>NW_024042261.1:9095029-9437529 GCF_014851395.1 Micropterus salmoides | reverse complement strand
TTCTGGATTGAAATGGAGGCCATTTATACACTGCTCAAAAAAATAAAGGGAACACTTAAACAACACAATGTAACTCCAAGTTAATCTCACACCGGTGAAATCAAACTGTCCACTTAGGAAGCAACACTGATTTATAATCAATTTCACATGCTGTTGTGCAAATGGAATAGACAACAGGCGGAAATTATAGGCAATTAAGGAAGACACCCCCAATAAAGGAGTGGTTCTGCAGGTGGTGACCACAGACCACTTCTCAGTTCCTATGCTTCCTGCCTGATGTTTTGGTCACTTTTGAATGCTGGCGGTGCTTTCACTCTAGTGGTAGCATGAGACGGAGTCTACAACCCACACAAGTGGCTCAGGTAGTGCAGCTCATCCAGGATGGCACATCAATGCGAGCTGAGGCAAGAAGGTTTGCTGTGTCTGTCAGCGTAGTGTCCAGAGCATGGAGGTGCTACCAGGAGACAGGCCAGTACATCAGGAGACGTGGAGGAGGCCGTAGGAGGGCAACAACCCAGCAGCAGGACCGCTACCTCCGCCTTTGTGCAAGGAGGAGCAGGAGGAGCAGCTGCCAGAGCCCTGCAAAATGACCTCCAGCAGGCCACAAATGTGCATGTGTCTGCTCAAACGGTCAGAAACAGACTCCATGAGGGTGGTATGAGGGCCCGACATCCACAGGTGGGGGTTGTGCTTACAGCCCAACACCGTGCAGGACGTTTGGCATTTGCCAGAGAACACCAAGATTGGCAAATTCGCCACTGGCGCCCTGTGCTCTTCACAGATGAAAGCAGGTTCACACTGAGCACATGTGACAGACGTGACAGAGTCTGGAGACGCTGTGGAGAACGTTCTGCTGCCTGCAACATCCTCCAGCATGACCGGTTTGGCGGTGGGTCAGTAATGGTGTGAGGTGGCATTTCTTTGGGGGGCCGCACAGCCCTCCATGTGCTCGCCAGAGGAAGCCTGACTGCCGTTAGGTACCGAGATGAGATCCTCAGACCCCTTGTGAGACCATATGCTGGTGCGGTTGGCCCTGGGTTCCTCCTAATGCAAGACAATGCTAGACCTCATGTGGCTGGAGTGTGTCAGCAGTTCCTGCAAGAGGAAGGCATTGATGCTATGGACCGGCCCGCCCGTTCCCCAGACCTGAATCCAACTGAGCACATCTGGGACATCATGTCTCGCTCCATCCACCAACTACGTTGCACCACAGACTGTCCAGGAGTTGGCGGATGCTTTAGTCCAGGTCTGGGAGGAGATCCCTCAGGAGACCATCCGCCACCTCATCAGGAGCATGCCCAGGCGTTGTAGGGAGGTCATACAGGCACGAGGAGGCCACACACACTACTGAGCCTCATTTTGACTTGTTTTAAGGACATTACATCAAAGTTGGATCGGCCTGTAGTGTGGTTTTCCACTTTGATTTTGAGTGTGACTCCAAATCCAGACCTCCATGGGTTGATAAATTTGATTTCCATTGATAATTTATGTGTGATTTTGTTGTCAGCACATTCAACTATGTAAAGAAAGGAGTATTTAATGAGATTTCATTCATTCAGATCTAGGATGTTATTTTAGTGTTCCCTTTATTTTTTTGAGCAGTGTAGAAAGATACAGTAGTTAACAAAATTAACGAGGTTAAGCTGGCCACACCGTCATCAACCAGCAAGGGAGGCAAAGTAACATTTCTCACAAATCGCTAATAAATTACATCAACATGCCAAAATGAGACAACATCTTTGCTTTTCCCCCTCATTTTCAAAATCGAAGATGAAGTGAAGCAACAGTAAGAGAACAGACAATGGACTCCCAGTGAGAATAGGGGTGAGACTGAGGGAGGGAAGGAGGGAGAGAAGATATTTGTGCACAATGACTCCCAGTGTTTCATGCTCTCTCTTCCTTTTTGTCTCTCACACGGGCTCTGTCGGGACGTGGGAAGGCACCGCCATGGCACTGGCCTGTACCGGCCCCGCAAGTCACACACGCACACACACAAACACACAACAGCTGAAGGACACCACACTGTCCAGCAAACTCATCGCTGACATCTGACTGCGAAAACACAGCTGTGACAATAACTGGCCTGAGAAAGAGAGAAAGTACAGTCAGAAAGAAAGAGGGACAAACAAAAGAGAAAAAGAAAAGATATGGTGGAACAAGTGGTGTGAACCCTCAAGGCGTGGAGGTGGAGTGAGCATGAGAAAGCATTATGCACAGAGAGAGAGAGAGAGAGACTGAAATGTGAGAGTCAATACATAAACAGAACTCCACATAATGTGAAAGAGAAAACAAACAAAACAAAAACATGAGTACATGAGAAATCAAACCCAGGCGAGATGGTGAATAATAGAATAAAGTCTCACAGAACATTCACACACATACACACACACACACACACACACACACTCCAATACACAGTCCTTCAGACAGACAAGAGGAGGATGAAGAGGAAGAAGGGGGCTTACTGCCAGGCGGGCCAGTTTTGTGTCAATATCTGTAATGGAATAAAGCCTGAGACAGTATTCAATCAACCTGTGTGTGTGTGTGTGTGTGTGTGTGTGTGTGTGTGTGTGTGTGTGTGTGTGTGTGTGTGTGTGTGTGTGTGTGTGTGTGTGTGTGTTAGCAGCTGCACTGCGCACCGCCACCCACCACACCTATCGCTCCAATTATTTTAAGAAGAGCCACGTCACTTTGCTTACTAAAGCTGTGTCTTCTTGTGTGTGTGTTCTTTTGATAAAATCTGAAACACATCACATATCTCAGGATAAAAATGATGTGACTGGTTTGATATTTAAATGACTTTTGAACATCTTTTCCATCCAGGTATTTATATTTGGGGTTTATTATGTGAATAAAAAAATAAGCTTATAATATTTGACTATCAGAGGAAGAAGAACAAGAAGACAAAGAAGAAACCCTGAACCCTTCAGGCATAAGCACGAGAGGCTGCACGGGCCCAAAATGGTATAATGTGACAGTACTTTGTAACATATGACGTTACCTTGATGACACCAAAACATGTTACATACAATTATGGGTTTGGTTTTACTTTCTTCATGGCCAAGGCACTTAATCTGAATCTTAATCTGGCTATCTGATTTGAACATACTACAGGCTCTTGATTTACAAAGTGGACCAGAGGTAATTAATAATCAATTTACTAGTTTTAAATCAAAACAACATCTTTCGTTTACATGTAAACTTCTTTTTTCTTGCAGTTGCTCCATCCATGTTTGTTTACCATTTTTTAACACCAGCTTCTTCTGGTAAAATGTTTAACGTCACAACTCTATGAACTGTGGGTTATTCCCTCAGGCAAAGACTGCAGCGATGTGGAGCACAGAGAGTGTGCATAAAGGGCTCATAAATTCTGCTAGAGAGCTCTCATGCACATAGTGGAACAGTGGGACAACTCTAACGCGCCTCAAAGTCTGTGAGTCAATGAGTACGGTGATGGGGATTCAGCCAGAGAGAAGGAGAAGGAGAAGACAAAGAAGAAGACAGAATTCTGTGATTAAGAAAAGGACTTTCTTTAGATACCTGTCTGGAATAAAGACACCACCACACAAAGTTGGGAGTTCTGTTTAATAGCACCAACAGTCACAGTATCAGTACACAAACACAGGGACAAATGAGGCTCAGTGATGTTTTCAAGACACACACACACACACACACACACACACACACACACACACACACACGACTTTTACCCCGTTTATGGGATTAGCTTTCTTAGCTTTATCACATGAGATAAGCTCAATCTAGTTCACTCTCACACACACACACACACACACACACACGGAACAAAGAAAGCATTTAGGAAAACAGCGTTGAAATAAAAGCAATGGAGTAGAGAGTGAGACAAAGTGCACAGACGAGGAGAGGGGGTGTACTGAAATGATTAAACCAGCAGATCTATTAGGGGTGTGTGTGTGTGTGTGTGTGTGTGTGTGTGTGTGTCTGTGTCTGTGTGTGTCTGTGTCTGCGTGTGTGCGCGTGTCGTGACCAAATCTTACACTAGAGCAAGCAATAAGAGCAGCTTTTGTGGTGTAACATCCCCACTAACGTCAAAAAAGCCAATAAAATCTCTACTTCTAAGACCCAGCTAACCTGCACATATTGATTTGGCAACATTGTTGCATGGCCTTGTGAAAATAATTTTGGGAATGCATCCACTGAGCCCTCAATCCAAGTAAGCACTCAGACAGCTGATAGTGAAAATGCTCCACTCTGGTGCCTTGATAAATCCACCTAGCCAACCAATTACACCAGTACATTCTGACATGAGTAGAGGATATTAACAAGAGGGGGGGGGGGGGTGCACGGTAGCCTCTTCTTTATTACAGTATTATGTGACGCATAATGCATCCACACTACACTACTCAGAAGAGAGCTCGTGGTCCCAGTGGATTTCAGGTGGAAGAAAGGGAAACTGTGAGCAGATGAAACAAGGCAGAGGAGGAAGAGAACCACATGCTTAATTATGGCTTTTTGGAAGCTTTTTTGTTCACTGTGGCTCCATCTAAACCAGAACAATGACATCAGCTGCTCTAGAGTGACATCAAAGTCGCATCGATTCCCATTGTCCAGACTCAGGTCACATTTTAAAAGATCCGATCTGTATCGGATTTGGACCACATATAAAAAGTTGCCCAAATCCGAACTGGAAAAGATCAGATCCCAGATTATTGGGTCAGAATTAAGTCTAACTCAAAAATGCATTTGGTGTTCAGGATTGGGTATCTGGACATTTATGATTTAGGATTGGGAATTTGGGCATTTAGGATTGGGCATTTGATATGTAGGATTGGGCATTTGGGCTTTCCTTATGTGACGCATAATACATCCACGCTCCACTAAAAGCTGAGAGAATGGAAACAGCAGAAAGCTCTCTCTTTGCTTAGTTTTCTAAAAACATCATGATTCTGAAACTGAGCAGGTGTGAATGGCACCAATGGAAACCGGAGTTTGATAGAAGTTGTTTTAGACGGACTGAAATATTTGGATTAATGTTGCCACTATCCAACATCTACCTTAACGTGTCGACATGCTCACAATGTCAATTAACATGCAGATGTTTAATGAGAATAATGTTTACAGTGTTAGTTTGACCTATGAAGGGGCCTTGCAGGGCACCGGGGTCCAAAAGAGCATCTTCACTTCAGCTCTAAATCTGGAGTTACGTTGCAAGAACTTATCTTCTGGGGACCATGACTGTCTTTACCAAATGTCATGTTAATCCATCTAATTGTCTTTTAGATATTTGTACAAGTGGACATTGCTAAATGGCAAAAAAAAGAAAAATAAAATATATACACGGGTGGATTTGAACTCCTGATCACCGTGGTCAAGTAATCTGTCGGTCGTTACATTGCCAAAAAATGGGATTAGTGGTGCCTGACACATTTTAATCCAATAATAGCTACTCAGTACTTGATACCTTCCAAGTCCTCTGCAACCTTACTGCAATATGTTAAACTTTACAGGTGTTAATGAATGACGTACCTTAAAAAAATAAAATAAAATCAAAGGTCGACAGAACCAGTGTATTAGTCTCACCCTGATGGAAATATTGACCAAATGTTGCCAAAACATTTCACAAAATAAACACCAAAGGTCAGTCTGGTCACATCAAGAGCATGAAACAGATATGCTGAGGTGAGAGTCAGTCAGTGTGGTCAGTGTGGGTTAACACCAGATATTTCCAAGAACGCAAATGAGTGATTTGTCTTCTAAAACATGTTCCATCTTTGGTAAAAGTCAGCTTTCCCACACCATCGCTGCAGAGGTCCGTCCCTTCGGGGGGTGAATCTTGAGATTAAGTAGGTCGAGTTAAACAAGCAGGTGCGATGGAATATGTGACTGTACTGGTCCCAGTTTGAGGTCACCATTAGTGTAGCAAGAGGTCAAAGAGCTGCAGCTGCTTTGTCGAGTACGGCAGGACAATATCATAACTGGTTCAGTTACATAGCCTAGTGGTTATGCAACGGCGACGGAGAGGGGCTAACACTGCATTCATGTGCTGTGGTTTCAAGAAAATGCTATTCACCTTAATGTCACCACACTAGCGATTATCAGAACAGAATAAGCTTCTTTGGCCTAGTATGTTTACACATCCAAAGAATATGACTCAATGTTCTCAATGTTCCACACAGGTCCAATGGAAACAGAGATAGAGACAGACATACAGCCTAAAACAAGAACAACAAAGATGGATAAATCTAAACATTATATACATATAAGTGGGTGTATGTATAAATATATATAAAAAAGCAACAATGACCAACAACATAAAATGTCTATGCACAAGTAAATTGTTTCTGTAAATGGTAAATACAAATAAAAAATATTGTGCCCTTTCGGTCAAACCACATTAGGCTTCACCTTTTTCTGTGACCCTGGGTTGAATTCCCATGATGTCATATAGAAACCTGAGGAGAGTTTGAAAGTTTCATTCATGGATGTTTACTCTTTACTACAGGATCTGTCCAGACTTGCTGTCTATACCCTGATACAGTGATTTCACTCTGGCCTCTAGAATATTTAATGTTTTCAGGCCACAGTGAGATGACTGTTTGTCTAGGCACTGCTCTGTGGGTGCCCAGGTACCTTAACTCCTGCTGCTTTTACTGGAACACACACACACACACACACACACACACACACACACACCAAAATCCCCACTGATCCAACTGAATAATGCTGCCACACACACACACTAACTCCCTACAGGCTGAAGATCAGTCCTTAATAAAAAAGTGTTAAGATAGAATAGTTGTTCTTCTCTATTAACAGATTTACTGTACACAGAAGTTACCTGGACCATGAGTTCCACAGGTCAGTCTATGACCTGTCATAAAGTTCTGGCAGTAAAAACAAGCAGTGAAATAATGCTAAAACGATTCATGGAGAAACTCGAGTAACTTGAGTAATGGTTAGCATTTAACGTAAATCATGATTGCTAATTGAGATGAAGTCTAGCAAAGGTAAGGCACAATTCTTAGCTGTAAATGTATTATTCAAAATCACTGAATTGACCCGGCCTTTAATTCCTCTTGCACAAAACTGAAATAGGATACTATGAAACAGTTTATTTATTTCAAACAGAATATTACTAATATAAATTATCTAATAATATCAAATACATGTCATTCATTTGATCTAGCTCCGACAGACGGCTTATGCGCTTTTATTTTGAAGGCAGTAAAGTAACGAAAACAACACTGTGCAAGATGAGAGAAATGTGGCAGAAGATAGTAGACAAAGAGCAACAGAATTCACATGCCAGGATTCATAACTTTTTTCACAAATTTGTCAAAATGTGTTCCCACACCAGGCCAGTAAACAGGGTAGGCGGCTATTTGGGACTCAGCTATTAATTGAAGTTCTACGGTAATGCCATTGACCAATAGCAACCTGTTTTGACAGTCCAGGAGAGAGTCCAGAATAGAGAATAATAGCAGTCTTGCTCCATCTAATAACTTCTTCGGTCCCAGTACAGAGAAAATAGAAAGAAGCCCAGAAATGCTATTGTGCAGTTAGCTGGCAGATAACTGACAAGAAAATTAAAACAACAACAACAGAGTTAAAGGAGAAGGCCCAGATCCATGGCCTTATCTGAGTAAAGAGGCGTCATTGCCTCAATAAAAGCCATGAAACCAAAGGGCATTTAAACTTTCATGATTGCCAAACACAGTACAGGCATAAACTAACTTTCAAGTGGAGTAGCGGCTCTGTTTTCATTTCACACAACACCCCAACTGACTATCTGTGAGAATCTTTCCAGCCTCTTATCTATTCAGCCCTGGCTTGTTTTTTTCCTGCCTTCTGAGCTGAGATGAACTTTTGGCTTTAAAACAATGTACCGTGCCAGTTTGATTGCACTCTTACTGTATTATACATGTTTACCTGCTACTCCCTTGTCTGTCACTGCACTGCACTCTCACTGCAGGGAGTGTGATTACTTTTTAATATATTTCAACTAGAAAAGACTAAACGATAGGGAGAAAGAGGGAGGGAATACACGGTGTGTGTTATAATTAATTTGAGGTTAATGATGCCCATCAATCATAAAGCAAGTGGTCGTCACTGGTAGGCACACAAACACACCTAACAGACTGATGAATCAATCTTCTTTGATTTAGCCAGCCCCTCACACAGGCAGGCCATTGCTTCTTGCACTACTGATTGTTGCTGATGCTTCTGAGGTGTGTGTGTGTTTTGTGTGTGAGAGTGTGTGTGATTCTTGCTGCATGGAGTAGAATATAAATAAGCCATTACAGGTTGTACTGACAGTGTATGCATACATAATATTATGCTTAGTAAAAGATAAAATGATTCATTGCGGGCAGCAACTGAATAATGAATTTACCTTCACTTGCGTGCGTGTGTGTAGCGATGTGGTCAGATGGGACCATGTATACAGGCTTAGTGGAGTCGTCTTTTGCTAACAGGTACAAGAGACGATCGATGAAGTTCACAAACAACTGCCACACAAAACGTGACATACACACACACGCACACTTTTGGTCCAGTGGGACCAATACCACTACTGTGGCTGGTACTGACTCTTAAAGCAAAAAGCAGAGGAAGCACCAAGGACATTCTATTGGAGCTTGGGTCAATCTGATCGACACACGAAAAAACACATACACACTTGAGATGTTGGCAAAGGTACTGAGCTGGTCGAGTTTTATTGAGTTCAAAGGGTGCGTGTGCGCGTGTGTGTGTGAAGAACCAGCCTTGTTAGCCTTCCTAGCACCAAAGCCAGTGGAAAGGATGGGGTGACATGAGACTCGAATAGGAAGAGGAGAGTACCAGATTCATGGATAGGAGCAATAATTCATCGTATCCCGAAAAAAGACAACATCCCTCCATCCACTTTTCTAACACCACAATATTACACCCTATGATAGGGATGCACCGAAATGAAACTTCTTGGCCGAAGTGGAAACCGAATATAAATGAAAATCTTTTTTCCCCATTTATTTTTTCCAATTGATTTTACCATTGCATTAATTAAATAGTCAAAATGTGCTTTTTACTCAGTGTTTCCCACAGGATCTGGAGAGACTATGGTGGGTGGGCCTGAGACCCGAGAGGGTCCGCTAAAGTAAATTACATGTGTCCGTTTACTTTTAATGAACCATTATACTTTCTGTGAATATAATCCAGTTAATCTTATTTCCATATTATATAGACACCTTATATTGAAAACTGGACATTGACACATGTATCCTTACACTAAATTCATCAAGTCCGACCCAATTTCATAAATAATGTTGTATGGGGTTCTCGTAACATGAAGACTTCACAGCCTCTCTTCAGGTAGGACTCTCATACTGCAACACTCATCTTTGTAAAGAGAGAAACTGACAGGATAAAGTCACTAACCTGCCTGTCAGCTCGCTCTGATCCGTTTCAGTGGATTTACCATAAAGGCTTGAATACGTGTGCACTCCAAATTTAGGTGCAGCTAGCTTAATCGCCTTCTCACAAATGAGTGACAGAAACACTCAAAGCGGGTCAGACCGTGTGTTGCCTTTTCTAAGAAGTCAGCCGCAGATGGAGTGGATGTGCTAGGAGACAATTCAGCAGAACAGACAAACGGCCATTTTTGCGTGTTTCTCAGAAACTTTAAATTGGTTCCACACTGCCGACATGTCAACTTAATTGTTGGGTAAAATTTAATCAGTCTTTTGACTTCTTAAGCCGAAGTGCGTTTTGTTGCTATTTTTGGCCGATTAATTTTGGTGGCCGAATATTCAGGGCATCCCTACATTTTAAAATCCTAAAATATTGAAATCAACATCGGACTTTAAAATCCCATATCGGTCGGGTTTCAATAAGATGTTGTAGATCTTATCTAAACTAACATAACTGACTGTATCCACTTTCTGTCCTGCCGGCATGTAATCTTTTTATGATCCTGCAGATAACCTGCAAAATATTTTCATTTGACCGATGAATGATCTGGGGGAGGTGATGTAGGAAAAACACATGGATGCCAGGGACATAGATGGACCCGGCCTACTTCTCTAAGCTTAGAGCAATGCGCGCGTGCGTGCTACAGGAGTGTTGACAGGGCTGCTGCATGGTCAGTAGGGATGATTAAAGTGAAGGTGGCTGTGCAGTGATACGACAGTCTGGTGCAGGTTCAGCGGCTGGACACAGATCTGTCGGTGGTGCAAAGCAGCTGCAACACTATATGACCTCTGCTTATCAATAAAGCTATGAAACGGCGTCTGAAGCTACAAAACAACCTCTAATGAGCATCCACACACACACACACACACACACACACACACACACACACAAACACTTAAGAGCAATTCACTTTACTTTTCAGCTTTATATACAGTACATGGATCAACACACATACCTGTAGCTTTGATTGATACAGAGGTCAAGAAAAACAGTGAATCATTACAAATAATCATTCAAAGACATTTAAAATAATACAACTAGAATTTTTGTTTTTGCCCCCATTTAACCAATTAAAAAAATATCAATAATTTGCATCAATCTCATAAAGTACCTACATTTGTCAAGTATCACATTCACCAGATCAACCAAAAACAGATATACCTACTTGATTATTGAATGCATAAATTTTACTATCGCAATATCTGACATTGCAATGTAAAATGACACATACTATGATTAATGGGGAACTTTATTGATGGCGCCCAATGCCTGGAATCCATGTAAACACCCCGTTAGATAAGCTCAACTAAACCAAGAAACACAAAAACGTTCCTGACACACTTTAAGCCTCACAAAGCTTCACGCGGATCACATTGAACCGCCGCAAAAATGGATGCATCACCTGTTCCCAGAAGTGCTTTTACCATCAACATGTTTTTATTATGAGTGGGAACACTTTCTGTGTATCAGCTTTGCTGGGGACATCACACCATTTTCCAGGAACTCCCTGCCCTGTTCTTACACAATTATAACACTCACACCAGGAAGCTGCTCATTACACCCATAACCTGATCTGTTGTAGTCTGGGATTAGGGGCCTTGCTCACGGGCACCTGTGGTTATATATCTAACAGTAGTTATGTAGCAGTCTTAGTGGTTAGGTGGTGTAGAAACGATGAGCTATTAACACTGGTTAATCTCCATCAGTCAATGCACTGCCATTAGAGAATGTTTTACAGTTCATATCACTGTGTGTGTGTGTGTGTGTCATTGGTCAGGTGCTTCCAAGGTTTTGGGGGCTCAGATTAAATGTGTGTGTGACATGCCTGAGCCCAGTGCACCACTTTCTGGGAGCTAAACCCCAACAGGTTTTCCTCCCTCCTTTTCTTTACCTCCCAAGGGAGGGGGCGAGAGGTGGTGGAGGAGTGGGGGCGAGAGGTGGTGGAGGAGTGGGGGCGGTGCAGAATTGCTGAGGCTTGGGCCATCTTATTAGAGCGAGGTCGATGTGTGTGATCTCTCAACACTGCAGGATGTGGGAGGACGAGCAAACCTGCACACTTCTGAGCGTGGACGAGAGAGATAGAGGGGTGGAAGAGAGAGAAGCTGAAGGGGGAGGGGGGTTGCATGAGCTAAAAATAACATCTATTGATCCAGCTTTACCATTAATATAGTGGAGCAAAAAAATACAGCTCGTGGCAAACTCAATCAAGCATCCCAAAGGCCCAGTCGGCATTTTACAAGTAATACATCACACACTGTCTGATGCACGCGCACACACACACACACACACACACACACACACACACACACACACTAATTGCCACTGCATAACAAGTCAAACACAGGAGAGTTATTTGAATGCAGATGCACAAATGCAAAAGACTCCTTCTGCCTGCACAGGGTGAGCTCTCAGACAAAAGATCTGTGTTCATACAAACATTCCTCCTCTTCATCTCACACACACACACACACACACACACACACACACACAGTGACCAAAAGCTACATTGAAAGCTTCATTTCAGCTTTTTGGACACCATGTGTCTCACCTGGACAGGGAGAAAACAGATGGAAGGGAAGAAACAAAGACAGGGAAAAGGCAGTTTGAAATGCCTCCCACACTGTATCATATCTGTCCTGCCTCAGAGATTGGAAACTGAATAAACATACACAAACACACACACACACACACACACACACACACACACACAAATACACACAGCACAGGGAAAAGGACTGGTTATGGATGAGCGAGCACAGCCGTAGGTGCCATACACACTTTAAAAAAAAAAACAACACCCACCAGCGGTAAAAATAAAATGGAGTGATATTTCTGCTACAGTAGGAACACAGAGAGTGAAAAAAGAACAGAGTAGAGTTGGATAGACATGATGACTCCTCTCCTCTTGTGCAGTGTGTCTCACAGAAAGTGCTTTTATGGTTATGAAGGAAAGGTATATATATTTTCTGGTTTTCCCTCTGATGTACTCTGGCTCTCTGCCTTAAGTCTGTGGTTTATGAAGTTTCCTGATGGACAGATAGCTTTTATTTGTTGTTAACCGCTACCTTTTGCTAACAGTAGCTCCTGTTATCAACTGTCTCGGAACCATCAGTCCAAAGCTTTTGTTTTAAACGCCAACAAAACCCCAGAGCACCAAACTTCCAGTCCGGGCAGAATCAGCAGTTCATAATTTTCAGTCACGTGATATGAGCGGAAACCTGGAGGGCTAAACAACAGACTAACATAGCGGCTCACACTACGACTCACGACCTGTGTGCACTGGCTGTGCACGAGAAAATGTGTTTTGGGGAAGTGGCTTTGGAGGGAGGCCACGGGGGTTATCATTGACCCAGGGTTGATAACAGGTACAAGCAGCAAAAGCTGTGCATTTTAAGAACCTGTTCTAAAATGTTAAGAACTTATTAATGTTAAACATGGCCAAAGCTTCAAATAATGAGGTTAAAGTATTTAAAAGAAATCCCTGTGAGCAAAAAACTCAGATTTCCTCCTTTCCTGAACACTCTGTTTTGAACTGCTTCAGAGCCAGACGGAGCCGGTGTTCCATATATGGCCATGTGCTCATCACAGCAATGGCACAGCAACGCTCAGTCTGTCTGTACCGCCCAGTGACAACAACAGCCTGGTAACATGCTTCAGGTCTTGGCCAATCAGAAGACAGTGGGTTTTGAGAGGGGGGGATAAAAAAGAGACAGGCGCATCTACAGCTTGTTTCAGACAGAGGCTGAAATGAAGGCCTACATAAAGAGCCAGTATAAGTAAGAAAAATATTTTTTTGAATTTATAGTTCAGTGAATAGTGCAAAGCTGCCATCCAGGAGTCACAGAACTAAAATATAGGACTGGAAAAGCAGTATAATAGGTCTCCTTTAAACTCTTTATTGTCACACTTGAGGCCACTGTGGAACACTTCACAAATCTGAGGTACGACATTCAAAACAATTATGATAAAATCTTTGTTAACAAATATGCATGAGTGAAATTAAGTAAAAGCTTTTCAGTCCTTTTTCCTCAACAAAATAAACATCTTAAGTCCTAATTCACATGATTCACATGAATAAAATTAAACATTTATGGAATATTTGTTTAACATTTGTTATATTGTTATTGAAAAAAATTTATAATCACGATAATTATTGTTTTTGTCCAGCCCTACAGAACAGTTGCACATTCATTTTCATTCAAGTCGACTAATCAATTAATCAAAGTATTGTTGCAGCTCTAAGCCCTTGTAAAGTTCAAGTGGATGCTAAGAGTTACCTTAGATAAGAGTTACTTTAGTTTTAGGGAGTAAGCTATCTGCAGCATTCCAAGCTGGACAAAAGCAAAGTCAAAACTTAACAAATCATGTTAAATTACTTAACTGGCCATAAACAGAACAAAAAGCTTAAACAGACAGGTATTTCCACACTATATGAATAAATTTTACATTTACTCATTTGGCAGACGCTTTTATCCAAAGCGACTTACATTTGAGGAACAACATACAATCATTAACAGAGCATCAAATACAGCACAAGATCTACAACTGACAATACATAATAAAAGCAGCAATAAATACTAGTAAGCGATAATGGCACATATCGCATCAATGGGGTAAATACCTACGGAAAGAAGTTAGAGTAAACAAAAAGTGCACTCAATACAAGATAATTGTAGGGGATAGAAGAAGAAGAGCACAGGAAGTGCATGTTAGAGCTTAGGAGTTAGAGGTGTTATAAAAGGAAGTGTTCTCGTAAAGAGATGAGTTTTCAAGAGCTTCCTGAAGTTAGAGAGGGACGCCCCTGCTCTGATGGCGTGCGGTAGCTCGTTCCACCATCGTGGTGTCACGGATGCGAACAGCCGGGACTGGGATTGCTTTGTGTGAAGGGATGGCAGAGCAGACAGCCTTCGTTGGAGGAGCGTAGTGGCCGAGATGGAACGTAAACTTGTGTTATGGAGTTTAGGTAGATGGGTGCAGACCCAGTAGTCACTCTGTATGGAAGCATTAGTGACTTGAATCTGATTCTGGAGGCCACGGGTAGCCAGTGGAGGTCACTCAGCAATGCAGTGACATGCGTCCTTTCGGGCTGATCAAAAACCAGACGCGCTGCTGCGTTCTGAACCATTTGTAGGGGATTCACCACACAAGCTGGAAGAACCACTAGGAGGGCATTGCAGTAGTCGAGGCGAGAGGTAACCATGGCCTATACCAGAAGCTGGGTGGCATACTGAGTGAGGTAGGGCCTGATTTTTCTGATGTTGTATAGAGTAAAGCGGCACGACGAGAGACCGCAGCAACATGGCTTGAAAAGGACAGCTGGTCATCAATCATGACACCCAAGTTTCTCACCACCCTGGTTGGAGTGATGGTTGAGGAGCCATTTTGTAGTTTGATATTATGGTGAATAGATTACTTGGCTGGAATGTAAGAGTACAGTGTTACAGGGGTGTAGTTGAAGGTGACAAGCCTTCATCCATGCAGATATGTACGAGAGACAGTCCGTGATCCGTGCCGAGACGGTGGGGTCATCTGCCAGGAAGGATAGGTAGAGTTGCGTATCGTCTGCGTAGCAGTGGTAAGAGAGGTGTGAATTGGTGTAAATTGAACAAATGTCCATAATAATTAGAAAAGTAGCGGTTATGCAAGACATGACTACAAAACACAGAAATATAGTCTACTCCTCTTTTCTAGAAAACGGCTGAGAGGAAAATATGCCAGCCATTGTATTTACAAAGAATCACACTTTTTGTCATCTTGGGATCTCTGTTGTGTACAAAGTGATTTAAGGCAGTGTGGGATTTTGGGTTAGAAGATGTCTGAGGGGAGAAGATGCAGCAGTTGATAGTCACACATATTCTGTATGCCTTCCACAGGTGTAGCACTCCCTGTCAGATAAAATAAACAGGTTGGAGGCTTGAGCTATCTTGGTTTAAGTATTTGAATAATGCCTCACGAGATGTGGGATATAACAGAGGTCTGGGACTGAATGCGAGAGTTATACATGAGCCGCCATGTGCGCACACACTTTGCGTTTCAACACGGGCTACCTAAGAGGCTTGACATTGCAACACACGCTCACACATAGTATATAGACACACCTCATCCTTTGTGAGCCAGACAGGTCAGAGATGGGCACATGACTATGCAGTAATATTAGCACCAGGCAACACAGTCTGAAGCCTCCTGCAGTTATCAGTGTGCAGATTCTAGACCTTTAATCCAAGTCAGAAATCATTCATGTGTAACATCTAAGTATTTCTCCCTGAACACACAGTCCAAGTCAATATGCTGGTCTGACCTGATTTTATATGGCTTTTTGATCAGATTCAATGCTTGAAATGTCAAACACAGATCCCTGAGGAAAATCAATGACTACTTGACAAGCACAAGGTTCATCCAAATGAATATATTTCCATAAGAAATTATACATACATAGGGTGTTTGCATAACCAGGAGCCATGACGGAAAAGAGAATTTGATCTTGTAGCAAAACAACACACCTGCATATTTGTTACAGTCACTGTGAACGCTTCTTCCCCGATAAAACCTCTACACACGCGTTGATCAGAGTGCTCTTAAATACAATGCAAAGGGAAGGAGACTATAGAAAACTACAGCCGTTCAAAATGGTAGGGGTGTCACAGGTACATATATTCACAGGACAGGACATTTGGATCAGTATGTGACTTCGTCAGTTCGGTACGCCCTGTTACCCAAACAATTACTGTCTAAATAATCTATTTATGTCAACTACTTGCAGTTGCGTTACGCCGACTGTCTAGTCGGAGGGAGAGGTTAGATAAAAGAGGAATATTTATTGCGGGGTGGAAGGGATCAGAGATTGAGCCGGGGAAGAGCGAGGCAGATTGGAAGACCAGATGCTGCAGAACCAGGTTGGTGGCTGCTGTGCCGAGCACCATAGATGAGTCCAGAGTGTGAGAGTCTGATCTGAGCAGGCCCAGAGCAGAAAATGGGAATGGTTTAGCCGGGCGGGGGGCCAGAGAGCAGACAGGATGTGCGCTATTTCCAGTGGCAGAAAATAACAACACATTATTGTGAAAAATTCACTTTTAACTTTTATTATAGCTTAGACCTACTAAATCTTCTGTTCTACAATTGGACTAATAATTATATAAATGTGTTTATTATGTGGTTGTTTGTTTGTTGTAGCAGACAGTTTATTGATTAACTTTAAAATGTAGGTTATTTGATCTGTAATAAAATTAAGCAACTGTAAAGTTAATAAACGCCATAACTGCCACACTTTGATTATCATCTCTCAGTTTAATGTGCTCCCACACAGCTGAGGGCTTTGCTTTGTTTTCCCTTTGATGTGAACTGGAGCATTACGTTCACTGCTGTGGGCGGAAGTCAGGCATGCGAAAAACTCCTCAATGTTCGAATCTCATAACTGAAAATAGATTGTGTACCAACGATCGAATCTTTGAATACAGCCCTATTATTAAACAGTTTTCAATATAGGCCCACACTGCAAATATTTTCAATACTTTTTTGCTTACCCTCCTATATTACAAAAAACGTAAAGAGCTGTGACCCAAAAAAACGAGGCACATATCAAATTGTGAATTTTGTGTACTGTTACACCTCTATTATTATTATTATTATTTTTATTATTATTAATATTATTATTATTATTATTATTATTATAGTTCTTTCTACGGTGACAAAATTACTCTCTGGAGTAAAGACTGAAAATAAGTGATTTGTTTGGATATGTTAAAGGCTACTGGTATATCATATTGTCAACACTAGCTAAACAGTGAGCTGAAGCAGACTACCTAGCTCCATAAAGCATAATTTGTCACAATTTCTGGCATTTTTTAAGCAAAGGAAAGTATTTAAAAATAATCAAAAGATTAATTTAACATGAAACTGTACAGCTAGAATAGCAGAATAAATGTATAGCTTTGTTGGCCAAACTTATTAGATTTAACACACTGAACAATTAAATCTACTTCACTTTTCTTTTCTTACCATAATACATAATCTCTGTTGGCTAACTTCAATCTGCAACCAAAAGCAGATATTTGGTGGAATGGAGTGGCTGACATGAGTGAAAAACTGAACAGAAAGAAAAGTTATTAATGAAAACAGGAGAAAAAATTGGGTGAAAGGTGGATCAACTCCAGAACAAACCTGTTAACAATCCAGTCACACACTCACACTGCAAGTGGGACCCCAACGGGCAGACCAAAGTGAACAAAGTGTAGTGTAGTGTAGTGTAGTGTGTTTAATGTGCATCTTTGATGCTGTACGTTGCACCCGCATGTGTGTGTCCGCATGTCTTTCAGTGCAATGAGTGTATCCTCCCATGTTTTGTGTGTGTAGGAAGACTAATCGTATGTTGTGGTGAGAGTGCAGAGGGGCGTTCAAAGGCACGCAGTCACTCTCCCAGGGGGGAAAGAATGCTGTGGAATCGGTTTGCAGAAACAGAAAACAACAGCAGCGAGCAAGCAAGCAAATGCACAAACGTTATAGGGGAGAAGGGAAAATTACATTGGACGTTAGAAAAAAGTACAGAGTAAAGAAGTTGCAACCCACATTCAGATACATGGTAAGTAGGTGCCGGAGCGAGTCGCAAACCACAAAAAGATACAAGTCAAACACCACAGTAGAGTTACGCCCCACTGCAATGTGCTGCTAAATTAAACAGGAGCATTACAGTAGGAGCTTTTCTTTTTATACATGCCAAAAACAAAGAACTTTAAAGTTCTTCAAATCCATTTCACAAGTTGTATTAGCGCCATTATTTCTAAAGATTTGTTTGAAATACACATAACGAACACATGTTGGCAGCCACCACATACTGGCACCACCACCATCCATAAGCTTTTACCAATAACAAACACAGATGACGCTATATGTTTGAACACAAGACAGTGCTTGTTCAGTGAATAAAGAGACAGAAGGCCTGTATGTGTGCATTTCTTTTTTTTAATAGCTTGTTGATGTGTGTAAGAGGGGCCTTTTAATAGCTGAGCCGTTTAAATGAGCAGGCCAACGCTTGAACTTAATCTCTCCTTTTCCTCCCTCCTGTCACATCACATTACACCATCTATCCATTGAACATACGTACATACAGTAGAGTCTCAAACACACACACTTTCCAATACTGCAGCTCTCCTGAAAGCTCAGAGTTAGACAATTTGTGTGTGTGGTTCCTGCAATGCCGGCATTGAGTTCAAGAGGGAAACTGACAAGACCGGTGATGGGGTTGGTCAGTACATCATCAGGGCGCACACACACACACACACACACACACACACACACACACAGAGTTGAGTAGAGGTGCTGAATTGCCAAACACTGACATTAAAAAGTATCTGTACCAAATGTCCCCAAGTTAAAATCAATCAAATGGATTAGTTATAAACTGCTGACATGTGCCACATCTATCAATAAAATCATCCCTTCCATTTTAAGATCCCTTTCCGATTGACTTCAGATAGGTGCGGTTGGAGAATCAGTTGCACTGATGAACTCGTAAGACTGGCAAGCTTGAAATGCTTTGCTTAACAGGGTTGAGTGTGTGTGAACAACAATCAGTGGATGTACTGTTCCAAAAAGACTGATAAAACTACTGTTAATAAATCACCAACATCACATGATGTATATCTTTAACTTTGTACTTAAATATTTGCATATCATTTTGGCATACCTTTGATCTAAAAGTAACAGAGGATGACTTTTGAGTCACACATCAGATCTCAAAGAACGAAATAGGTGAAAAGGAGATCTTCTCCCAGACCTGGATCAGGGCATCAGTGAGCTCCTGCACAGTCAGTGGCGCTACTTGGTGGCATCAGATGCACCAATACATAATATTCTATAGGTTCTCAATTGGATTCAGGTCTGGAGAACGTGAGGGCCAGTCAATGGCAACAGTGCCATTTTCATCCAAAAATATATGCACTCTGGCCACATGAGGCCGGGCACTTTCCTGCACCAGGATGAACCCAGGACCACTGCACCAGAGTTTCACAGTTGATTCCAGATTTTAATACCAAATTCTGCAATTTGGCATAATTTCCGCATTGTTTCATTAATAACTTTTCATGAGGTGTAGAAATAAGATATGCACTGCTCAAAAAAGGTGCACTGCCAGAGCCTTACAAACTGACCTCCAGTGTGCTACTGGTGTGCATGTTTCTGACCAAATCAACCAGTCAGTAATGGTCTGGCAAGGCACATCCTTGGAGGGTCGCACAGACCTCCAAGTACTAGACAAATGTACCCTGATAGCTCTAAGGTATTGGTATGAAATCCTCCGAGCTCTTGTCAGACCTTACCCTGGTGCAGTGGTTCTGGGTTCCTCCTGGTGCAGGACAATGCCCGGCCTCATGTGGACTGCATTGTAGGCACTTCCTGGATGGTGAAGGCACGGATGCCACTGACTGGCCATCACATTCCCCAGACCCGAATCCAACTAAGAACCTCTGGGACATTATACAGTATATCGGTGCATCCAACATCACCAAGTAGTGCCACAGAGTGTCCAGGAGCTCACTGATACCCTGATCCAGGTCTGGGAGCAGATGCCCCAGGATACCATCTGCCGCCTGATCAGTAGCATGCCCAGACGTTGTTGGGAACGCATACAGGCATGCGGGGGCCAAACACATTACTGAGTCACGTAATGAGTTGTCATGATTAAAGTCACGCAAATAGGATTTAATTTCTTTTGTTGTGAATTTGAATCCAGCCCTTAATCAGTTGGTGATTTTGGTTTCCATTGCCCATTGTTACATCACTTTGTTCTCAAATTACAGTAAAGATCTTGGACTTGGAAATATTTCATTCATCGAGATCAGATGTGTGATTAAGGTGTTCCCCCTCAACTTTTTTGAGCAGTGTAGAGGAAACAGGTGGAGTGTGTGTGTAATTAATCCTCCATGCATTAGTGGCTGCTCAGGGCCTTCACTAGCACCAGTCCAACTCTCTTCATCACAACACATTACGAGTAGCAAGGGTCACTATTGCAGAGCTCAGTGAGGGTAGGAAGAAACAGGTGGGATCTGCTATGTGTGCGAGGGTCAATGTGTTTAATGCCTAACTCAAGAGCTGCATTTAAGAAAAAAGGTCAAGTGCCTAGTCGTGGAAAAATGTGTCTGTGGTATACAAGGACATGCATGTGCCAGAACGCTGTAATGCCTGCTGATAACCAGCGTTTGGTGCATGATCAAAGCACCTTCCACTCAGTCAGCATGGGAACCATTGTGCCTTGTGCAACCATCATGTCTAAGCGCCAATGCCAAGCGTCTGTTTAATTATACTCAATCAACGTTAAACTAACAACAATTAGAAGGCAGGCATGCAAGGGGGACAGCTACTGTAACTCTGAGTTGATGAACCGAGGACAAAGCTGGAGATAATTCTTGTGTGTGCGCAGTGATTTCACAGGAAACATACAAGAGCAGAGGAATGCTGTGTTTGAAATCAGTTTACAATGTAAATAAATAAACAATTATCCAGAACTGTGATGCAAGACCATTATAAGCACATTAGAGGCTAATCATATGCACACGTAGTGACACAAAAAAATATATATATATAGATAGATAGATACATAGATAGTTGCTGTCCCTCATTAAAACCACAAGCAGGATAAATGCTGTTAGAAAGCTTCTCATTTTTGAAATTTCTCAACTACTGCTGGATGGACTGCCATGAAATTAGGTACAGACATTCATGGTCCCCAGAGGAAGAATCTCCTGACTTTTCATACATTGTGTTTAGTGCAAATAAGCAAATGCTACTAACAAACATACTAACACGCTAAACTGATGGTGAACATGTTGACAACATCAACATGTTTGCTTTGTAATTGTTTATACTGTATGTTAGCACGCTAACATGAAGCCAGAGTCTTGTTCGATTTAATCAGCTGTAGCCAACTGAAGTCAATTTCTTGGGTTTGCCAAACTGCAAAATAAAACTATGTGCTGTTCTCTACTAAAAGTGGTTTTGTACCCTCAGCTAAAGGTAAATTTTTAAAGAAAGAAAACATCCCTGAATTGGTTGGCTTTTCAGACAGTTAGTAGCTTGCTAGTTTGCAGTTGCATGACAAAAAGGGGAATCTCTCACTTAAACATCTAAGCACATTACATCAGTATTTGCTCATCACCTCAAAAGCTCAGAGCCTTCAACAATATTATGTAGCACGTCATACTTTCCTGTAGGTCTATTTGTTAGACATTACTTTCCTGAAATGTGTTATTTTTACCAAAGGTGGAAAACTATGTAATAGTCATCAGTAATAGAATTCCACTTGAGCGTAATGTTTCAGAGAAAAATCATTAACTAATTCTTAGTATCCTAGTACCTAATTAAATGTGAGCTACAGTCATTAACTAATTCTTAGTATCCTAGTACTAATGTGAGCTACATCCTGGACCAGTTATCTAACTACAGATGGAACTTTGAATTGTACTTTACTAGAATATAAAAGTTGAATACAGATGGGCCCTGATAATATAAAAAGGTGTGTACTGTCCTTTTAGTCATCCTAGTTTTCATTCCCATGATTCTCTAATTAAAAAAACCTTCTCATTTGTTTTGTGTCATACAAAATTGCATAACTTGTATGACGAACGTCGGGTGTCAAATTATGAATTGCTTATTATGGAATTGATCATAGCTCCCTTTGACAATTTTCCAGTTAAAGAATAAGTGTCCTGACCCACCCGTTGACCAAAAGGCGGTTCTCATAATTTGGGTGGAAACCCCTTTGAATCAGTGTTTATCATAGGATTCTATGGTTTTAGGGGCTCTGTCTCAATACAGGCAGGTCATCAGCATAGCTTGGTAGTGATTGCACTAAATTTAGCTCTCCATAGCCCAAATAGCGGGTAAAAAAATAAAGAACAAATGTCTGATAGTGTCATCATGTTGACCACCTCCTGACTGACACTCATGTTTGAACAAAGGGCTGCTGGTGAATAATCATCGTGGATATTCAACAGTGGAAAATGTGCTGATTGCACAGTATGTATGCAATAACACTGAGGCATTCAGGCACAATGTGGAAGATCAGTAGTGACAGCAGATAAGAATCGACAACACCAGAGATCATCCCGTCAAACCACAACATGATGATGATACAGACGGCTGTACTGATCGCTGGGTGATGAACTGGACTGAAGAGGAAGGGATCAGTGTCACACCATGTCCCCTTTTTGCTGTGACACACAGCTGCATGAGCAACACTAAGCCAGTTTATTCCTGCAGCCACCCACTAGAGCCACTAAATGAGGCACTGTGTGCAGGATGTTTGTAAGGTTAAACAATTAAGAGCATGTGAAGTGTTGCTTCTGATATGTTTGGACTGCAAATAAACAACATTGTGTGATTTTTGCTTTATTTCTAATAAGGACCTTCACTTTTCTGGTATTAAATTCTGGATTACCAAAAACTGACAATTTTGAAATTGTTTTCAGAAATGAGTTTTCAGAAGTTAATAAAAGTCAATATTATATATCATTTCATGTACAATGGATTGTATCCATATTGGAGCTAGAATGATAAAATATCGATCTATGTCGGCTAAGTTTTGGGTGTCAGAAAAGTGTTCAAAATGTGCATCACAATTTTTCTTTCAAGATATAAATAACATGCACTAAAGGCATAGAATAGACACAAAGGGGATTTAATATGGGAACATTAGACATTAGGACAGAAAATAATGAAGGATAATTCATTAAATCTTTAGTTTACTGCCACAGGCCCTTTCTCTTTAGATCACCATTATTGATTACTGAGCTTTCTACTTATTAAAGACAGAGGAAGAGACACACACACACACACACACACACGTAAACAATTAGGAAGAGACACTTGAGCAGCTCTTTAAGCATCACCAGCACCAGGTGCAGACACATCATTCAGACAGGGTGAAGGGCATTTAAAAAGAAGATGGCTGCACAGTGGAACCTTTTTAACAGCCAAGGTAAATGTGACAGGTTGATTCATTCGTGCATCTGGATCTTTTCCATGAGATGCAGTTGATACATCAACAAGATCACCTTTTCCAAAAAAGGTGCTTCAGGTAAGAGCAGCTCTAAAAATGGAACATCCTATAGCAGACGTCATACACACATCCGCACTCAAACACACACAGCTGATAGTGAACTGAACATCCGCTGATGTGTCAACTTTGACTTTGTAGTTTTATCATGGCACACAGTCACGTCAAGGTGACTTGGCTGTATTTGTCCATACTGTTCACTTGTTTGGACCAGCTGAGCTCCTAAAGAAAGAGAAACGTTGAGCTCACACAGACAGTGACAAGAGAAAAGTGGCTGATAGTAATTTATCTCAAAAATGATTGCTTGGAGACGAGCTGAGATGAAGTGATAGCTGAGAGCAACTCGGTCATAGGGCATAGGTTTGGCTTCTGAAGTGGACGGGATGAAAGGTTTAAAATAGGGATGCACCAAAATGAAAATTCTTGGCAGAAGCCAAAATTGAATATAATGAAAAACTCTCCAGAGTACCAAACAAGGTTTTTCACATTTTTTCCATTTATTTTGCCTTTTTTTTACCACTGCATAGATTAAATAGTCAAAATGTGTTTTTGACTCAGTGTTTCCCACAGGATTTGGAGAGACTATGGTGGGTGGGTCCGAGGACCGAGAGGGTCCGGTAAAGTAAATTAAATGTGTCCAACATGAAGACTTCACAGCCTCTCTTCAGGTAGGACTCTCATACTGCAACAATTGTCCCCCTTCCACACTGCCGACATGTCAACGGATACCTATAGCTGACAGCATACACCAACATTTTCCATTTAACTTTTTTTAAGATGGAAAATTTCTTTATTAGGATCCCCATTAGCACCAGCATGCATTGTCTATTCTTCCTGGGGCCCATTCAACTGTATGTTCATAATAAAATACTGAGGATACTAAAGTCCTATATTTACTTTAAACCTGCATCAAGGTACAAGACCTTTTCTCACTCAAACACATCTCAAAATTACAGGTTAGGCTACTGGACAGAGCTTTTTCATAAATATCTAACTGACATAACCCTTAGTGTTTCCCACAGAATGACAGGGGGTATAATTGTATATTTTATTTGAAAATATCTTCGACTGATGACAAGTTCTAGTGTGTTTATGTGAATTTTGTGGAAATAAACACAAAATACACAATGGTTGAGAGAGAGAGAGAGAGAGAGAGAGAGAGAGAGAGAGAGAGAGAGAGAGAGAGAGAGAGAGAGAGACACACACACACACTCCTCCCATCCCTAGAGGAACCTGATCTGTGATTAGAAAAAGTAGCTGGGCAGGGTTCAGCTATTCAATCAGATAAGTGCTGACTCTGTGCAGTGATAGCCACTGTCCAACTTATGTTACCTTCTTTTGACTTACATCCTATTTATCTGTTCATATCCATCGCAAAAACTAAGCAAGGCTTATTGTACGGTAGCCTCTGGCCATTGGTGTGTTGAAAATATAACAAAGTGTGAAATAACAGAGGAAGGGAATGTCCACAGTGTATCTCATATAAATGGAAATGCTGCCACATCTCAGGCCTTTTGCTTTCCAATGAAAAATATGAATGGGAAAACAGAAAGTCAAAAGTGAAGCACAGATGTGCATGGCAAAACTAAACACTGGACTCACATGCTGATATTCAAGAACTGCTTGCGAAAACAGTATTTCCCTTCTTCTATTGTCTTTCTTCTATTTCTTTGAAAAAGAGGGAATCTACATTTTACATTTATGTTTACCATGTTAACTATGCTACCTGTAGTTTACTGAGCAAGTTTTTAAATACTAGTGTATTATATATTCATGATTTATCACTTGTTTGAAATTGCAAGAAATATTTAAGTTAAGTTTTAAATTATTGTGGCTAACATTGATGCAAATTTGTTAAAGTACTGAAAATGTCAATTTGGTTTGTTTAGAAAAGTTTATCATCATCATCGATTGTTTTGTGACAGGTCCTCACATTCTGCTGCGTGGGTGCCTTCTGATTGTGACAGTTTAGAAATTGGCAGAGCAGTCAGGCACTGATGTGTGCCTCCACACATTTGAAATTTTTGCCATTTCAGGGGAAAAGCTGGCAAATATTTGCAGCTGTGAAGCTCATTTTTATATAATAGAAAGGATCATTATAAAAACCTGTGTTTATTATGTACGGAACAGACTTCGGAGTCTTGCCTGTTTCGTCACAGCTGGGGAGGGGACAGGTAATTTGGCTGAACCAATCCAAGCAGACAGGCCAGTTTTGAGCAGAAAAAGTTGTCTGTGTGTTTTGTTGGAGAAATCACCAGTATTAGCATCAACAGTATGCGATACAATGCAAATAAATAAGTCAAAGTGGAGTTCCTCTTTAAAAGAAAAATGTGTGGCTCTTAATGGAAGGAACACTTTCATTCTCTAATAGAAAGAGTTAACAGAGGACCATTTCTGTAAACAGTCATTGTAGACAGATATGTGAGATCAATCACTGCTTCCTCATTATCTTGCTTATACTTTAAACAGTGGTTAAAAACAAACACATGGTCATGGCTCTGGACATTTCAGGGCTCCCAAGTTTGTAGACTAAAAGCAGATAAAACTCTTTTTCCACTTTTTATGAGATAGTTCGCTTAAACACATTTTTTAAAAACAATATGTTTTACAGGGAAAAAGGAACAAAACCATCTTGGAGGTTCCCAGGTTGAGCATTCAAGTTATATAAATCGATGCTTAATTTCAAAAGCACTGCAGATTTGACTATTGTAAACCAAAGCAGTCTGGTCACTATATTAAATTTAGAGCTGCAACAACAACAACCAGAAAATGAATTTTCTATTTTGATAATCAATTGATAAATTAAGTCATCTTTCTCAAATGAAAGGGCTTAATGCTTTTCTTTGTTTACTGAATGTGTTTGGGTGGTGGTTTGGGTTTGGCTGTGGACAGGGATTATTGATCTCAAAAAAGGATCAAGTCACTGCAAGTTGGTCCTCTCTCAAATAAGTGGAAACCAATGGCTGTGTGCAATGTAGTAATATTTATTCAAGAATTATGGTACGCTTTAGAAACTGGTTGACACTATGTCATGTACAGCTCTACTACTACAATGTCAATCAGTCCAGTGGATATTTCATTCAGAGCTGACAGAATAAGTTTTACCATAAAGACATGTGTACTTTTTTCATGTTTTATCTAATTTTCCACTCTGCTCTATACTTTAAGCCCTGTATTGATGTTGCACTGCTGAATAGTAATCTATTAATCAGCCTTATCGAAGGTTATCACTGAACCAACATCTACTTGCCTTAGTGTTCTGTTTATCATCTACTCTCTAATCCATATTTGTTAAGGAGACACGAGGGGGAAGAAATAATTGTATGGCACTAATCAAGATTCTCACGTTCCTTCTCACCATCTCTCGGTGGTTGATTATCAACACAACTCCAGCCCGTGTGATCAATCCATCCTAGAACAAACAGCCACACAAACACATTCCACTTTTGGTTTTACCAACAACAGAAACGCTATTTCGGTCTTGTGGAGTGTCACAGTTACCATGAACAGCTCCTTCATGTGTGGCTTAATTCTTCTTCTTAATTCTGTCTGCAAGTACCGCTGGTAGAGAGGAGGAGCGGCTGGTTGGTTTCAGCCAGCAGCTAAGTTAAGAATTTGACGAACTTGAAGGTACGTAGCAAACAAAGCTAAACAGACGACACACAGACAGCTTTCGTTTTGGCTTGTTTGTAACAATCCGCTATTAGCCGAGGTGGCGCGCAAGATCCCGCCACACAGAGTCCTCAGTGAGGAAATCCATCATGGCTTTGTCCAGACTTTGTCCAGAAAGTAAAAGGAGGTGAAAGCAAAGGTTGATCTATTGTAAAAGGTGAAAGAAAATTTTGTTATGAACAAAAGCTATGCACGAAGTCCTTTCTCCACAAACAAGGAGTCAAGGAGTTGTTGACCTGTCTTGCAAAAACAAAATAAAATTACCCAAAAGGCGTGATGAAGTGATGTAAAAGTGAAATAAAAAGGAGTGGAGAGGGCAAGTAAAGGGGAATCACCTCTACAAGTAGAAGTAAGCAGACATCCAACGGACATGGCCGCTGCTACATAAAGCCTAATTACCGCAGCAAGGCGAACAACACAGGGTTACCCTGTGTCACAGCAAGACAGAAGGCCTCAGCACACACACACACAGTACGAAATATACACTCACAAGTATTACATTTCCATACTTCTCCAGCCAACACTTTCACTTCCGTTACTTTGTTCAAAACGTCTACAGTCATAATTTAAATACTGACACATTCCCAATCATCAACCACGACAAGATACTGACATCCTGCAGACAGAAAATAGGCCTAGCTTTCTTCAACATGAAACAGCCTGTAACCAACTGCAGCAGATCGCAGTGAACACTTCTGTCATGTATACAGTTGTCGCACCTTATCGCTCAGCTTATGACTTTTAACTGAGCTGCTGAACATCCTCTACATGCTCAACCCATACACCACCCAGAAGGGACAAAAGCAATGTTGATACACCATCACAAGCTCTAGGATATCTGATCATGAGTCTCCAGACAGACTATGTCACCTTAAACACACACACACACACACACACACACACACACACACAGTACAGTGATGTGGCCTGGTGATAAAAATGACATGCCATCAAAGCCAGCGAGTGAGAGAAAAAGGGGAGGTGACAATTCATGTCTTTCAACCAGGGATGGGATGAAGAGGAGGAACATAAAATGCGACACATCAAGACTCCCACGGCCTAAAGACACAATCAGGACATAGGGACAGAACGATGCCCCAGGCTCCCACACACATACATACTGTATACATACAACCACCACTTTGCAAAATGTCTCATGTCATAGATAATTAGCTCAATCTGATGTTGGAGTGCTGCGATTCCACATAAATCAGGAAAATTGGACCATCCCAGGCTGCAGTGTCACCTCAGGGTTCGGCATTTTTGTCAGTGTTGCTCACCTAATGATTAGCTGTATGTTATCCATATTTAGACACACACACACACATCTTGTTCTAAAGAAAGCTTTGGGGGTGTTTTATTGTTGTCATTTAGCTAAAGCATGCAGGTTAGTCCAGCTAATATTTTTAGCATTATGGATAAAGAACATAAATGAGAAGACAAAGCTTTAAATAGGGACACTCCAGTGATTAAATATTGCACTTTAATAAAGCATAAACTTATATTAAGAGAAGAATGGTTTGACATTTTATTGACCACACGATGAATCATCCTCTGTTGGCCCCTCCCTCTCTGGAAAGTGCCTACATCTTTTAAACTCTCGCCTCCAGTTTGTAACAAAGGCTTTCTGTTGTCATCCGTTTGTTGTCTTCACCAAGCCCCATCCAAGATAACCCTGATTTGATTATTTTCCAGACTCTGGAAAGCTCCTTCCAGAGCAACAGAACACATTACACAACTGTTTTCACAGGCTCAGTGGTGGTCCGTGATGTTGATTGGTGGAGTGCCCCTTTAAGAGCCTTACAGATTATTTAGGCATAAACCCTGTATTTGGGATCATTATTATTATCCTGTTAATTATTACAAATCTGTAGTAATAAATTGTATCCTTCCACGCTACATGAAATGTCATAAATATTAGCATCTCACTCTCACTTGTGGTTGGGACACAACTGATGTTATTGTAGAACACCTAATAAAACTTTACCTTTGATCACAAGACAGTCCATTTATTATTTAATGACACATGGATACTATGTTACGTAAACATACCACACCAAAATTAAAAGAGAATTTCAACATGCAACTGCTGTATGGCAGTATGAGTATGAGCATGAGTTACACACAGCATTATGTAACTTATGGTTCATAGAAAAATGATCCGCAAATGATTTGCTGTGAACAGTAAAGACAGGTCTGTATGGTACCTTTAAAAGGGTACCTTCTGTATAACTGTTATTTTGCCTCACAGAACACTGGAGTTGCATGTCTATTGCAGCCTCGATCGGTTCGTTTGTTTGTGTTATAGTGTGACTTTGGTGTTTTAAAAGGGTTAAAAACACTGATTTCTTACAGGATCAATTTTTTTGAACTGACATAATAACACAAACAAACCAACCGATTGAGGCAGCGGTAGACCAGAGAGGTACAATTAGTGTTTTTGTCAAGGGAGTCTGGTGAATTTGAACAGAGAGATATTTTTTACTATTATTATTATTTGTCATTTTACAACACAGTAGAGCTGGATGATATGGCCAAAAGTGTTATCACGATAAAAAGTATGATGTTTGCTCCTGAGTGAAAGTTGAATAATGGTTAAATGTGGTTTAAACTCGTCTTTATGGTCAATACTTGATGTCAAACAGTGGATCACTTCACAAACCTGAGGGAGAACATTCAAAACAATTATGATAAAATCTTTGTCAACAAATATGCACGGTTAAAATTAAGTAAAAGCTTTTTCCCGTCCTTTTCCCTCAACAAAATAAAACAAGTGAATAAAGTCAAATATTTATTGATTTATTGAACATTTGTTAAATTGTTATTGAAAAAAAAAATTGTATTGCGATAATTATTGTTATTGTTTTATTGTCCAGCCCTATAACACAGTTGTATAATGAGATGAAGACTGTAGTTCCATTCATGCTACTCACAAAATTTAACTTTCAGGGTCACACAGGAACCAAACCCCAATCTCCCAGGTGAAAGTCCTGTGTCTGTCATCCACCATATTTTAGTCAAATACTCTGAGCAACAAAATTCATCACATCTTCTTTGTATACTGACAGTACTCCACAGAACATGACTTGCACTGTACTGACTGGACTATGCTATTCATAGCCAGGACAAAGTGTCTTGAAAATTTATATAAATTAAAACGTTTAAAAAATAATAATAATGAGAATTACAAATAAAATGTAGAAGTTGTTGTATTTTCTTTAGGCCCTAAGCCCTCTACTGGCCAGCCACCCCTGGTTGCAGCCCTGTTTGCTTGTTGGCCACTGCAGCGCACTCAGTTTAAAACTACACAAAAGCATGGGAAAATAGGTTGGGAAAAAAAATCACAAAGTTACCCTTTAACTCGTGCCAAGCCTCTTCAGGCGTACTGCTGAATGTCCCTGACATTCATTGTTGACGGCCGACACTAAAATGTTCCGACCGTCGCTGCTGTGTGCTGATATTTGGGGCTCTTTGAGGGACGTCTTTGCCAATGACACAACGCCAAAAAATTCTCTTTCCAAACTTCTTTCATCCTGTAACCTTGAAAATGCCTCTGAAACAATATTTTGGCCTAGGTGATCATGAAACCCAGAAGAATAATGATCACTCTTGTAGCATCTAATCCTACTTTGCAGATTAGCATAGAGGTAAATGGTATGCAGAAATAATTTTTTGCATATATCCTTTAACAGATCATTTAAAGAGACAAGCACAAATCTGACTTCACGTTCTATGGTCTGTGTTATAAACCCAGCGCACCCCTTTCTTTTACAGTGGTGGCTCCTGGCCCTCCCTAAAACCAAGCCTTAACCCTCAATTTTTGTCCCCATTGGTTAGTGTGCAAGTCCCCACCGGGATATAAAAACATGAAACACACATACACACACACGTTAAAAGTTCAGTAAATGCAATGAGCTACCGTGCAATCTTAATATTGACCAAAATAATCGTGATTATGATTTTTGCCATAATTGAGCAGCCCTAGTCTGATGTTAAGCGACAATATGTTGAGGCGGGTTTTATTTTGCAAATGCTCCTTACTCCTGGCCCTGCAAACATCTCTGTAGCCAGCCTTTAAGCCTCTCTCACAGCCAAACTACACTGGCCTCTTTGAGCATCCACTGCCCACAACAAACCCACACAACCACCATGACTGCCAATATCACACAAAGACACCATGTTACTACAACCCACGGCGTGGAGATGGGGGTCAGAGAGAGAACTCATTTATGTTAAAAGAGGTTATTCTCACAATGTTGCTATTTTTATTTGATTCTATTTAGATGCTTTCACATTCCAGTTCATGTAACAATCATCTAAGCACAGCAGGGTGAGCTGCGACAGGTGGTAGTGTGGACGAAGTTTTTTGCAGAGAGCTGCTTGCAGGTTCCTTTCAGAGAGCCGGAGGGCCGAGCACGAGACCCCGCCAGCGTGACACAGCGTCCAGCGCTGAATCAGCGGGTCGCACGTTGTGTAATCTCTCACACAAACACACAGATTAACAGCACACAGAGAGCAGCGGGGTAAGTGGGGAGGGGGGGGGGGGGGGTACTTTTTCAAGAAAAAAGGAAACAGAGGCCCAAAGAAGTGTTACAGTTGTGGCTTTTCTTAATTTAAGGCCTCGCTGCTACTGAATGGGTCCAGTTGGCCTATAAAACTTGTCTCTTCAAATAGCAGATTCTTTAGGCTTGACAGAAGTTTGTCAGGAAAAGTTCAACTAGAGACCTACACCCACACACACACACACACACACACACACACACACACGAGAATAAGAATTATATCAGAAAGTAATAATTTGTTTCTCCCTCACCACTGTTATCTCTACATAATAAATTGCATTACTAATTATTAATTTAAAACACTCCTTATGGAGATCCCAAGAACAAACTGTTAAGTGGGTGTCAATGTGCCCTGACCTGTAGGGGCCTGTGACATAAAAATGTTTGAGAGCCCCCTGCTGTATAAAACAGGTCTAATCTCAAACCATTCGCTCAACTGCGCAGACCATCTATGAATCCCAACAACTGCCTGTTTGTTATGCAAGCTAAACATTACCATAGGTAAAGGTTATGAAGTAATAGAGTAACTTAGTAAAGTCTAAGCTCATATTTAATCACTGCTCACACACGGGGGCCCTGCATAAACATTAGACGGCATAGCACTGGACACCTGCACAACTGTTAGATGCATCTCATCCCACAACACATCCATGTGTACACAGGCGCATTTCTCAGCACCCAAGCTGCATAACAACAATGAACTGATCTATTGTTGGATGGTGGTTGCGGATATCAGTGCAGCCTACACTTGCTGAGGTCCTGACACATACATTAACCCCACTGACTACAGTACTGTTTGTGAAAAGATGACATCATCTGCTTGCATGTAGTAGGTTTAATTCATGATGGCAGACAGATTAGGATATTTGCCAAATTACGTTTCTGAATGCACAGTTCATTACACTCAAAAATCTGTTAAGGGGACAGCTAATCAGCTTTTTGACACATATGCATAGGCTACCTTACAAAACAAGACTCCTGACCTTTTGCAATTCATTCGGCTAATCAATCAAGCAGCACTTCAGTTCATACATAACTTTTTAAAGCTTCACACTACTCGCTACCGCCCACCATGGGTTGGACCTAGACGGTGTGTGGCAAAGGCGAACCGGCTGGAAAAGTTGATATTTTTATACATAAATACATGCTGGATGAAATAATGTATATTCCGAATTTATTAGCTCGTGTTTGAAATTCAAAAGAGGCATCAAGTAATTTTCTAAGATGCGTTTAAGGCAATAAACACAGCTTTCTTAAAGCGCATGTAATTTTGACAATGGAGTTTGGCCATACATTTCCCATACAGGAGACAAGACTACCTGTATCGGGATAGCCAAATCCAGATGTTAGGACAACAATTCCCTTTACTATAGCCTGCTGTTGTAAAGCTAGTAGCTAAATCCCTCCAACGTGTGGTGTTAGATAACTTAGAAACGTGTCCTTAATTACTTATTTCACAAGTAGCCTATTTAACAGGGCAATTGCGGACTTCAGCCATTCACCGCGGCTTCCGATACCACAAACATCGCTCATTTTCACGTGAGTTTACAGGGGGGCTGAACTTCGTTTAAAATCTGACAGATTATAGTTGACCCTTGGTTGTCGGCAAATACACACACTCCAGTAGAAACTTCCCGAATCACAGAGACACAGCGGTTGATTCGGCGAACACATATTACACCAACACGCATTTATTTCATTTTAATTCAACTTTGGACCACAATTCGTTCTCACTGCTCGCTTTCATGTAACGTTATCGTTGACGTTAGCTAGTAACGTTAACGTTACCAGACGTGTAAAGGCAGCGTTGAGTTGAAAGACTTGTCAGTGGAGTCTGGCTTCCCTCTCCATGCAAGAGAGCTGCACGTACTGTGGGGAACAGCGAACAAAGTTCAGAGTGGCAACAACTCAAACTTACCAGAGTTTGTTCATACTGCAGCGCCCGCTGCTCTGACCCGTCCCCTGCCATGGCTCTGCTCTGTCTCTACCCGGCGACTTGATGAAATCTTTTCAGGTTGCAAGTGAGAGGAAGCCGGCAGCGATATCTCTCTGTGTGCGCGGTGATTAAAGCATTGGACTGACTTTAATGTCTGTGTGGGAGTTCACAAAGGGAACTCCAACTACATAATGCGCCCTGGTTACAGTAAGTTCCTTCATTTTATATCCTCAAGTCCCCAGCAAGATACTCACAGTGAGGCGGGACTTAACGGGGTTTGAAGCGGAATCGACCCTCCCATCTGGAACCAACTGTCAGTCAAGCCAGAAGGATTTATGCTCTCTCTGTTGTTCATGACAATAGGTTTTCTCACCTTTTGGCACTTTTTTGACAGTTTAGGCACAGAGATAAAATGGAAATAACAAAATAAATGATCAAGTGGAAATTTGTGAGTTACCTGAGACCAGGTTGATTGATCCTCCACTGCAGGCCTGGATGTTGATGATTAGATAGGCCTACTTATAGCCTTTTTTATTAGAGCAAATAATTAAATGGTTAATGTATGAATTTTTGTTAGTCCTATCTATTGTATCAGACTACTGTCGTGGCAATGTTGTTTTTCATTTGAAAACCATTCCCATGACATCACTTCATTTTATTATAGGCAAAATAATATGAACAACATTTAAATTAAACACTTCTGAGATTGCCCAGGCCTCTTATGGGCCCTAAACACACACACCACACACACACACACACACACATATATATATATACATACACACACACACACATATATATATATATATATACATACACACACACACACATATATATATATATATATATATATATATACATACACACAGACACACATATATATATATATACATACACACACACACACATATATATATATACATACATACACACACACATATATATGAGCATGACACACCTGACCAAACTGGTGGTAGTCCGGTTGCATTGTGGGTAATGTAGGTTTTGACAAGGAATAAGAATGCATGGAATGAAAAACACAATATGTCAGGTTCTGCTGCATCGATTTTGACTCTTTTTTTCATTACTTCACTATAGGAGTGCAATGCTAAATCAGTGGAGTGACTCAACCCCTATTAATGCTGTGAAAGTTGTAGACATGTAGACTGTGCTACTGTAGATGGGAGCAAGAGCGTGCCATTTGTAAGCCCTCTTGAAGCCCCTGGTGGTGCCCACACCCCACTTTCTAAAATGCTGAGGTAAGTTGCAAGGCACAGGGTGTAACAAGGTAGGTTATAACATTACCATAGCATTGTCATTGTGAACCACTTTGTGAACGTGTGACCCGAGGATTCAGCTCAAAGCACTGATGTGCCTAAGTACAGCTTCACAGAGCCGCTAGCTGTCTTGTGGAACTGCTCTCTTCAAGGCTGTGTTAGAGATCACTTTCTTGATACCCATGACAGCTGCTCCCAATGGAAAATGACTGGAGGTACAGATAAGCAAAAACACTGATGATCAACATGTCCATCCATCAATCCATTTTAAGCCACTTATCCGGATCTGGGTGGTGACTGCAGCAAGCTAAAACATTTTTTTAAAGGAAACCCAGCCATACAGTCTTTATTTATGTTTTACTGCAAGACAAAAGACAGAACATTGACTGGACAACACAAGAAAAACAAAACAATAAATACAGGACAGTTAACAGAAGTCCATCCAACAAGAGAACAAGGTGACATTAGTTGTCAGCTGCTCTGTTGTGCTGATTTAGCATGTCTGCATATATTCCTGTGTCCCATGCTGTCAGACTAGGAAGTAGTCTATAAAGTGGACGGGAGAGGGAGAGAGGGAGGTGCAGAGCTAAGGCGGAGCACAGGGGAACAAAAAGGAAAAATGCTAATACTAATACACCTTTGCCACCCCCAAATACTACTATTGCTATTATTACTACAACCAAGGATTAAAATGTGATTTCTACAGTCTGGACCGCTCAAATCAAATTGTGTCTTTTACGTCACTTGCAACACGACACCCAACAATGGCGTCAAATCCAGAGCGATGGAAGTGCATCAGAGTGGCTGTGCTGAATCCATGCTGCCGCTGTTGAGTTTGTCCAGTGCGACAAAGGAGTACTGCATAGCGTGATTGTTTGGAGGGCGAGATGATGGATCACCATTTCTCATGCTTCCACATCACCAGCATACACATTTAAACCCTACTTCGCTCATGAACCCACACCTTGTTTAGGGGCAAGCACTTGCTCCCAAGCTGGAGAGAAAAATCCACCATTTTCATTACAGGCAACTGTAATCATCCATCCTCTCCATACTGGCTGTGAAAATCCATATCCTTCTTTCTGTGCAAAATGTAGCCAGAGCTAATATGAGGCTTCAGCAGTGTGGGTTAGGCATAGTTCTGTAGACTGTATTTCTTTGCTAAGCCATTTTGGACAGATACCTGTGGACACTTGTACAAAACACAAGCATTAGATCTGACCATGAAAAGCCAGCACTAAGATAATGACAGTGCTTGATGAGTTTCTTCAAGAAACACAGAAGTACAAGCAGAGGTTCTTACCTTTAGTCTTTAACTAATCAGTGTTTGAGGTCTGTCCCACACAGATGTAATCACTCAAAGTGTTTGAGGTATTAAAGTATGGCAGAGAAGAATGAATGTGTGATTTTTTCTTTTTATAACATCCACTGAGACCAGGAAACCAAGTCAAAAAATGACACACGAATGTTGTTAGACAAGTCGTTGTTAATACCAGACTCAAGTAGTAGCCCTGGGATAAACATAAATGTCATATTCCTTTGCTTGCACTCTCTTGTTCTCTGATATTCAACACACAAAAACAGTGTCTGTCACGCCCATATTAAGGCTAAGGCAATCCATCAGCAGCCCTAATATAAAAGCCAATGGCTTTTGCTTGACTTCATGACAGTGTGTTTGTTGGAGGCCGCCAAGTGTGACAGACAGTGATTCAGGGGTAAACACACCTACAGAATGGCAAATTAGACAGCTGACAGCAGTGGGGTGGATTGATGTTCATTTCTCTTCTATAAGCTCTTCACTTGTGCTGTATATACAGTATGTGTCATGTCTGTGTGTCTCAATCATAAGTTTTTATATAGTAAATTCTTCTTCAGAGCCACTTTCACAAAGAAAACATTCCGTAATATGATATGGGACACTCAGCATTCCAGAGTCAATAAACTATTAGCTAATTCAAACAGTGAGTAAATGATGGGGTGTGTTGCACAACGGAATTGGCACATTCCCGGAAAGGTAATGGAAGAATGGAGGTCAATGAGAAAGAGAGGCTGGAGCAGTGACTCTGTGTGTGTGTGTGTGTGTGTGTGTGTGTGTGTGTGAGAGGTAGGCCATCACCTTTTCTGACAGGAGCCGCTCAGCTGTGACTGCCCTGCTCTGGGGCCAGATTATTCCTTTTCACATGGCCTGTGTTGACAAGACAGATCAGTCTGGCTGAATGAAAAGCTCACTACAGTTCACTATTTCTAATCCTCTTTTGATTTCTGTGGAAGACCCATCTGACATCCTCGAGCAGGTCTGTCTGCTCCCTAGTAGCCAGGGACAGGGTCGGGTTTTTTTTTATCCCGTTCAGTGGTGGAAGGTATATTTACTCAAGCTAAATTACTGGTTATTTTGCACATTAAGCACTTTAATTTCAACTAACCACACAGTTTGTTTTAATTATGAGTCTTTACCAAGCGGTTCAGATGTCCATGTACAGCAAACGTGCATTTTGTTTTAATTTAAAGCAACATTATGTAAGTGCAATTTGGCGCCCCTACCGTTTCAGAGTGTAATTCACCACTGTTGTAAATAAGGACAGCTGTGCAAGTGCATTTGTTATGACTAAATTACTTATCAAAAACTAGCAAGTGGAATACTTTGCTAACACAGCCAAACATCAAGCAAGTGCGACAGCACAAGACACAGCAATGTTACTTACAAGTCCAACTGCAAGAAGGCTAGCTCGGCGTCTGCCATCTGTCAAATTACCAGTATTAGCAGTACCATCCTAGATGTCCCTGATTCATCGCCATGTTGTCATTGAAAACATCTAAAACAAATGGCGGAAAATACATATAAAACATAATGTAATAATAATGTTACAATGGCATAATGATTTCTGAAAGCCAATCATTTGTTTTTTTTGGTCAAGCATACCTTTTTGTTTGCTACATAATATATCAATTTCAACCACACTTTAAAAAAGGAGGACATATTTACATAAGTCAAGGGTCAATGGAGGGCCACTGCAGCTTTAACCAACTAAACTTTGATAGAGTTCATTTTATCAGTGGTGCATTGCAGAAACCTGTTTTGTTTTTTATCTTGAATGAACTATTATCCCCCCCTTTGCTCTGTCTCACTCACTGAGTGGTTCGCTGAGGTATGCACATGTCTCACAGCTGAGGAGGCTGCTACTTTTAGCATCTTTTATTTCTATCAGTAGTTCTTTCTAGACAGTAGGTATTGTTTTCATATTTGTTCTGTCCACGTGTCCCACACACAGAAACATGGACACTGTCCTTTCAAAGGGGCTATACGGCCACTAGCAGTGCAGTTTTAAGACTGCAACCGGGCATGTGCTCGTACACAAACTCATGAGCGAGCATAATCCAAAACACAACCGCTTTCATACAGAGATCCCACAATCAACGTGGAAAGACCGGCATGCCGGCTGTGGCTTTTCACACCAAAATGTTCAGACTCTATTCTGACTCTATTTACTGCATTTAGCCGTCGTGATACATCTGCGTCAGCTTGCTTGCTGCTTTTCAGTAACTAATATTCCTCTCTGTGTGTCTTTCACCGGAGACTCAGCAATGTGAGCACAGCTAAATGTACTGGATGATAATGAAATGGTTAGTGAGCAAGACTGAATATTATAACTGAGATTGTGGCCACACTTTAAACAGTTAAACCGCAGTAAGTAACTTTACTGTAGTGTTAGTGGATAGCTCTTCCTCTGTGTTGTTGTCGCCATTTTGTTGCAGTATTGTATATCATGTGGGTCACGTTAGTTACAGCACTGAGAGGTGGAAAAACTGTGTACGTGAAAATTGGTAAAACCACAATAAATCTGATGGCCTTTAGCACATAAAACTTCATTGTTGTTTTGTTTGTGTTGGAGTCTGTGTTGTGCTGTTCAAGCAACAGAGAAAACAGGAGTGTGCTTCAGTGAGTCTACAGTCCATTGACAAAAAGGAAGTAAAAGTTTGCAGATTGCATTGAAAAACTACATATAGTCCCTTTAACCAGTGATATTTCCCATAAAGTAATATTAATATTCTTCTACGCTGCTCAACTTTTGACCTTTTCTGATGTTATACGGTCATTATCCCACCTCCACTACTTAATTTATATAATCCTGGATTGTCTTTGTATGTTAGTGTGTGCATACACACATTATGTCAGTGTACTCTTTTGTGCTTGTTCCATGGGAAGCTACTTGTTGCTAAAGCATGTGATGTTGTTTATTTCAGCCTTGGCACTTTCATTCTGTCTGTGTGTTTATTTATCTTACCTAAAATCAAACTTGCAATCTCTGAGGCGTTCACCTCCTCCTCCTTCTCGCACCATGTGGAGAACTCACAAATATCCTGGAACTATGTGGTTTTTGATGCTCATCGCAGTTCACAAATATTCTCAGACAAACAGAGCATTTGAAATAATTGCACAAGCCATTGACTCTCTGATCAGGCTCTTTCACACAGTGGCAACTCCACTCTGCAACACTGACCCCGCTTGTTGGATATACAGATATTCCAGATAGAGTAGGTATACACAAACACACACACCCCGTGGGCTTCAGACACTAAACCTACACATGGAAACCTGTCTGCTGTAAGATCTGGTGTGTGCAATGTCAGTTCACATTGTTTTGTTGCTGTCGCACTGACATACAGTATCTCTTAAAGTACACATTGTGTACACACAGAATGGTTTACAAGGATGCACATGGCACCCAAAGAAGCTGTCTTTAGCCAAGGACATGTTAAACCAACAAGCAGTGCTGGGGAGTAACTCAACGTGTTCAAAATTATATTGCAATGCTTACGTTTACTCATTTAGCTGACGCTTTTATCCAAAGCGACTCACAATTGTTGTATATGTCAGAGGTCGCACGCCTCTGAAGCAACTAGGGGTAAATGTCTTGCTTAGGGACACATTGGTGTCTCACAGTGTTTTCAAACCCGGATCTCTCACACCAAAGGCACGTGTCTCATCACCACCGCCATTTATTTGCAATAGCATGAGTACTATTGTCTTGTTTGGATAACATTTTGTTTTTTGACAGATCAACCTGACATTCATTCTACTGTTGTCAAAAGACAAAAAATTGGTGTCACTTATTGTCAAAAAAATAATAGACATATTATATTACATGTCAGCACTTCATTCAGCATAGTTGTAGCAAATCTGTTGAGTGCTGTGTGGACCCAAAAGCAGGATGCATAAGAGTAGACAAGTTTAAAAGGCATTTTAAATGAAACAAGCAACAGCTGAACAGTCAGTGAAGGCAAACAAGTTCAAAAAGGGAGCATGCGTACAAACAACAGCCAGATACTGAGGCCAACAGCAGACAGACAGACAGACAGACAGATAAAACTAGGGGTTGGACTGTGTCTGAAACGACTCCCTATTTACAATATAGTACACTACATTTACTGTTCACCATTTTATTTGAGATCCAAATTCTGAGTCTGTTAATAGTGCCTTCAAAAATGCTGCTTACTATTGAGAAAACTGTTGAGTGATTAAATAGGGAGTAGTGAATGAGTGAACAGGGGAGTGATTCAAAAACAGTCCGTAGTGTCCATGGCAAGTAAACTATTTTCTGCTTACAATCCCACAGTGCTTTCCAATCATGTCATACTACACCTGTCAGTAATGGCACAAAATGATGATTAGTAAGTGTCCAAAAATGTACTGCTGACTATAGAGTAAACTATTGAGAATCTATTAGGGACTCGTGAATTATTATATTATTTCCCTGACACATAAAAGCTATATTCTACTTTGTCTTCTATTGTATAGTACATCTTCTTTGTCTATTACAACTACTATACAATGTGTAGAATACTGAAAATGTCTGACTTAGTTGTCATGCAGTGGTAACATCAGAGAAGACATGGTAAGAGCAATGCCCGCTGCTACCACACAGATGCAATCCAAGCACACAGAATCCTTTGGTTTACAGCAACACATGGACTGTGCTAATTATTTCTCTGCAAACAAAAAATTACGTCATCAGAATCATTTCTCATGATCACATCAAATCTACAAATTTCCCCACTGTGGGACAAATAAAGGTTTCATTCATTCATTCATTCATTCATTCAAATGGCATAGTATTACATATATGGACACAAAAAAAGTTAATGGAGAGAATTAACAGTGCCCTGGGATGGATGTCTGAATGAGGAATGTGTATTGGCAGTCTGAGTCCCCAGGGTAAACTCAAATGAAGAATAGTGTGAGTCCGGACAGTGTCAGCATAGATAGATCTAACACACGCTACTATACACTGAGGCCATTACACATTAACAGCCTTATCATCAACTATGGACATCCAGAATCTCACATATCTTCCTCTGGGCCGCCTGTGTCCACATGACTGCCGTTTTATAGATTTGTATTTATATAGCTGTGCGTGTATATTTTCTATATGCATATTTGTGTGTACACGTGTGTGTCTTGTTTCTGTGTATATCGGCATACTTACACACATACATAATGTCAGCGTGTGTGTGTGCGCATTCCATTTCTATTCACACAGTGATGGAAGCTGAAATAAAAGAATAAAAAGTTTTCTCAGGGGGGGTTCGGGATCTGATATGTGAATCCTACCTGACATCGGGCTGCAGCTTTGAGGTTGGCCAATGGACCGTGTGGAAATAGAGATGAAAGACCATGATACACACACACACACACACACACACACACACACACGGAGACTTTTTTCCCCCAATGTTCTCAACCGTGTCTTGTCTTTAGATTTTCACTTCTGCAATTCATTTAAACAGTTTTACAGTGGTGTGATGTGATGCTGTTGGGCAACAATTACAACTGACTTGAAATGACTGAAAATGGCTGAAAGTAAAAACTCCCTGACATGTTTTCAGGTGGGAGATGAACATCCTGTAATGAGATGATAACACAGACATAAAAAACATTCATGTGTCACTGGAAGATTTTTTGACTCCAGTCTGCCATGCAACGCATTAACATACCTCAGTTTTGAGTGATGGCGTGTAATACTTCAAAAGATGGAGTTAAATTGCTAAATCTGGCGCTTCACATTAAATATGCATTTGAACAACAAAAACAAATGGGGATATTTTGAGCCAGCAGGGACCACAGTAAGTTTTATATTTCCACAGGAAATGAAAGTGGTGGGATACTGGAGACTGTGGGCCCTACTTAAATGATCTCTAGCGTGCATGGCACAAGTGCATTTAGGGTGTGTCCAACTCCCCTTTTGCTAGTTAAACGGTGCTCAGTCTGGGCACAAAGTAAGGTACAGGGTGGAAAGGGGTGGTATTTAGTCTCTAAATTAATCATATGTTTTGAGAGTGTCATCCCCTGCTGCACTGCTATTTAAATGGCGGATGAATTCCATGAATTTTCAATTATAAAACCCATCAATTGATAAAAATAAAAAAATTGGTAAATGGCAAAATCACTTTCTGCTGTCTCATGATAGCAACATGCATGACCATAACTCATTTTAAGACCAACACTGCCATGGGCACGCAGATGGGCACAAGTACATTTGCTACTTACACAACATGGGTGTGAAAATGACAATTGCGGCGGTTGGAAAATAGTAGTGAGACTTGCGATGCGTGGCGCTTTGTTTCATTTTAAACACCTTAACTAGCAGCAGTCTGGGATGGGCGGTTGCTATCTAATTTGGATGGCATCTGGTTGAATTCTCACTCAAACTTGGCAAACTATATGTTGTTTGAAAGCACTTGTGATTCTTGTAAAATAAAACAATAAGAATTATAAAGTAAAAAAAAGTAACTACTTTATATTGGTTATGTCTTTTCTTTTTTGTTTTACTTTTTTGTGAATTCACAGGATATCTACAGAGTACTACACAAGATTTAGATTTTCTAATTTAGTTATGTTTAAGACGTTTTGTGTAACAGGACCCACGGGAAAAACAGCACTACCTCCATCCTGGAGGAAATTAATAATTCAGACCATGATAAGCCAGTAGAAGCAGCAGCAGACTGACCATCTGGAAGCTCGAGAAAACTGCAGCCCATCGACTACAAGCTCCAGCCTTGGCTCATTCAGCGATACACATTGTTGGAATCTCAGACCAAAGCCAGGAAGTGTTATTTTTGTAACATTTTATATTTAATCATTTTGTCAACTCAGAACACAAAGACATTTAACAGTGCAGAATCCGAAGAAATCTAAATAAAACATATTGAGTATATAAATCCTGAGAGCAATTAAAGCAATGTATTATAGGGAACAAACTCCAAACTCAAATCAGATAAATCAAGTGGGTATCTTCCAAATTTGGTCTTTTTTTCTACAATATTCCTTCTTTTTAGTCATGCAGACATGATTAATGATTCACTGACTTGTCCTCCAATGCCACAGTGAGGATGGCATTTGTAGTTTTGGGTTTGTGGTCTTTCTAATTACATATTTTCACAGTCTTATACTTCAACATTTTACGACAAACTGCAACTTTCTTGACTTGAATTATCTTTGTTGTTGTTTACTTTGACAGTGGACAATTCAAATGGGATTAACATTTAGTTGTCTCTCATTGTTTACTACCATACAATTTTTTCCCAATATAAGGTTGTCCCATGGTGGTCCAAAGGGATACTTAGGCTCTCCATACCTGATTAATAGCATTGTCATTATGAACAAGTTAGCATGCTGACATTCGTATTTAACTCAAAGCACCACTGTGCTACAGCCTCACAGAGCGGCTAGCGTGGCTGTAGACTCTTTACCAGCCTTTCACTGCAGCTCAACAGGGGAAAAATGAGAGCTTGGTGATAAGAAATGCTGCAACTTTGGAAAATATCCATTTGATTTGACTGACTCGATGGGCAGAGGGCGTTCTGAACTGTCAACGCGCAAGACTCTGGCAAGATGAGAGGAGGTGGACACTGTGTTTTATGAATCATCAACGATGGTGCTTGGTGCTCAAACACAGTCAAAGTTAATAGACACTATTTCCCAAATGTCAGACTTTTTATGTGAAGATGAAAACCATATAATCATCACTATCTTGTTACTGCTGTTTACATTCCACCAAATGCAAATTAAAAAATGCACAGCAGAATTATTTCTGGGTACTTGAGTGTATTAATGCAGGCTATATATATTTTATTAAATCTTACATATTACCTAATATACATTTAATTATCTTAAGTTCTATGTGTGTAGATTGAAGGGACTACAAACTTTCATTTTCACTGTACAACCTGTATTGTATAATAATAAATTAACTATATCAATATCTTGATCCATTGAAGTTCACATTAACTTCAGATACACTTTCAAATAGGCTATCTTTTTGCACAGACAGTGGATTATGTCCCTGGAGAGATCTCTTAATGGCGGTATGAACAGGTGGAAAGATTGCAGGAAGCAACCATACCAGCCCAACTTTGCTGTGTCATCTCCTATAGTGCTATAAAAGTCACCGATGACAAGTCCAGCTCTGAAACAAAAATAAGACGCTGGTGTCTTTCCTGTGTAGACTGTGGGGAGTTTCCTTAAGACTAGCCCCCAGTAAGCGCCTTTTTGTCCTCTCACCGTGCAGATCGCGTCCTCTTCACCAATTGGAGGTGATCGATATGCTGTGCATAGTCTCTGACATTATTATCAGACACAACAGATTTGATAGAGAGGGAAGTGTCCACCCGCATATGGCGGTAAAAGTGGTGCGTGAGGTTCAATGAGGTTTAGGTATACAAGTTTAAAACATATATTTTGAAAAGAAAAAGCGTATTTTAAATAAATACTAAATACAGCCATCTGAAGTAGGCCCATAGCTCTCCTCTTTTGCCAAATAAAAAATATATCCCCCGATAACGAACACTCCCTTACAACCACCAAAGCAAAGAAGGAAAACGCAAAGCACGTCGGGCGCTTTTCTGCTCTGAGTAGGTTTTTTTTTTTGTTTGTTTGTTTTTTTGCAGCTCTGGGCATTCAGAGAGCTCCCGCACACGCGCAGTATCTCCGAGTGTGGAGGCGCCCGGAGCGCATCAGCAGCGCTGCTGTCAGAAAACAGGTGGAAAAAGACGCCTCTCACTGAAAAAACGGCGCAACGTAGCATCGAATATGTGACGTGTCCCAGTTCCCTGTCCCCTCCGCTTCGTTTCAGCACTGTGGACAGCTCCGCGCCTACACACGCACCCCCTAATTTAGCCAAACTCAATTTCACCATTTCACAACACAAACGCCCACTTGCTCAGCCTTGGGGTTTACAGTAGTCATATGCAAAAAATATTAGACACCAAAAAGCATTAAACCACTTGCCAGGATACAATGCAGGTAGGCTATATGTGGGGCTTGTAGATTTGATACTGACAAAGGAGGTTGCTCCAATCAAATCGGTGCGGGAACCAGCCTAGAAGGTCCCGGATCTTGTTCCGGCAGGATCCCATTACACTCAGCAAATTTGATTATTGCTATGTATCCTACTTTAAATATTTGACCTGCACTTCCAGCTCCAGCTGACAGAGTGAGTGCCTTACTGCTTCCATGTCTTCATTTTTCAGTGCTAGTTCGTTATGAGGTGGTGAGAAACTTCACACCAAGTACATTTAATTTTTACTGTGATGTGCTTTTATAATGAAACACATTTCATATACACTTCGCATTCGTGGTGTGTTGTGTTTTTATCAGTACTTCATAAATGTAGAGGTCATGGCAATTCATAATATAAAGATCTGACCTCCAGACTTTATTCACTTTTTCAGTCTTCACCCAAACATCAAAATCACATATATAAACCCTCTAAAGGATGCTGAATATTGAAACACATTGACCATATAATCCATTACAATTGTGCCGACTAAATCTCAGCAAAACTTTGCATTCATTTAAGGACACAAGCCCTTATTCATCAAGGTATAGTAGAAAAAGAGCCAGATGTACTATGGAAAGATTAATAAAACGTTGTAACAGAACTAAAATAAGCACAAATCAATTTTTGAGAGTTCATTTAGATATGATCAACACTAATTATGTGATACTTTACCTCTTTAAAGAAAGTCCTGGCACAGCAAAATATGCACACTCAGAAATATGGCCATAAACATTGTCACAACGCATGGAGGTGATCTTTATCATTATGCAATTCCAATAGTCTTCTATGTGCAGCACAAATACAGTTTGAAATGAGAAGAGCCATGTCCTCAGCAGATATGAGTCAGATCTTTGTTTACGGCTCCAACAGAGATTGAATTGATAAATATGGAGTTTGGCAGTGTAACAAGCAGAGTCTGATAGTTTGATGAATGAGGGCCACTGTCTTTCCAAGAACCTTGAAAATCAATTGTGGACTGCTTAGAGATAAAACAATGAAAATGCTGTCTCTCTGTCACATCTGTCTCAGTTTCCTTCTATTCTCATCATGTCTGCATCTACATCTCTTCACTCAAGACAAACAAAGGCGGGGAGGGAAGGAGGCATATAGTGACTTCTTACGCTTCTTCATTTGTACTATGTCCAATAAAAAACTGGAAATCAGTACACCTTGTCTGGGATCAGTTCTCTAGGTTTTCATCCCCATGTAAACACGAAAACAGTTCAACCTTATTGCGAGACAAGAATGTAAATACTGACAGTGATTTTGCAAAACGCTGGAATTCATTCATTCATTCTTTCATTCATTCACTAAATATCTCTCAATATCTCAAATAGTAACAACAGTATGGTTAAGGTGAGGGACAATAAGAGGATGACCACACTACATGCTTTTGAATAAAACAAAGAACAGTTACTAGATTGAAATCTATGAGAGCCTCTTTTCTCATTTCCCAGGTTTTCTCCAAGTTACTGGCTAATTTAAATAAATTTCTGTTTTCAAACAGAATAAAATAAAACCTATTTTATATATCTTTCAGACAGGATAAATCCACTATTCTTCTTCAAGACTTACTTACTGCTCAGTGTCCACATCAGATCAATCACGTAAAACCTGAGGTGGCAGATTTGTCTGGTTCCCAGGCTATGGCATTGTTGGACTGTTGAGTGTTGATTTGCAAAGATCATTTGTTTTATGTCCTGACAACTGTCCATTCATTTTCAAATGCTTCTTTAGACAGGCTACATGGTGACATAACCGCCATATTTTCAGGGAGAATGTACCATTCTAAAGCCATGTAGTCAAATTTAGATCATTTATTTAAAATGTAACAACAATAACTTATTTCACCAGTAAATTGGGAACAAACAGTTAAACAACAAGAAGAGTCATTAGGTGGCAGAAGGTAATTTACAACAACAGCTTGACTTTTCTCTCCTGCAAAACGCCACCAGCACCCCTTTAAGGAAGGCGGCCTTGTCGGTCACCTGAGCCCTGATATGTGACATAGCAGGTTGATGTGGGTCGTGAGCAGGGGGTCTTTCCTGGTGCCAGCATGTTGCTGCAGTCACAGCAAAGTGCATGCTATAATGAATAACACTAGTGAAGTTACTTTAGTCAGCCGTAACATGGCTAGATAAGCATTATTGTTACTGAAAGTTCGCATTAGAGAAATAAGAAGTCCCTGATCGTGCAACATTACTACAGTGTCCAGTGTTCTTCACAGCAGAGTTGTGTGAAACACTACTGAACAATGAAACACTGAGCTAGCTAGATAACTGTAGGGACAGTGAACAGCGAGGGTCAATCAGTGAACTTGTGACACCTCTATTATTCTCAGTATATTAATATTTAATCATCCTAAATGTACACCGTTTTTGTAGTATTCTCCACACCCTCTTCACTACATATAAGACACACTATGGCCTGCATTGGCACTGATAGTTGGCATTGGAAGTAAATTGTGAGATATGGATGTCATCTTTAGTCTACTGGGTGGACAAAAAAGTATTTTGCAATACTAAGCACTCTAACATTTCAGAACTATTGTTAAGTCTGCACTAGCTTTAACCCTAACATCTACCAACCAACTTCAGAACCCTAAAATTAGATGGATAACGTTAAGGAGACCATCTGTGCTCCCCAATGGGAGGTGAGTCACTGTTATGTAACTCTGTGAACAGTCTACAATGTGATTAATACATGCAAGTACACACACAAACGGCAGGTAGCTGTCCATCTGCAGTACGTTATGACAAGTATTGATAATTGGTATCAGTCTTATTCTGTCAGTCATGCTCAACATCCTGAGGACATAAACACACACACGCTTATAAGCAAAGCTCCACGGGGCCGCACTGCCATGTCACAGGGATGCTCCTACGTGTTGCATTGTATGGAAAGGTCAGACAGTTATTGACGTAGTTTAGAAGATGAAGAATCTTCATCAACAGAAACATAAGGAGACATCCTCAGTGAGACCAGTCATGTAGGTGGAACTATGTTGCACATTACATATTATCTGTTGTACAGTATGTTCTGTTGTATGGATGTCAATATCCTACATATGAAGGTGTTATATGTAGTACATTTGCTATTGGGTTTGATTGGATTGTCTTGCCTTGGTCCACTTCTAATGACCTTAAATGGGTTCACCTGTGTCATGTCTATGTGAGTTAATGAAGGTCAGATGGCAGAAAACGTTTTGTCTTTTGTCTTCTGTGAATGAAGTGACTCCTTGACATTGAGCCTTTGCTGTTCTCACTAAAGGTGCCCTGTGGAGTTTTATAATAAACAAACACCGTTATTTAGCATTGCACTCCTGTAACATTGTTGCAGTCACGATGCACAGTTAGAAAAAAAAGGAACCAGAGAACAAGAGATGTCATCCTTTTTATTCCATGCATTCTTCTTATTTGTCAAAGCATGGCGCCTACATTACCCACAATGCAACCACTGACAGTTTTGGGATTTGGGTGTGTTATGCTAGTAGTGGCTAATGTAGCCACAAAGGGCTTTATACAACTCTTTTTCACACATACAGATGTACTCCACAACAGACTGATGTGTAAAATTGGTGTGCGCAACCCTGAGGTCAAACAAAGGCTTTGGATGCATTTCCTTCATAGAGAGATTTAAATTTTATGTCATTTTACGTCCACGTTTGCTAAAGCTACTAACTAGTTGGATTTTGTTGGCACATTTTTACTTTCCTTGGTGTATTTCCTACAACAAACAGTATATCATATGAATAGTAATGAAAGTGGTGGCAGAAAAAACCTCTATAGCATTAATAATGGCCAAAACCTGCTCATGGTACCTTTAACTCACTAATCCAACGAAAACAAAAACATTTTAAAGGTACCTATACAAGATACTAATGTTAAGAACTATACTAATGTTTAGAAAGTTCATGTGATTTTTGTTTCAGATTTACTCAACATTATCCCTAATATTTTGGTTAACAAAAACATTTTGTTGATCATTCTGCACATTTTTTTATCAAGAGTATTATGAACATCGTTGTCATTCTTGCTAGTTTTATGATTGATTAGTTTTTTTAGCATCACATTTCATTTCATGTTTGCAAATTCCCCAGAAATCCCCCTGTTGATATTGTAAATTTCTCACAGTGAGGGAAATGTTACACATCTTTAAGAACTTCTTTAAGACTAAAACAGTAATTCATGTTTTCATGCTTATCTTACACATGGTGTAAAAGCAGAAATTACATTTTGAGGTTTTGGTGGGAATAATGTTTTACAAGCTTCTCAGGTTGTCCAAAATCACTTCCACCCACTATAATTACGCTGTTCATCTGGCCAGGTCTGCTTTTCAGCCCCTAGTTTTGGCATCATTTCACATCAACAAAAACTTTTCCATTTAAATCAAATGTAAAAACACCTTCATGTAAATTTTCCATTCAAATTGCTCCTCTGTTGGATGTCACTGGCTTCCAAAAACAGGAATGTAAACCTTTTCACTGCATGCAGCAGGATGTCCTCTCTCCTCACAGCACTTCTGTTTGTTTTTTGGAGTAAAGTACTTAAGCCATTTAATCAGTTAAACAGTCAAAAATGTGTGTCAGCAGAATCTGGGTCTAAGTCATTTACAAAGACAAAGGCTGGAACAAAGACTTCAATCTGCAAAAAAATATGTCTTGTCATTCTCAGCACCTGTTTCAGTGTGAGTGCAGCGCTGGCAGGGCAAACAGGTGACTAATGAGCATGTGAACATGCTTCCAGGAGACTGTATGCATTCATTGTATTTTTATGCATCTGTTTGTGTGTGTGTGTGTGTGTGTGTGCATCTCATAGTGACCTTGAGTGTACGTGCTGACTGGTCTCTGGCGGGATTAAAAGGCTTGAGATGATTCAATTATAAGAAATAAAGACTCTCTGAGCTATCAGTAAGTGTGTGTGTTTCTCTAGGTGTGTCTGTGTGTGTGTGTTTGTGTGTGTGTGTGTATATATGCAAGAATACACTGTCATTAGTCAGAGAAGCACCCTCTCAGGTGTTACTGCCTTGTGTGTATATTATCTGAATTGTGTGCACGTCTACCTGCAAATGCTCAGTTTATGAAAAGGTTCCTCTCCAGATGAAAAAAAGCTTAATTTCTCTGCAACGCCTGCACTGATGTTTACAAGGAAGTCATTCATATGCTGGGAGGTAAGTTCTACCCATAAATTCTTGCACTTTCCCCTAAACCCCATCGGAGTAATGACTGTTGCACCTGGGAACTAACTTCCTTAAAGTCAGGAATTGATGAAGTACAAAAACAGCCTGATCGTCGTACCTCACACTATGGACCTAATTACAACCATTCACAGGGAGCACATTCGACTGGTATCTAGGTGATTCAGGTGTCAGTAGCGTTTAAATATTAAAAATGCTCCATAAAATGTGGCAGCCTGGGCACTTTTTTCTACCAAGTCTCACTTCTCTCTTTTTTCCTGTGCCTCTCATTGTGTCTTTCTTCCACACACCGTCTCAGTGCTGAGTTGGTGGAGGCGCCTCTTTTCGATTTTCGCCTTGAGGCAGGGAATGAGGAGAAAAAGAAAGGCCACAAGCACTGGCTCATTTTTTAAAGAACAGACGGGTTTGGAGCGCCAGTGGTGGGAAGCCACAGGTCTGAAGATGCCTAAGGTGATGGGGAGAAGATTCTGGCACAAAATGATGTCACGATAACGCTGGGCTTAATTAGGATGTGCTGCAGCAGCAAAACCTTTATTTTATATTTCATCAGTGGCAGCTTTAAATTTAATATGTTTTATAGGATGAAGGAGGTGTTGTCTGATCGACATTACACATATTATGACACAGGAACCAGATGAATGTCAATATTTATGTATTAGTGGCCTGGAGAGATTTCTGTTTTATTATGAATTGCAATGCAAATTATTTATTAAACACTGGGGAGGGAATTTTTGTATTATGGTAAAAGGAGAGGGACATACAACTTTTAAAGAGGTCATATTATGTTCATTTTCAGGTTCAAAATCTTATTCAGGGGTTGTACCAGAAAAGGTTTACATGGTTTAATTTTCAAAAAACACCATATTTTTTGTCATACTGCCCATTGCTGCAGCTCCTCTTTTCACCCTGTGTTGAAGGCTTCGTTTTAGCTATAGAGTGATACATCTTACCTCTACAAGATATTTGTTGGGAGTTGCACATGTGTAGTTCCTAGTTAATGACTATTAGTCAATCAGAAGCAGAGAAGGGCGGGTCGTGAGAAGCCGGTAAATACTGCTTTGGTTTAGCTTTATATCCCCTTACCAGCTTAGCTACATGAACTGGAGCAAGAGTTTCAGAGTGGTGAGTTAATCTGTAACAAAAGTATCTTTCATCCATAAAGTTTTAACCGAGCTCTGTCTCTACATCACAGTAACAACTTTATGTCCATTGACTGCCTGGAGGGGAGCTAGTGTTTGGAAGGGAGAGGAGAGGTGTGCTGCAGCTCACTGTTTTTCCACTGGTGTTTTTGAGGGCGTGTCGGACTAGCTGCTTGGCAAGCATTATGACACGTATTTACTTGTGACGTCACAGGGATGAAAGGGAAGCAGCTGGACTACAAACAAGCTGTTTTCAGGCAGTTCAGAGCTTTTCTGTGTGAGATGGGAACTCCCTCTGGGCTGGACTTTGGGTTTTTTCACTTTGCAAACCGATTACATGCACAAAAAATATATATAACTCGATAAAAACAAATTGTCTCATGTCAATCATATCAGATATCATTGACCAGCTGACCCGTTTTTTTGTAATTCAAATTCCACATACTTACACTATGACTGTAAAAATGTTCAATAAAGGCAAAGCCAGATAATATAACCACCCAATCATTCATCAGATAAGAAATTATTATTCCTATCCTCTCCTATCCCTCCTGTCCTTCAGTTTGGGATGCACATTCACATTTTGTGCAGCCAAGTATTTAGCAGAAATTGTTGTTTTTATTACAGTTGCCCACTGTGTCTGACGGATGAATTTAACTAGTTTGTTATTTTGATATTTATCACATTTTAACACAAGCCATTATGTCATATTTCTTGCTGTAAAAACATCTTCCTTCTATTTACAAGAAAGGACTTGTTGTAGTGTCCTTCCTCTCTGGCCAGACTGTGAACACTCTGTCTGGATGTGGTCACGATCTGTCTGGATCTCTTACAAGTACTCTGCTTATTTGCTTTGACAGTGAAATGCTGATGAGACTGCCTGGACTAATGTCTGGTCGTCTACAATTTAGTGTATGTCTCACCTGATATTTTCCTCTGTTTTGACATAGTCTTGGTTTAAGAAGACTGTAAGTACTTGAGATTTTCCATGAATCATTTACAGAACCTGCATGTAATTTTCAGGATTTACGTGAATCATCCAGGTGACTATCAAGGGCCTAAATCCAGCATTCCTGTTTGCCGAACACTAGCCAGAATTGGCTAAAATAGGTAAATAATGTATCCAGACCGTGGTCCAAAGCTAGCTTGAGTATTGTGTAAAGTCCAGTGTTCTTAACACACAACAGGACCAGGACACAGTGAATAACAGTACGCTGGACAGTACAATAACAGCAATATTTTTATATTTACAATACATTTAGCAGCTAAGAGCCAGATATTTTCTTCAAGTATTGGTGGAGACCAAAATATTGTTTTATCTGAATGCCATGAAGTGTCCCAGATGCTGTGTCAGCTTTCTCCCACTATGACAGATTACATGAGATTAAATGATCTTAACTGTAATTTTCATTCCTGACACCCCACCGATGTTGTTGCCGATATCTTGTAGTCTGAATCTGGCACAAGAACTTTTTCACTGCCGCTGCACAAGAGCTTACAGGGTTTTTAGGTGGTCTTACATGTGATACAACACTAGAAATCATGAGATGAGTGGCATAGTCACTCACAGCTGCTACCTGTACATTTGTACATTTTGTGAAATCTTTCAGGAATCAATTCAACACCGTTTCCAAAACAGTTTTAACATGAATTTGTTTCAGTCTGTGGGCACCACATGCTGCATGTAAAAGTGCTAATTATGATGGGCCACACACAGTTGCCGTTCTGTTTGTGTCTCTCTGCTGCATGTCGTTACATTACCATCAGTGTCCCATCAACAGAAAAACTAATTTTCTCTACATTGCGACCCATCCAAGTTGTCCCCCAGTGAGTGTACAATCAAGGGAAACGATTATCCAGCACAAATTGAACAAAAATGTCAGTAGCGATGCACAACACACACCCACATGCATGAATGTGCAGATACACACACAAACTTTGTTGGTTGACTGAGTTTTTTAGAGAGCAACATGGAAATGAAGGCGATCTCAATTAAGCCGTTGTTTCTAAAGCTCCACCCACAGAATGAAATGGATTAAATTCATTAAAATTGCTTTTCCGTTTTCAGCAAAAGTAGTTTTATTTGGACAAGAGTTGAAAACAAAACAGGCTATTTGATCTCCTCCCCACGTCGCATCTTCCAACACTTGATCTGGCTCCCTCTCATGCCATCAAAGTGGAAGCAAGATTCAAAGATCAATATTAAACACTGGGTGCAATCCAACCGCTCTCCGACACTCCATCCCCCAACTGCCTCCTTTTGCCTCCACCCCTACCTCACGCCTTCCTCTCCTTCTGTCTCAACAAGTCGGGTACTGTCGAGGGGTTAACTTAAAAGAAAAATCCATCACGCCTTGGGCCGCACGTCTGCTGAAACATTTGGTGTTTATTTGGTGGTTGACACCTCTATTAGTCTCGTGGACACGTTGGACTGATTCATACTCAAAGAAAAATCCTCTGGCCTGCAGATATGTAGCTCTTTGCCAACTTGGTTGCTCCCTCGCCTAATTGTTTCACACTTAAAAACGTCAACGACAGCATTAACGGTATGGGTCTAAATAGCCCCATGGTGGAGATGAGTAAATGTAGACGTTTTACTGTACAGAACAAGAGCAGTGTATTCCCAATATGAACCTAGTCTCAGTCAGTAACTGAAGCACAAGACAGGACAAAGACATTGTTCCTCAGCACAGGTTCCCTAGGTGATCAGATTAGAATCATCATCATGTCTGAGAACTGAAATGTAAGCACGAAAAGTTTCATAAAAGAGAGATTTTTTTTATTCATACATGCAGATATGTCAGAGCACTGCATCAGTCATCAGTTTGTAAGAACAAAACACTAAAATCGCAATCCAACTGCAGGTAAAAAAAAATGTCACCCACCCAGATCACTGTCTTACAGACAATGAATTATGAATTATTTCCAAGGAGATTTACTTTGTTTTTTTAGTCTCATTTTCCTCCCTCTAAAGTAAAATCTGATCCTGATCACTTCAGACATCAAACATGAAAAAGAGAAGAATAGCAAAGCAAAGATTAACAACATCAGTGACCTCTCAAAGTGTCCTAGAATAATCCAGACCCCAAGACTACACAGATATTTCCTAGTTGTAGCCCCTCAAGAGTAAGGACTTGCCTCCCTCTCCTGCCCCATGTTAGTAATTTTGAGGCAGTAATTTTCTTTGAGGGTAAATGTTGTCGTTTATTTTTATGAAATGGCTTAATTTCAATAAACAGGACTACAGTTTGGGATGTCAACACATGACAAACAGCAGCAGCTACGCTCATTCTCATTAAAAATGATGGAAACATTCATGCTTGTTAAAAATAAAACACACTAACAATAACATTTTCCTAAATATTTGTTCTTTTAAATTGTCTATAGGGAATCATGGATGAAGCATCTTTCGTGTGGCAGCTATATTGTGGCTGCTGGAAAAACAGTTGGTGGTTAGCAAATCAATTGATGACATGATGATGATGATGTTGATGAGACTAAAACAACATGGCTTACAGTGGGGTCGCAACAATAAGTCGATTAATCGATTAGCTGTCAACTATTAAATTAATTCGCCAACTTTTTTGATAATTCATCTATCACTTTGAGTCCTTTTTTAAAAGAAAAAATTTCCAAATTCTCTGATTTGAGCTTCACAAATGTGAAATATATTTTCTAGTTTCTTTACTCCACAATGACAGCAAACTCAACATATTTGGGATGTGGACAAAAGAAGCCATTTGAGGACGTCACTGTGGGCTTCAGGAAACACTGATCGACATTTTTCATAATTTTCTGGACCTAACAATCAATTAATGGATAAAAAATTCGCCAGATTAATCAATAATGAAAATTATCGTTAGTTGCAGCCCTGGTCTACAGTTAATATGTGCCACTGGAACAGAACTAGGCAGCAAATTTTTTATCACTTAGCCTACTTTATTTCCTAAAAGTCTAAGATGAGATAATAAAAGCTGTTTACAGTAATGGTACCTGGCAACATGCTGGCTGGACCATCAGTGCCACAGTTGTGATGAGTACTTTTTGACTTCATACTGCGCTTTGCATCTCATTACCAAAAAGATATTTGGATATCAATCGATAAGATGTAACCTGCAAAACAAAGTGGCAAACTGTTTTAGTTTATGGAAATTTATAGAAAATATAGAATGGGAACTGGGACTTTGTGTCACCTTTACACAAAATGACACTAGACTGGTCCTTTACAACATAAAAGGCTGAGGGCATGAAGCTGCTCTTTTCTGTTAGAGTAGCTCTTAGTCATTTTTTATTTATTTAAATAATTCCGAACCTGTCTTGTCTTGGCATGTGCGGGCATGTTCAAGGCAGACGAGTGACCACAGGGCCACAGTTTAAACTCATTGAAGCGTAATGTGTTGAATGGTAAGTAATTTTATGCTTAATTATACATATTCGCTCAGGATTTTGTTGGTGATAGCCTACTGTAACCAAATACCGAAATCTGCAAGTCCTTACTCTGAAATTTGAGCAGTGTTGATAGTACAGTCTGTGTGCCGAGGTAAAGTTAGCTAGTAGCTGTAGCCTGTCACTGATTGAGTAGGCTTAAACACGGGTGTAATAGCTGGCCAGGCAGCCAGGGAAAACGTCTTGGCAAGCTAACTTAATATGGGATTACCCATTAGCCACCGCTCTGGTTAGCATGTGGGCTAGCTACGTTTATAAACTACAAGTAGCTAGACATGATTAGACTATGTTCAGATGAGAAGAAATGCTAATGATAACTCGCTAACACACATCTTAACTCTTGCAGAGATCAACTTAATTATTAAGTTCATGTTACTTAGAAAGGTGTTTTATTGTGGCCAAAAAGCTTCTTGACCTAATTTAAAACATTATGTTGGATCAACTTAAATACTTGCATTCATGCTAACAATTATTAAGTTCATGTTACTTAGAAATTAGTTTTATTGTGGCCTAAAAGGTAATTCACCATACTCAAAACATTGCTTTGAATTAATGTAATTCTGCCAGCAGTCTTAACTTAAAAATTCTAGTGGAAAACGTTAACATTTTTTTTTTTTGTTGACCCAATGTTTTATTTTTTAGAGTGTGGGTCAACATCTGACTTTTCAAAGCAATGTTTGTGATATTTTCCTAACCCCACGGTTACTGAGTTAATCAAAAGGCAGCTTGAAATTACATCTATGTCTAAGTATATCCAGAACATCCAGCGGGATTTTCTCAGTACAAAATGTTTCTTTGACAAATCAGATTTTGTTGTCAAAACTTAGACATTAAGGACCAAAAGCTTTGCCACAAAAATAGAAGAGGTACTGACAAACTAGCAATTTCAATACCTGTTGAGAAGAGGGACACAACTCTCAATTGACAAAATTCTCACCCTCTTAATGTCACAACCACTGTCATTCATTGTCATACTACACCATATGCATACTGCTGGATGCCCTATCTCACTGTGAGAAATACAGTAAAGGAAACCAAGAGGTAAAGTACCATTGAAGAAAAAGGCTAACCTCAAAAAGTTCACAGAGCACCACAGATTGGTGATCCCTGGCATAGCTTCAGTGCATGTTCACCCTGGGAGGCCCCGCAACACGGTTGCTCTGGGCCCCCTAGTGGGACCATCCAGACATAATTTTTACTCAGTACCAGGACCTGTGGAGTGCTCATGCTCTCTGCTGCAGGCCAGCGCGTTGCCTTTGATTCTACTTAAAGGAAGTCAAAGACACTTGGTCCCCTCTGGCTAAGTCAGCGTTGTGCCAACTGTGCGTGCGGTTGAGTGTGTATGGGGGAGGCATGACCGAAGATGCAAGCCTCACAAATCAGAGGAGTTTTTGCCATTTCCCGAAAGAAGGCACATGATCACTCGCCCATTAAAACACAGATAATGTGTGTGACGCGCCGGGCCACTCAAAGAGCCCGTCTTGTGATTTGGGAGCCCGCAGCTGATGTGCAGATATCGTTATCTGTCTTGTGACAAAACCGAAACACATGTGTGTGCGTGCATGCATGCGGGGGTGCGCGTGTGTGAGGAATTGTGGCGGTGAGGGTAAGGTGAGGAAGTTGAGTCGACTCGAAGCCGCTAAGGCCAGATGAAAGGCAGTTGATGCTGTTGCTGTTCCACACACACACACACACACACACACACACACACACACACACACACACACACACACACACAAAAACAAACATTCATCAGGCGCAGTGCGCAGCCTACCCACCATCCTGCCCGGAGCCCCTGGGTTTCCCCACTATGTCCAGTAAATCCCCAGCAGGCGTCCTGAAGCGGCGGTGAGCGGTCAGTCACCTGCAGCTCTCCATCTCTCACCCTCCGAGCGCAGAGGGCCGAGGAGGGGGGATTCAGGAGGAGGCGTCTGGGAAGTCAAAATCCCGCAAGTTCAAATACAAAGTTGGATTTGGAACAGTTTATCCTCCACGCGAACTTGACTGCTGCTGCAAAGATTTCTGATGTTACCAACTAGCCCAGTCCGGATCCTGTGGTTTCACGCTGCCACCCCAGCCAGGCTGGATGCAAATCCTATTGGTTGCAACAGCCCAACTTCCAAGACGCATTTAATATCCAGTAATCACACCCTCTCTGTCAAGAGAAATGTAGCAGCTGACACCAGCACACGCTGTTGGTCTGTCTATTCACTGCTGGCTGTGATCAAATAAACAAATAAAACAATGAAAAGAGGTGAGAGATGCTACTCAGACATTCAACAGCCGGTCCTCAGCATCGCTCCCGTGTTGCAATGCGGGTGCTACCGCTGCAAAAAAAACACGCGTGCTCCCGTCTCATCCCCCGGTTCCCCGTTGCTGTTCCAGATGTGCAGAGCTGTTGGGCTGCCAGCGACTGGAGCGGACTGGACAGACTCGGATGCGGTGGGGATGGAGCGGAGTGCGCACTTCTGAGGGAGGCAGGCGACGCGGGGAGCTGGATGGGAGAGGTGGCTACCTGTAGGAGGTTTTTGTGAATTCATAGATAGACAGGGAGTCACAAACACACGAGGAACATCTGTCTCATAGGCGCGCCAAGGTGCGGCACCAGTTGTTTTTTGGATTAATAGAGTAAATCCAAGAAACAATAGAATTTGAATCCAATCTAATTTCCTTCTGGTTAATCACACCAGCTTGTCCACAATAGTTAAATCATTGAAGAAGTGCTGTGGGTTGATACAGCTGGATATAGACTGTTACACATACTGCGCATTGTACCATTGAGTTTTTTAAAGCCAATTTAAATACCAATTCTCCCATTTAAGAACGAAAAATGAGTCTTTCAGAAATTGCATTACATAAATTTGGATGCGTTTTCTTTGTCTTGTCTCCTGATTTAGTGATCTGGGAAGAAAAACAAATCATACAAGAATGGCTTTATTCATCTTTAATACATGAGTTACTGATGCTTTATCAGTTATGGTGCCTATAAAAAGAATTTACCCCCCATGGAATTATTCATGTTTTATTGTTTTACAACATGGAATCTAAGTACATTTAAAGTCCCTTTTTGACACAGCTGAACAGAAAAAGTGAAAACAGATACTCCACAGAGATAATTAATTACAAACATAAAATACAAAACCCAGATTTGCATGATTCTTCACCCCCTTCAAGTCAGTATTTAGTAGTTGGCTGCAATTATGACCTTTAGTCTCTGAATAATATCCGCTTTGCATAGCAGGACACTTACTGTTGTTCTTTGCAAAACGGCTCAAGTTCTGTCAGGCTACACAGGGATCATTAGTGAACACCCTTTTTTTCCACATTTGGGCTCCAGCTCAGACACTCCAGGACATAAACACTGTTGGTTGGAAGCCATTCCTGTGATGCTTTGGCTTTTTGCTTGGGCTCATTGTCTCGCTGGAAAACAAATCGTCTCCCAAGTGGCATGTGTCTTGCATACTGCATCAGCTTTTGCTCCAGGATTTCCCTGTATTTCGCTGCGTTCATTTCACCCTCACAAGCCTTCCAGCGCCGGCTGCAGAGACAAATCTCCAGAGAAAGATGCTCCCATTGGCCCTATATGATTCACGCTGTGTTTATGAGGATGTGCATGGTGCTTTGTTCGATGACCAAAAAGCTCAATTTTGCTCTCCAGCTGACTTCAGAGACTTTTCAAGAGTGTCTTTCTCTTTGCAATGCTCCCATAAAGCAGTGACTGGCGAAGCGCACGGCCAGCTGTTGTTATCTGACTGGTTGGAATGGTGGAGTAGGCTACATCACACCGAAACTTTGGTCTTTACAAACTGAAATAAAGAAGAGCTACGAGTGTGTGGCTTTCCCAAAGTCTTTTAACTTACCTGGACCAAAATCTATTTATTAAGAACTTCACATTTGCATCTGCAGATGTGATGGATTACATAGGAAAGTAAACTGGGGATGTTGCATCTGGTATGTGGTATGTGCCATAACCATCAGCCTACCAGCACATGGATTATCAGCCGTCATTAGTGCCTTATTGCGAAATGGATATAATCACCTGCTGTAAGGATTTTGTTCAACCTGGTTGTAACTGATCTGTAGAACTTGTAACTGATCTGTAGAACATCAGGCAACATTAATAAAGCCATTAGCTGCAGTTTATAAACTGTTTAAACTTACATGAAAATGTTTCTGAAAAAATGACACTTTCAAAAGCACCATAATAGCTTTGACATGTTTTTGCATTTCATCCATTCTTAAACAGTTCACTACAGCGGCATAACAGGTCCATATCAAATTGTTTAAGCCTGGTGTTATAACCCTCTTGCAGAACATAATCTAGTTCTCTAAAATAAAGCCTTTATTTAATGGCTGAACATATCTAAAGTATAAGGGAACATCAAAAAGCTTATGAGAGCATAGTTTAAAATCAGCACACTACAGTGGTTTTATACTTTTAAAATGTGACACTCTGCTAAAGGCAGTCTGGTCAAAAGTAACACCTCAGCAGAGCGTTTGGAAACTGCAAGAAAACGAAAATGAATGTGATGGTGGCCTAAAGGGGATATAATACCCAGAGAGTCTGCAGGCCGGGTTGCTTCTCCTTTTCCCAAGGAGAGAACACTGAAACTGCAGGGGGCTGACTTTTTATTTTGACAAAAAGTTCATACGGTCCTTTTTTTGTTAAACTGCGATTAAACTGGCTATAAGTAGTTCTTTAATGAAATGAATCATTTTTTTATTGCCTATTTGTGAACGGGTTGTAACCCGATGAACCTTTCACTGGCTTTTTCAGTTACCTCTGACAGCCGATATGCTGCTTCCTATCTGAAGAAGTTAGGTCGGATTCTCCACAAACTACCCAATCCACTATCAACTATCATCCAATAAATTTTAGCATCGCTGACATTGCTGAGCCTCTCTTGTGAAAGATACACAATGCCGATGTATCATGTATCATAAACTGAGCACTGACCAGCATGGAGTAGTTCAACGTCAAACTGATAAAAATATTACTGTAACGTTGCAGTGGGAGTTTACCTGAGTCTCCAGGATTTTGTGTGATGCCGTCTCTTGTCATGGTATCTGTTTTAGCCGAAGCCAAGTACTTGCTAATTAGTTTGAGCATGTGCAAGAGCACACGCTGGGAAAGGTAGTGGTTGCAATCTGAACCTCACAGCTAGAGGCCACTGAACTGCACATGTCCCCTAATAAGAAAGCATTAGGTTTTATGTGACTCCCAAACTCACATGCGACATCCTTTTCTCTCGCAAAAGTGAAGCAGTTTGAAAATACATGCAGTAAAGCTTCAATCTATCCACTGTGTTGCTTAATTGTATGTTTTTCTCCATAATACTTTCAAACCATAAACGTGATAGTACGTTAGAAAAAATATAAATAACCTTTTAATTACATTTTATTTATAATACTGTACCATAAGACTAGGGATAACTTCAATATGCCAACAGTGCTGCTCCTTTATTTCCAATTCTTCCAAATGGATCGTTGGGTGGTGACAATGTTGACTTTTAGTCTGGGACATGTAGCTTTAGCCTTAGTCATTTAGCATGATGTCCTGTATAAAAAAGCTTTTACAGGATTCTCGTTTTGAAATAAATCACTTGGAAACATTAAAAGTTGGCTACAGACAGAGTTTCGGCCAAGTTTTACAGTTTTAGTGTTAGCATTAGCTTACATTAGCAAGCTACAGGTAATCTGCTATCAACATTCATTTCAGCTGACAAAATCTGCTGTTGTTGGCGGGAAATGAGAAGCCTGTTTTTGTTTTCTGCAGTGTGAAATTTTGAGCAGTCTATCTGCCACCATTATGACGGTAAACTGCATTTGTGCCATGCGAGAATGGAAAGCTTGACAGGCGTAGTAAAAGCAAGCGTAGGGCAGGACTTAGCCAACGAGCAGGATGAACACCTCCAGTGGGAACAGCTGACAAATGATGTGTCAGTGAGTCTGATCTCATGGTGTGCTGTGTTGCATTGAACGGGCTGCAGAATTTCCAACCAATAAGCGTGTGAAGCTGAGGCACGGATTGTTTCTGGGCTCTCTACACTGTGATACCAGGCTCTTCTTCTACAGCCATTCTTCAGATGTGAAGCAGAGAGCGTAAAAAACTCAATAAAGTCATTTGCGACACAACTGTATTGTCCCGCGACCCAGTTGCCGCAATCCCACAGCGACATTCCTCTGTACACTTTAGAAGTCAGAGAAACGCTGTTGCAAAATTTATCAGGACACACAGGTATATTGGAATCTGGAATCACTAGAAGCACTAATTAGAGCCTGAATATCCCAGAGTGTTGGGTGTCTAAGGTTAAAAGGTGAGACAAATGAACAGTACGCTTCTCTGTTGTGCTTCTCTCTCATGTCTCATTTATGGCACCTGAGTCTGCTTGAGAAGCTCTTTGTCTTTTACTCACCTGACTTTTCTTCAGCCTGTTGACTCTATATTCAGCTAACTGCTTGTGCATAATATTTTCTAGGCTTCTTTGCATCTATTTTAAAGCTTTGATTATCAATATTAACATATACAGCAGCGCTGTAGGGGATAATTGTACCCATTGCTGTAAGAAATAGAAGGAATGCATATTACACTAATAACTATCCAAATCCAAGTCTATAACAAACTTTACAGGCACATTCTGGCACTAAAATGCTAATTTTCTGTTTGCTCTGTCTTTGCCACCTCTCACAACACCAAAATAAGCTCCCCACCTCCTACTTTTAAACTGTTTACTGCGTCCATACAACCATGCATTCATGATACATATTGGAGGTAGAAATATTTCAGCCTTCTCCTACTTTTCTCCTCTGCCAGAGGGAGATATGACCTTATTTTCGCTGTCTGCACGGTTCGATAAGCACAGTGGAAGGGACTGAGCCCTTCCACAATAATAGAGTGCAACTCGTTTGGACTTTTGGAGATGAACAGCTTGAATCATAAGTGGTCTGCTATAGGGTATTAACAGTGCCTGAAAACGGGTGTGTGTCTTGGGAAAGATCACTGGATCTCTTGCACTAATGAAGCACCTTTCATGAGCGAGATGGGTCAGGGTAAAGTATAGTCACAGTTATAAAGCAGCAGCATCAAACTATTTAATTGAATTAGTCTCACTATGTGTCTAACTGCTAACATGTTAGTGCCCTCATTAGGCTTTAGGAGGTCTGTTTATTTGCAAGCAGCCTGCTGTGGATTTTGATTTTTGCTGAAGCAGACTTAATGCGCTGTAGGTCTAAATGGAGTCTGCAATGCAAATGTTGCTTACTGGATGTCTGGTTCCTCTCCTTTTAGTGCACTGTAACCAATTGCTTTTAAAGAATGTATTCATAATGATAAGAGTATCATTATTGTGTTTATTTGTAATGTATTTGTATTTACTGAGATTTATTTTCTTAATTATTTTAGTTTAGTTTGGTCAGTATTGGTCTTCCTATCTAAACCCATCCAACCATCATTTTATATTTCCCATGATGTTTTTCAATTTACACACACAGGGTGTAAATTGGGCTAGGAGCTACTGATATAATTAGGTGAAGTGGATATCAAATAGAGGCTGGGGGTCTTCATGCTGTTAAAGGTGGGTTGCTTGATGTCCCTCCCAGGGTCTCGGGGTGTCCAACTATCATACCAAAATCTTCTTGAAAAGAGGGAGAGAAATTGAAAGTGGTGAAAAAAGGTGGCTGGAATCTTCCCCCTGGGTTTCAGGTATTGTGCTTTGACAGGTTGGTGGTGGTGGTGTAATGATGTGAGGGACACATTTTAGCAACTTAGCATTGTTTAAACGCGACAGCCTACATGAGTATTGTTGCTGACCATGTCCATCCCTTTATGACCACAGTGTTCCCACCTTCTGATGGCTGCTTCCAGCAGGATAATGCTCCATGTCAAAAGCTCGAATCATTTCAAACTGGTTTCTTGAACATGACAGTGAGTTCACTGGACTCCAGTGGCCTCCACAGTCACCAGATCTCAATCCAATAGAGCCTCTTTGGGATGTTGTGGAACGGGAGATTTGCATCATGGATGTGCAGCTGACAAATCTGCAGCAACTGTGTGATGCTATCACGTCAAAATGGACCAAAGTCTCTGAGGAATGTTTCCAACACCTTGTTGAGAGTATGCCACGAAGAATTAAGACAGCTTTGAAGGCAAAAGGGTTCCAACCCGGTACTAGCAAGGTGTACCTAATAAAGTCTATGCGAGTGTGTGCAAATCTTGCAGTCTATTTTCATTTTTGTGAGCAGACCACACTTAAACCTGGACATTATAATTCATGTAATATATATTTTGTCTCTTGGTGTATCAAAAACCCTTTTGTCCATCAGAAAACAGTTGGGAGACACAGGATAAGGAAACATTAAGATCAGTGAAATGCATCTCTAACCACCTTGTGTTCATCATTCTTGCCATGAATGTTCCCCTCCTTCTGTCTCAGCAGATGTCAGCAGTATGTTGGCGAGACGTGAGGAAAAGACGATTCTAGCTGTCCAGCCTCTGGCCTTCTCATCCTCTCTGCTCAGACAGCAGATAATGGCCATGTCGGTAATAGAGGTAGTAGGAGTAATGATAGTCTGACATTACCATATCTGGCCCTGCTGTCACTGATGAGGGCGCAGCAGAGTTACAAGCTGCAATAAACCCCCGCAGGAAATGATGAATGATGCCGTATCCAGCTGGCAGAGGAAACGTTGTGAATTTGCACCACCGTGTCCAATAACTGCTGGTCTTACTCATAAACATCCTTCTTCCATCAATAAAGAAGACATTGATTCCACAAGAATGATTTGTGGTGATAGTAAAAGGGATATTTCTGTCGCAAGCTTTACAGTCACATGACAGTAGTTTGAGTTGGGATTTGACAAGTAAAAAAGCAAGCGTTTAATTTTCATGATATATAGAGTAAATCTGCTTCAACAGGTGTGTTCAGATGTGTTTACCTTCCACTGCTGCCCAGGTTTGGGACCACCAGCAGATTAACACATGGGTTTTGGGAGAAGTGAACACCATATGTGCCCCAGTCTGTTGCACCAATGTGACTAGTTCTGCTTCCTGCGCATAGTGAATTGAGAGTTATTCTACCTAGCTGTAAATCCTGCCTCCTGCTGCAGCACATTTACTTGCTACAGCCTGCTTAGAGTGGGGAAAATTTAGCATTTCTTTGCTCCCTGTACCGTTCAAAGCCGCTGACCTGTGTGAGAGTGGAACAGCATCGAGTTTGAGGTGGGAAGAGAGCTCTTTTCTTCCTGGAAAAGTATACATTCCATCAGGTGCACACAAGAACCCAAAGTGAGAAGTAACATATTCAGGCACACAACTGTATAGATGACAGTGGACTTCAGAAAGGGGCCCCCCAACGCTGCCTGAGATCCACAATCTCCTAGGACCTAAAGTGGGCATCCAACATTGACTCAATCATCAAAAAGGCCCAGCAGAGGATGTACATCCTGCGCCTCCTGCATCAGGAGCTGCTGGTCCAGTTCTGGCTCAAGTTCAAGTTTGTTTATTATCATTCATCCACATACAGGGTAGTTACAGGTTGCACAGTTAACATTATTTCTATAGTGTCAATAACCCTGTGACACCAAAAGATCCACTGGAACTAATAATTATAAATTCAATATTTTACAGTTTAAATAATTATTATTAAATATTATATCATTTTCGTCATTGTCAATCTATGTTTACTTTTACCTGTCTTTGTTAAGCTTTGTATGTTTCGTCCAGAACAGTGTTCTTGGAAGTGTGACATGACATAACATATGAGATGAGGTTATTCTGTTTCTCTCAGCGGTTGTTTGTTCACATAGAGCCTATGGATAGCTAGCTGTCACGTATTAACTAATGTTAGCACTTGTTCCAGTGGGCCTCTGCCGGACCAGCATAACACCAGTTAAAAGTTAACTTTAACTCAGCCGTTGTGAAAAACAACGGCAGAGAGAAACAGACTTACTTGTGGTTTGGGAGTTCCTGGTGAACTCGTGGAAGGTGTAGGTCTGGGGTGATGCAGATTGTATGTAAATCATCCTCTCCTTGCCCCCTCCCCCCAGATCCCCCGTCTCATCTTAATAGTCCACATAACATAACAATATGATAATATCGCATTAAATCGCATTAAATCACAGTATATTACTTAACATTACTTGACATGTCAACATGGCATGATGTAGCATGACATGACATGAAATTAGCTTGGCACAGGAATATGACATAACGTAATGTAACACGGCAAAACACAACATAACATGACATATCATGACATGAAATAACATAACAGTATGACATGACACAACATAACATAATAGTCTTAGAACAGTGGGTGCTGGATAATATTAAACCTTTCAATGCTTCAGAGTCTCAAATGTAATAATCCCCATCAATGCACTGATTAAAGAATGAAAGACGGTAGCCTCATCTACTTTTCAGAGGTACTCACTGATAAACAGTTAATGATTTGTGCTCTTTTGAATAAAAGATTTAGGGGGCGAACTCTTTTGGAGTTTATGCACAGAAAGAGGGAAATGATGCAGAGAATGCGAAGAAGAACATAATGTAGGTAAAAAGATTAAAACTGAAGCAGGATTTAGAATGAATTTAGTGTTTGGAGTACATTTGTGATCATTTGATGGTCAAGATGAAGGAAAACCTGGATGGGTGCCTCTGACAGGCTGGCTGATGTAACTAGAGAAACATCACAGGATGTGTAGCGCATAAATCTCACCCAGTGGCCACCTGAGAGAAGAATCTAGCACTCCACATGTCTGCTGCCTGGCTTGGCCTTGAGTTAGAGACTGAACCTTTAGCTTTTCCCTTGGATTCAAGCCTGCATCAAAAGTAACAGCTAAACACTGAGCATCAGTGCTGGCAGGCAATACAGACCATAATACTTTGCACTCTGCATCTTTTTGCAGCTCAGCACCTCTTCAATGCAAATTGTCTATTCACTGCAAATGCGCAAACAGCATATTGGCTGCACACTACAAGTTTTTAATTTGCCACTTATTGTCTTCATTTTTAAATATTGTATTTTTACAATAATTTTTATTGTGTACATCACAGTGTTTGTGATATTCTGATATTCTGTACGTAGCTTTATGTTATTTAATTATGTTGATATTCTATTACTATGCCATGTGTGTAGCTTTATTTGTTTTACTTTTCTTTTGCTATTTGCACAGTAGTAGTTGAAATCACATTTTACTGCTGTATACATACAACCAGGCATGTGACAAAGAAAAGTGCTCAAACAGTGCATAGGTTTTTGTTTTTACCACTTACCAGCTCAGTACACACTGTTCCTGTTGGTTCACTTATTACATATTGTAAAATATTTCTATGCAAATTAGTGCTGGTCTTTGTATGTTTGCTTAAAAATCCCACAAAAATACCCAACACAGGTCAGAGGTCAGCAGAAAACCACAGTCAAAACCTAATCAACCGCTGGTCTCCCATCCCCAGCAGACACTATGGGCATGCTAACTTGGCTGGCACCATATTATGTTGTGGTTAATGACCTATCACTGCTGCTTCTGCAGAGGAGTTACAGTTAGCTAAAATAATTTACTTTTTTCAATATGAAATGGCATTACTGTAACACTGGCCAATCCTCTAGTGGATCAGACGTCTGCAGCTGACTCAGAACATGACTGACCAGGATCAGGAAAGTGGACCACGTCAGTCCAGTTTTCAGATATTTAAATTGGTTTACTACATGTAGAGGAATTGATTTTGAAGTAATACTATTGCTTTGCCAAAAACTGAAAGGTTTAGGGCTAAAAATATGATCAAAACTTAGTCAGGTCTCAGGGCATCGGTTTTTATGCACAACATACCTTTCCTTTTAAATCAAGACTAAATAAACATTTCTATTTATCTTTTTGTTAAATTATATGTGGAATGGCACTGTAATGTCTGCAGTTGTCTCCTGTTTGATCCATTTCCTTAAATTTAAGCTTCTTTAACTTTTGTTTTGTTCTGCCCCCTCGAAATCTTATTTATATGTGTATTTAATATTGTCTTGTGTTTCTTTTACTTTTGTGTTAATGCCTTTTTTATGTTTTATTCAAACCCTTTACAAATTACCTCATTGTTGAAGGGTGCTATACAAATAAACTCGCCTTGTTTTGCTTTGATTTGAAGTCCTGGTTTTCCAAAATTAATTTCAAAAGTAACTTTATATCATACGGCATTTATATAGCAAAGAGACATAACCTCGCAAAATCTCAAATGTCAGAGAAGATCTGTCAAAATGATGGTGCGGAAGTGACCTTTTCAGGTTTGACCTTGGCTGCTGTTGCTGCAGTATAAAACTCATCCTCAAGTAGAAGTTTTACAAAGGGAGAAAGTCAAAAAGCAAACTCTCTGTAATACAAAGTGTTTTATATAATATTTGGCCATGTATAAAGCATAAAGTGCTTTACTTTCATCCTTAACCCCCGAGAGTGATTTGTTGCCCCAGGCATAGGCTCAACAAAAAGGAGAATTTCCAAGAAAATTACAGTCAGATTCCTTTTGATATGATAAAAAAATGTGTGCATGCCCAAGGAGCCTGAAGGTTAGACAGCTGGCCAGGATGAAACAATCTGCACTTTTCTGCAATTTCGTTTTTTCCTTGAGCAGTCTCCGCCACAGTGCCCTTGAGCAAGGTATTTACCCCTGCAGCTGTACCAGTGGAGCATGTGTGAAAGTTCAGTGACTGAAGGGCAGATTGAACATCAGAGCTGTTCTGAAAAGGTTCTTTATGGCGCCATAAAGGCTGCTGCGGCAGCAAATGTACAAGCCTAAAGAACCATTTTATGATGCTATACAGAGCTTGTGTGTGTACATGGTCTGTTAAACATTTTGACATTTTGACGGTGATTTAAAATGTCAGTTCATCTTGTTCACAGCAGAGGGCAGCAGAGATGAAATAATGATGAAGCTTCCCTCTCTCCCATTCTACTGTAGTATAATTTGAGCAGCGTGTCTGAGGGAATCCCAAATAACTGTGTTTGATGCCATTCAAAGTAGTACATACAGTATAAATTTTTTTATAAAAGATTTAACATTTCTTTTACTTCCTACTTAATAAGGCAAAAATGTATCCTCTTCAATCCCACGGTCCTGCTGTTGAGTCTGTCATTACAAACTCGTGCAGGGAAGCCAAACATTGTTCAAACTTTGCCTACTGAACTCAGGGAAATGTGTCTTATGTGAAGCACAAGACACGGTACATTTTACACTGCTTTGTACAGCTACTCAACTACATTTTCTTGACATTTCTTGTTACAAATTACTGTATATTTTTTAAAACAAATATCAGCTAATAAAATGATATATTATTATAGATTAAGCCACACAGTACAAAGTAATTAAAACGAGCCCCACCTTTACCAGCTACAACGTTAAAGTGACACACGTTAAGTAAAAAATTTGAATGCAGGTTTTACTACTTTTAATTCAGTAAATGAGCTTCTTCCAACACTGTGATCACCGAATAACACTGAATAAAACCAAAAGAAATGGTGAAAACAGATCCAAAGAAACAAGTTGTTTTTTAATGTCAGAGATATAGATAGTGTGTGTGTGTGTGTGTGTGTGTGAGTATGTCACCTAAGATCCTACAGGTGCACTGTCGAGAGCATTCTGACCAGCCGAATCACTGTGTGGCATGGCAGCACTACTGCTATGGACCACTAACACCTACAGAGAGTGCTGAAGACAGCTGAGAAGATCACCAGGACTCCATTACCTTCCATTATCAAGGAGACCTACTCACCGCCAACACAAGCTGTTCACACTCTGTTCACAGAGGAGTGTGAAATGTGGGACTACAAGACTGACAAACTCTTTCTTCCCCACTGCCATCAGAGTCCTAAACAGTTAATAGGTGTGTGGATTCCATAATCATGCCCATCTCTAAACTGTACCAAGCCCTTGTTAATTGCACTGCACATCTGCACACTGCTACATGCACAACTTCCACATGTATATAATTCATCAGGTGCACAACTGTTTATAATCTGTCTGCCTGCACAACAGCAAGGTGTATATATTTGTTTTTTTACATCTGATGTTTACAATTTTTACATTTGAAGCTTATTTTATACCTCTATTTATCAAATTTTAATTGTATTTTTATTTATACATATATTTTATTTGTATTGTAGGCATTTGATGTGGACAGCAAACTAAGAATTTCAGTGTACAAGCAAACTTGAACATCTGACAATGAACACATTGAATCCTTGAATCCGTGTGCGTGTGTGTGTGTGTGTGTGAGACAGATGAGACCTTCTGATGACTGAAACCTGTTTTCACACTATACCTCTACTGTCAATACATAACAAATGAGGATGTCTGTGAGTGAGCGTGATGTATCTGTGTACAGTGCATCCTCTGCCCTCAGTGCATTTCAAACCGTGCTGAGTTTTCGTTTTGCTGACATGTATTATTGTAGCTGCTTCGGCATATAAAAAGGAAAAAAATGGCAACAAGACTTAAAAGTGCTGCAATTCATTTGTGTTTAATTTATCTCCCTCTCTCGCTCTCTCTCTCACCCCCCACCACCACACACAGTTTACTCCCCTGTTTCTCTCAACCGTGTGAAACATAAATAAAGATAAATAACCCTGGTCACACCAACACAACAGGCCAGCATTCTCTCCTCCTCCGCATCTCACTTCATTATTTCCCTCATCTTCTATACCACCCTCTATCTTTTCTCTGAAACCATCCTCCTCTCACCTCTGAAGGACCGCTCTCGTGACACCATCTGCATTATTCTTACAGTCTACTTTTCTGTATTCATTCAAACTAGTTTCCCCTTTAATGAGCTGAGGAGTCATTAATTCAGAAGGTTATTTTAACTTTTATTTGAAGCTCCAAGCGTTGGAAATATGCCAAATACGGCAGGTCACGGTTTGGGTAAATTTGCATTACAGTAAACGATGCACAAAAATGCAAACAGTCTTCATTTCATGTGTTGGTGCAGCCTAGAAATCCACGTTTTACGTGTTAAGGTTTCCAATTTTCTGACTAATAGGATAATATACTATCACCAAGCCCTGAAAGAGAAGTAAAATTCCCTCCTCTTCCAATAATAATATTGTTTTCTATTTTACTGTGTAATTTTGAACATCTTTACTGAACACACCCATGTAAGTGGTCTTACAGTTAAAGGTCAGCATGTCAAGGCATCAAAGTAAAGCTTTGAAAATAATTTGTTCAATATGTTGAGTAACGTGCTTTCGAGTCTTCTTGCTGAGAGTTATATGAGAAGGTCGATACCACACTCTGCACACTAAATCTGAAGCTAAATTTTTCACAAAACGGGTCATGAGCTGGACCATTTCTTGGCTGGGCGCAGAGACTTTCTGGAGTTTTGTTACCACCTTGAGGCAACCAGCGGAGACGCCAGGATTTATGAGGCGCTTTGGATCCAAAGAGTAATTATGAAGTTGTGTCCTTCTGCAATAACTGAATCAACAAATAAATAAAGATTTAGAGTAAGAACAGAGAGCAAAAAACAAAATGATAATGAAAGTTAAAAAAAACAAAAAAACAGAGTGACATCCATATTAAATAAAACAGTGTAGTGTTTTCTTTAACCACAAAAAAGAAAAAGGACCAGAGTCCAGTTCATTACATGTGGCTCTGATTTAAATGTTATTACAGCAATAAATAAGATGAATAACTCTTGGTGCTGGTAAAATGTTTGATATCAGTAACAGACCAAACAGATATCTGATGAGGTGTCAGTGAGAGACCAAGAAGAAGCCATGGAAAGCGCAGCCTGTTTTTATCAGCAAACCTTTTGTGTCATCGTATATTAAGATATATGTACTGTATATATTTTTTGCATCTCTGGCATGTTAAAAAAAACAATAATTTTGTATATGTGCCACAATGGAAAGAAAATCGTAACAAAACTGTTAGCGCGTGTCAATTTTTTTTGTTTTACAAGAGTGGAGAGAATATTGCTCAGGGCTCGTTACGTGTTTCATGTTAGTTGTTGGGCCTCTGTCGTTTCTTTTTGACTTTTTTCTTTCTGTTTCTTTTGTATTTGGTACTCTTCAAATGACTGACTGACTGGTCATTCACACACACACACACACACACACACACTCGTTTCATTCAGACTGAATGCAATGTGACAGCCACAGATGTAATGTCTTCCCACACACACACACACACACAGCAGTACATCTGCAGATGCAGAGCTCAGGCTGGTACACGTCTCATGCTCCTTCACAGGCTGCCACAGACTATAGCTCAGAATGCTTAACCTTTGACCTCTACCATCCGGCTCTGACATCCCCCACATCACCTCTCCCTGCTGGCCTGATGATGACTTTCCAACATGCCTTTACTGTGTACACACACACACACACACACACACTGCTCTGTGACTCCAGGAGGCCAACAGGTGCTGTCAGAAGCACTGTGAGCCAGCTGGCTGTTAGAGGCACCTTTGGTGTAATAATGTGTTTTGGCCAGCAGAGTGCAGTATTAGGTGTGAGTGTGTTTGAAAGAATTCTGCTTGCCCTTTGGCAATGTCTGTGTGTGTTCCTGATTCAGTTTGTACATGTGTTCATCTTTGAATATGTGTTTAGGTTTCTGCCTGGCAGCACCTTTTGTGTGTGTGTGTGTGTGTGTGTGTGTGTGTGTGTACACGGGGAGGTATGTAGTGGACACACAGCGCTGAGCACATGTGGTGACTGTCAGAGAAGGAAAACAAGCGAGGAAATGAAAGGAAAGGGGAAAAAAGGAAGGGAAATATGGTGTAAAAAGAGAGAAATAGGAAAAAGACAACAGGAAATGAAATGACGAGAAAGGAGGAGTTCAGAGGAGAAGCCATTTAACAAGGACAGAAAGAAAGTAACAGAGGAGAAAATTACAAACGGAAAAAGGGGGAGAAGTGTCGAAGACGATGAAGGGAATCAATAGAGTGTAAAAAGGCAGATATAGAGCATAGAGAGAAAAAGAAAAAGCGAAGGATTAAGTCGGGTGAATCTGGCTTCTCATCCCTCCAGCTCCATATGTGAAAAACTGTGAGGAAAAAGAAACAAAAGGGAATGAGAGAGAAAGAAACCAACTTCGTGGAAAACTAAAATCCCAAGGACTCGAGATGAAAAATGAAGATATAAATGCAAAAAGGGAACAAGGGAGGGATTATTAGGGGGGAGCTGGTTAGTGTCAGCGTCCAAAACAAAGCCACAGACATTCTCTCCGTTACCAACAAACATTCTTTATTTTTTCTCCACACCATTCAATAAATACAAAATACAAACCAGCTTCATCTTCATGAACGACAATGGTAGAAAAATTCATAAAATATTACTTAATTCGAAACAGAAATAGGAACTACCAAAGCAAAGAAGCAATGAGATCAACAGGAGGTGAAGGCAAAGCTCGGGTCTGTTGAAGTGTTACGCTCAAATAACAACCGGCCGAGCCACTCTGAGCTTCTCTCCTGGTGAAACAGCACCGATTCGGACGCCTACACGGTGGATACTGGCTGGAAACACAATCCTCCAACAAATGCAAGTTGCAGACTGGCAAGAGATGAGGAACAACACTTTTTCCAGGTTTTCACTGTGTTCTTTTAACAGTGTTTTAACCCTGTCTTGCCACCCAGGAAGTTTACTGCGCTTCTGTATTGCTGATTAGTCGGACTCTTTACTGGTAAAAAACAAAACAAAACAACAACAAAAACACAACCACAACCACACTCACACACATTCACATTTGTATTCACATTCATGCTGATTTAAGCCACACTTCCCTGTCTTTCCAGTGAGAGTACAACGGCTGTACTTCAAAAAGAAGCCCTGTCAATGAAATACAACTTGCACAAGCTTACCAAAGCTTGCCACTCAAAACAAAGCTGGATCAGCAGCAAAAGAATCCCATCGAACAGCTGTGCTACGGTGTTTCTACATATATACATTTTGTCCTGTTGAGCGGTTTTGAAAGACTGAGCAAAAAAGAAATTCCAGCAAAAATGGAAGGCAGGAAGTGGAAGGCAGCAGGTTTGTAAAGTCTGGTTGGGCTTCTTCATAGCTTCATCCCGTCACTTATCGAGTCTTTGGAACATTTCTGTTTCCACTGTATCATTCCTTCGTCTCTGCTCTTCTCTGTTTATTACAATCCTGAAGCTGATAACAGGGTGGGCGTGAGGTGAGGAGGTGGGGAGGCCCAGTGTGCAGCTCTGGGTTTTGGGTCCATCAGGGAGGGGATGGGTTAAACGACTGGAGGAGGGTCTGGTGTTGTTTGTGTGGGTCCCCACAGGTCAGTGTCTCCAGGTCCGGCTTTTGTCTGGAGCTTTCATCATCAGGTCGTCTTCCTCTATGGAATCTATGGAGAACAGAAACATATATTTAGCACACAAGAAGTAGGATCTTTGAAGTACGGCTGACTGATATGGCTTGAGGTTTGATATTAACAAGGTGGAGAAAACTGTCAAGCAGCATTTCAATCATCATAAGTAAGCAAAACACAAGCATGTTTTTTAACCAGCTGAGCGGCTCCTGAAGGCAACTTTTTAAATCACTGTATAAACGAGATTTCATGCATGTGTTTCTGGCCAGGCATGAGTCTCTGTCATATTGGAGGCAAAGAATGCTATGTTCACATATATCAGTCTAGTCCCTGCTGTTGCGGGTCTTCATTACCCACCGAGGCATTCAGGACAGCATGAGCCCTCTTTGCGGGTGATGTTGGAGCAGCTCAGTACTGGACATTGCTTCCTCTGACACTTGGTCACACCATGCTGTGGAGAATAAGAGAGGGACATGGAGGGTTGGTGAAAAGAGGCAAAATGTAGCGCTACAGGTGAAAGAGAGTCAAGGAGGTATGAAAGGATGTAGATCACAGCGTGAGATGAGGAGGGATACTCAACGCATCCTAATGCAAGATCACAACGCTCCCACCACCATGGCAGGAATGTCAAGATGGGAGGGAGTACAGACTATGGTTTTGTTAGACTCTGCATACTTTTTCTGATCACCTAATAAATGTTAGTCCAATATTCACTCTCATTTTAGTTAACTGTCATTTCAGTTCAGTTTTTGTGGTCTCCAACTCCTCCGAGCTCTTTAGTTGCTAAATGCTCAACTTTCTTCACCGCTAGTTGCTAACTGTCTGCAGTTTGTTGGTGGGCAAAAATCTGCCTGCAGCATCTGGAAACTGTCCATGAGAGTGTAAAGAGTGAATCAGAACAGTAAAATTGCAGACCGTAAAACCAAAACAACGAGCTGAAAGAAAACTAAAGCGCTCCGCAGAGCTGAGGGGAAGTGTAGAGTTGGCCGATAATTCTTTGTGGGTTCGCCATTACAAGCAAACCCTTTCACATTACTCATTTCTCCCATTTATCATATAAAACTATTGATTAGAGCAGCTTTAAATTTTAATTAGATACAAAAGTACAACACATTTGATAAAGTACTGGTTTTAGATCATTATCAGAGCACTTTATTTTTTTAAAAGAATTTAGTTTGAACTCTGTAAACTGTGATTCATCATTTTAGTACTGCAATGAAACGATTCTTTGAATATACTACTCCACAAATTAACTTACGTTGAATAAATCAGTTTTAATGAGCTACCTTTCATAACCACTAACTTTACTTACATTTCAGTACAATTTCAGCAAAGTACCAATATTTTCCCTTGGGTCGTATTTCTTGGCAGTCACAATACTTACATCACACCAGCAGTTGATGCATTTCATCTCCCCCACCAGCGGTACCCAGGGATGCCAGTTGTCACTGTTCTGGTAATAGTTTTTGCCAAATTTGCAGTGCCTCGGGCCATCTGCTTGCATCATATCGCTTTGCTCCACGCCTGCAGGTGTCCTCTCCTCCTCTGGACACTCCTTACAGCAGTCAGAGGGATTACGTCTTACGGGATGACTGCAGGTCAACACCGGACACGTCACCTTCTCGCAGTGCACTTCCCCTGAAGATCCCTGTGGATAAAATGTAGCATTAGCAGCCATTCTGTCTTTCCAGCACAAAATGCAGCTGACTGATTGCCTTTTATTTCCACATAAATTGTTGAAAAGCCTGAACAGAAATGTATTTATGCTCAGCTTCTTTGGAGTCCAATACAAGATAAATGATCCATTAAGGGATTTTGGAGAGTAAAACCAGCCAGATGTGAGTGGGCTCATTGATGTGTATTTACCTTGCAAGTGCAGACAGCACATTTTATGTAACCAAAGGGAGGTACAAAGGGATGCCATGTGGTTCCTGGTGCATGCATCTTCTGGTCTCCTTCAAAGTAACAACCTGAGAGAGAGGAAAGAGAAACAAGGTTACTGAGGACAGTCAGCAAGAACACGCCAGAATGAGTTAACTTTTAACTGGAGGCATTTAAATACAGTACACGTGGAAAGAAAAAGAGAAATACACAATACAAGAGAAAAATCAAATAAAGGAAAGTAGTTTGAGAGAAGATACGTTGGAGACAGAAGAGGTAGAACCTACCCTCAGGATGTTCATCCACCCTCTCTGGAGCTTTCATGTCCTTTGGCTCCTTCCTCTCTAAACAGGAAAAAGGAAATGGGGAAATAAAAACTGAATTATTGTTCTTTGGGAAGCAAAGAAAACAATCTGCACACAACCAGGGACTCAAAGCAGCATAACCACTATTAAACACAATGTTACATATACATTTATATATCTGATGTACAACCAAAATCTGTCTGTCTCACCATCACAGATCGGGCAGCACTTGTCCTCTGGCTGAATAGTGCGGGAGCAGGTCAACACCGGACAGATGACTGGATCACAGATCACAGTCCGCTTCTACAGAGGCAGAAAGATGACGAGGAGCACGTTTTATTTGTGACACAAGATGATAATACACATTCAGTCCTAACATGCACTTCCCAAAGACTCCAAACCAATTCATTTCCCAGCTTATCATCAAATGCTTTAAGATTTTAGTGCCAAAACATGCCTCCTGGATAATTAAACATTCAATGAGCTATTTTAACAAAGACATTTAATTGCTGCCTCTGTGTTTGTTGTCTGTACCTGGCAGCTGCAGGAGAAACACTTGTCGTAGTTTGGAGTCCAGCGGGAGCCGTGAGCGTGGTACTGGTTCTCAAAGAAGCAGGTATGGGGGTCTTTCCTCAGCTCCTCGGGGTCCTTCACAAAGAGGTCGTCAAACTCAGCCTGCTCCACCTCCCCCGTGGCTCCAAACTCACACTGGTTTGGCACATGGACCTGAATAGCGGAAACATTTGGGAAACGAAAAAGAAAGGATAGAGGGAGGTGGGGGTGCATGAAAGCAAAAGAAGAATACAGCACAGAGGAGGTAGATGTAGAGGTGGGTGAAATGTGTTGAGATAAAATGAGGGGAAATGAAAGAGAGGCAGAAAAGAGAAAGTATGTTAGGTCAGAGATTTGTTGGCCACACCTGACTCAGGGCTGGTGTCAAGCTGCCTTGTTAATTGTTCCTAAATGAAGCGTTTCTCTGCTCCCAAGCAGATGGCTGTTTATGTGTTGGACCTGTTTGCTATTAAATAGCTGGACCCTGCTGTTGTGTGTATGTGTGTGTGTGTGTGTGTGTCATCACTTTCTTTGTAAGTACCTGGCAGGCAAACTCATCAACCACTACACCTGCGAAGCTGCAAATAGGTTTGTGGGCAACTGTGGCCTGCGTTTGTGTGTTTCTGAACCTCAATAAAATGTTCACTTTCTAATAAAGTCCCTCCAGGCAGACAACACCTGCCTGTGAAAGTGTGTGTTTGTGTGAGCTAGTGAGCGCTAAGTGAGCAATCACACAGACACATAAACACTCAGATGGTTAAAGGAGGCCCCAAGGACTGTACTACTCACTGTTCTTGTGTTCTTGTGTTTTTGTTAAAAAAGCTAAAGTATAGAAACTTAATATACTTAATATAAACTAACATATTTACTTGATGCATCTTAGGTTTTGCAGCTACCAAATGATTTTTTGACAAGGCCGTTACTTCTTAGAGGTCTTTCAGTTCAAGGTTGAACATGTCTAATATAAAGAAATATATAAAAAATGTGTAACTCCCAGGCCTGAGAGGCATTTTGTTTTTGACAGAGGAAACTGCTTCACACTGAATTTAAAAAATCTAAATGAGAAATTAATGTAAAGTTGTAGCTTTTCGTTACATACCCATCCTCGTATTTCTCCTCGGGGGTTCATCTTGGTGGCGACCTGGATGAAGGCAGTTCCTCGGTCCAGGTGTTGCAGTAATTCAACACTGATATCCTTTAACACTCCCTGAGCCTGGAGGAGAGGAGAGTGTGGTTGAGTGTGTTTCTGTGTGAGTGTATACTTCTGCCTGTGTGTGCACATATGTGCATTCATTTGAGTGTATCCACTTATGTACCTGTGAGCCGTAGAAGCCGGTCAGCAGCCTCTTGTGAGGGGTGCTGCTCTCATCTATTTCTCCAATCTCAGCCAGTCCGTGGAGGTGGGCACTCACCATGAGGTCATCGGCCTTGCTGAGGCCCGCAACAACAATCTCATAATGCAGGTGACACTGTTTGTCCACTGACACCCAGGCATGGCCAGCGGCACCGGTTCTTACTGGTGGAGACACAAAGTGGCCGGCCAGAGGGGTGGGCAAATCTGAAAGAAGGGAAAATGCTTCAGTAAAGCGTGCGTCTGGGACTTGAAAACACTGGTGATATAAAAAGCAATACCATGTATTTCCATGTATTATGAATTTTATGACCCCCCACATCACCACTGCCACACCTCCCTTCTCCCTCCTCTGCTTCCACTGATCCGTACCATGTCTGGGTGCCTCCAGGCCACTGTAGGGCAGGGCCTTAATCTGCCCCCTCAGCTCCCCCTCCTGGCTGTGTGCCGTGGCCACGTTGATGAACAGCTCGTTCTGCAGCAGCATGTGGATGTGTCGAGCCTCCAGGCGACTCCAGCTGCCCTGCGCCTGGCCTGTGGCCTTGTTGTACTCCGGTGTCAGGTCATACAGCACAAAGCGCTTGTTTCGCCGCCGCGGCTTCAGCTCAATAGTGAGGCCAACAAAGTCACTGGTGAGACCTGCGACCTGAACCTGGAGGAAGAGGAGCGGGGAGAAATGGTTAAAATCCCATTCCACACTAAAACATGTTTTGCTTATTTTTACTTCACTTGGTCAGTTAAGTAGGAAGCATCTTGCGTCCAGCAATTAAAATACTGTAATTTATAAAATGTGGGTTTATTATTATTTTCGATTTTCCAACGAGAAGGAAGGGATATCATTTTAAGATTTTTCAATGAGGTATTATAACATTTTTGGTGGAAAAATCACATCAGACACTCATTATTATTAAAAGTAGAGTATTTTTATATGTTTTAGAACATCTCTGGAGGGGATTGTTAAGTAAAAGATAGCTGTTTTTGTTGTGGTTTGGTGTGAAGAAGAGTCAATTAATCTCATTTGAGTAAGACTGGTGAAATTCAGCTTGACACTGGATGGAAGTACGGCTGGTGGGTCAGTCACTTCTTTCCTTTCTGATCCAATTTACACTATCACAAACATTTCAATTTCGCCAAACTGGACAGGTACAACCCAGAACGCAGATGAACATGTTAGAATAGCAGCGTAAGCGAGGTTTGCAACCTCAGTACAAGTGCCGGTTTTGGTGTTTTACTATAATCAACCATATCAACAACATATAAGAATACATTCATTTTGTTTAATTGGGCTTTGCTGTAACTGTGTAACATTTTTTGTTATGTAGTACATCCCCAGATTCAAGTTATGTGTAATCATAAAAAAACAAGCTCCCTCGTAGTGGACAAATGAATACCTGGTAGTCTAGTGTGCCATTATTATGGAGGTTGAAGATAGCAGATCCCATTCCTCCTGTCTTCCCCGGGGTCAATGCATCACCGCTGGACATCACACTCTGAATAGCTGCGCCAGACAAAGACAGATTTATGTCAAAAATCCACATTTGCACACATTCCTGCTCAAATTTCTTATCTAAATCCATCACTTTTCCCCTCTGAGTATCCCTCCCTTAAACCATAGTAGAGCCTGACAGCATGCGAGATGAGGCAATGATTTCTGTTATGTTCGAATTTTGCTGGTTGGTGTTAAGGAGGGAGAGAAAGAGGGGTGCATTACATTCCCTCACGTTCTGCAACCACATACACATAGAAGCCACATACCCATAATGTCATCCCTGCAAGAGTCATTGAGGGGACAGATCTAATTGACCCACTAATCTGGAGGCGTGTCTGCTCATGTAATTGTGTGCAACAACTTCAGCCAGAAACATACATGTTGTTGCACTGTCTGGTGCACACACGCTCACTACACACAATACCCACCCAAGGTTAAGCCTTAGAGTGAGGTAACGCTGGTTGAATGTAGCAGGCTTAAAAAGGTTAAGCTGAAAGAACAGGAGGGAATGAGTAACAGAGAAGGGCGAGAAAAGTGTGGAGAACAATTTTGAAAATGACACGGAGACAGAAAAAAGCCAGCGAGGAGGATAGATACAAAGATACACAAAGAGGACAGTTGAATGACGGGATCGAGACACGAAGGGAGAGACTGAGAGACGAAGAGAAGGAGAGCGGGAAATAGAAGCAGGAGAAAGAGAGTGAGGGAAAGGAGTGTGTTGGGTTTGAATTCTTCACACATAACGTCAAGCTGTTAATCACAGCACTGGAACACCAGCGTGCAGAGTCAGGTCCAGCAGACTGTGACCTTGGCAGCACCACTGTGTGTCAGTGTGTAAAACTTGGACTAAATATACGTCTTTATGCATATTTGTGTCTGCTTGTGCGCATGACTTTGTGCATCAAGACAATGTAAGTGTTCCAAAGTGCTGGGCACCTTGATGTTCGATGCTCATGTTCAATTGTGCGTCCCATGAAAAGACCATGTGTGTATGCTTTAATGGTTTCAGGCAACTGGGCCGTCCACGACATTCCTAAAAGTTGTGTGTCCTTCTTTCTTTGTGTCTCTCACACACATAGATACAAACACACATAGACAGACATGCATACACAGTCTTGGTGGGCCACCAAGTCAAACAGAAGGTCTATAAACATGGTTTCCCCCCAGCGATAAGACTTGAAAGGATGGAGACAGAAATAAAGAGAACAAGTATTTATAGAGGAGAATGACAAAAACAGCAAACTATCTAGAACACAAAACACATTCTTACAACATCTGTACGTGTTGAATCTGCCGAGTTTGTTGCCACCCCGCTGGAATAATGTGAAGAGAGACATGAAATAAAAAAGGAAGCTTTGATTTCCCCTGTGTAACGTTGTATGATTGCGGGGACACTTACTGTCACAAGATTTCCTGCCCGTGATGAAGCCAGAGATTTGTCGGGGATCCTGACCCTCTGTCGCCACAGCGATCTCCAGTTGACCACGAGATAACCAGAACAGCTCGCGGCTATTCAGGTCTGTCAGCACCTCCGCAAAGTCTGGATCCTGCACAGATTGAAACAGTTTGCTTGAGTTGCTATATGTGGTCAAAAAGTGGATAAATATATAACCATATTCCAATGTAAACAAATGCTGTGTTAATACCAGGAATAAAAATGCAGTTATACAGTTAAGATATTGTTGACATGATGTTAGTACAACACTAACATGTTACCGGAGTAACCAAACCCTTAACTTATTTAGACAAAAGACAGAGTGGTGACATGTTTCCAATTTAAAATGAACTTATCCCTTTCAGTTTATACTTTCCAAAGATGAGATGAGCACACAGAGCAAAGCAGATCCTAAGGCAGTAAAATAAAAAACCCTCCTTAATCCTTAATCCAGTAATCATAAAGTTAGAAACCATTAAGGACACAAACATTACTTAAGAACACATTATTTTAAATCACCCCACTCACACTGAAACCCCAGGCAAAAATATGGCTTGCTTTGCCTTAACATGTTTCATTCTGAGTGAAGTTTAATTTCAAGCAGGCAGACTAGACTCCAGGACGACGGGGGGAGTTGGTCAGGACGTTGAGAAATGTTAGATTAATAGGACAGATGTATGAGCGTGTTGAAGAAATGTTACTTTTATGACCTCAGGGCCTCAGTTCAATATAAATATACATGTACCATAAATCCACACAGCGAGGAGCCAAAACACAGTGGGAACAGAGAAGGTGCCGGACAGAGGGAAGGGGACTTACATTAGGGAACCTGAATGACCAGAATAATGAGGGAAAGTAAGGTGCAAAAGGGTAGATTGGGTGTCTTGTGTAAATCAGGCAATAAAACTGTCAGGATTACTGGCCCATTAAAAAGTGACTTCATACATTTAAAAATCAGATGTGTTTGCTTGTCTGTGTGTGTATTTAGAGGCGAAAAAATAAAGGCAAGAATCCTGTTCCGCTAAAAAGGATGTACCCTATGTTGTTTATCTGCCTCTCTTACTCAGCTAGACTCAAATTGAGATTGCAGTTTGGGTTTCAGCATCTAGCTCAAGGACACTGAGGGGTCATGTGGCATTTGCTGAGAACATATTTTCACGGACAGTCTTTCTCAGCGCTAGGCTCGAAAGAGGCGCATCGGCCCTTCACGCAATTCCTGGCAGAATTCAAAACAGACCCGCCTTTCATCACTCCTCCTCCCTCCTTCCTCGCTCCATCCATCTCAGCCCACAGACCACTAACCACTGACATGTGTGAGGAGTGTGTAGTCCATCCTCTCTACATCCCCAGCCCCCCAACCTCCTGTGTCTATCATCCCTTGCTCACATCTGTCTCCTGCAAAAGCTCCTCTCACACACTTTCTCTCGTCTCTTGTTTTCCCCTAACTCTTCCTCTCCATCTATTTTTCTTGTCATGTCTCAGGGTAGTTAGCTGTGATCAGAGCGGCAGCGACAAAAGCACTAGGATGTGGTGACCACACCACATCCGTCTCCGCGCAGAGGGGTGGAGGTGGACCAGGACTGTGTTGCTGTGTCATATGTTCCTAACTGACAACAACACTGCTCACCCCAGTAATTCAACACTTTTCCCTAAAACCGCCTACTTGTTTCACATTGAATGTTGGGTTTTTTGATAGATTGTTTTCCAAATCATATTTGAGACAATATTTCCAAAGTTGCTTTTTTCTGTTTTTCAAACATGAAGATTTGGTACAAAATATTCAGCCAATGCCCGTGTTAATTTTAATGTGTGTTATCACTCACGTGAGAGGTGACGTTGGCTCGGATCTCTCTCAGGATGTGTTGGCGGTACATAAGCTGGACTCGGAGGGGCACCAAAAGGGGCTCTGAGGAGAGAGAGACAGTGTTCTCATTAATGTCTGTCACCCATTCAACAGTGTTCTCCAGATTTAGGATGATTGCCACACTGAAGTAAAATGAGTAGAAACTGATGACTAAAATGGCAACAATGATCCCAAAAGAGGATCCTTGTCTCCGTGGTTTTGTTTAACCTCTAGTTTCCAGACTCTGTTTTCCTTCTCTGTCTTGCTTCTCACCTTTGTTTTTGTGTTTGATGAGGCCTTGGAGGATGAGGATGAAGTGGAGGTTGTTTTCTGTGTCACTCAGCGTCAACAAGGCAATACCTCCCATGCCTGAATTCTCCTCTTCCGACGTCAGCGTTGAACTGAATGTCTCTGTACACAAGACACATGCACATTACCATATTGAGTGTCTGCATTCTCTTACAGGACTCCTATACAAATACTTATCTGTAAACAAAGCCCAGGCATTTTAGCTACGTTAATCCACACAAGGCTTTTTAAGATTACACGAGAAGTATACAATTCCACTACTTTGTAAATATTGGGTTTATTGTGTACTACTAAACAAAGACCAAGGCATACACATGTCCAAAGGAACATTACAAAAAAATAATGACCCATCAGAATGCTATAATATCTCACACGCACCAGCAAACAGCGCCCGGTGTTTGATGATCTTCCCCGCTACTTCTTCTCGTCTGCTTGTCGATGTGGCAATGCTGATGCGCATCTGCTCAGACTGCAGCTGTCGCATTAGAGGCTTAGCCAGGTTCTTCCATACTCCACAGATCTACACACACACACACACACACACACACACACAGGTAAGCACAACACACAACAGTACCGTTGCAGTAAAGATAGAATTGTATATGGATATCAAACCATACTCCAAACATTTGCATATATCTCTCCGTCTTGAAAAAGCCACATAGGCAAACAGACAAACAGACAACACACGCACATCTGCTAAATACATCAAACCATGTGATTTTACTCTCAACCCCGGGCTGCAAACCTTCATAAAACCACTACTTCTTCCTGAGAGCGGGGGGAAGAAATGTGGCAGTGTGCCGGCACCTCATAACTTCAAGTTCAGGGGTAATCTCCATTTTAATTAGCGATCATCTCTGTCCCCCTGCTAAGCAGTGATGTAACATGTGAAATATTCTTTCCAAAAGTTTTGCTCCAGCAAACTCCCTCACCCCCCCCCCCCCCCCCCCCCTTTCCGTTTTTGTGCTGGAGTGTTTTCTCTAAGATCCTCTGGTGCTTGACACTGACATTTATCTAAAAATAATAATAGGCCAATTTGTGGGACCTGTATTTAGGGGGCTCCTGCATAGCTGAACAGAGTGTTTGGATGTAAAATGGAATGAGGGGATGTGTGTATCTTGGCAGGAAATGATGTGTTGTGATCGAGCTTAGGGAGTACGTGGACATGCATGCATGGGTACTACTGTTACACCAACATATCAGTTTACTGATTTATCAGGGTAATATTGGCCAACTCAGCCATGTACACCTCTGACCTGGAGGTGGATTCTCCCTGATATTACCTTTTGAGTGGGTGAGCAAGCGAGTGTATGCAGATGTTTACTGCAATCAGACTGAGTTTATGATGTTTACAAAGCGGCATTGAAGCAGAAAGGAAGTGTCACCATGTATGTATGTGTGTGTCTGTGAGTGTGTTTATCGTTTATTATTCCAGAGTGAGTTATGGGAGAAAAGCCAGAGTTTGAGCATACAGTCATGGAGTGTGAGCATCTGTCATACCGGTACTTAATTTCTGTCTTTTTCTCTCTCTCTCTCTCTCTTTCTCAGGAAACACACAGACACACTTAATAATTTCTATGTATGTGACATCTTACCATGTCTGACATTTCCTTGGGAACTCTGTACTCAAAAGCAGTGGCTCCATCTGAATCCAGGAAGATTATTTTACTGGGGCGGCCCATTCTGAAAGGTAAGGGAACATCAATGTATGTAGATATTGATATACGGTTGAAAGAACAGGCACACGTGTTTTCTATTTGCTAATCTAAATACTTTCGGTGTATCTGGGATATATAGGAGAAGATGTGGAAAAGGAGAAAGGATGAGCAGTAATGCTTCTGAGGTCGATGAGAAAAATAAGAAAGCACTACCTTCAGCTACGAGATGGGAAGTAGACATTTCAGCTGTGACAGACCGTGTGTCTTACCTCTGGTATGTGATGGAGAAGGCCAGGCTAGTTCTGGTCAGAGAGAAGCGAGCTCTGGCAACACCACTGGAGGTGGGCAGCCACGAGTCCTTCACTCCTGTCAACACTGCTACAAAGTCTGTAGAAGGAGAGAGGGATAGACTGGTATTACTAACACATGCCATTACTGCACTGTACTACATGCGTGTATGCGTGAGTCCTGCATGGATGTGCTCTCTGAGCCATGTACAATGTATATTTTTCAAGCTATATTTGGTAAATTATACATGTTTATGCAGGCCCAACAACTTGCTTGGTGGTCTGTCCATCTGTCTATGGGTGCTTCCACTCACCAGTTCGGCTCTCCCCGGGGCCCACCTCCTCAGAGCTCAGGTAGGATCTGTCGTTGTAAGATTTGTGGAGGTCACCCTCCTTCCCCTTGCCCTTCTCATGGAAATACTCCAAGCTGTCCAGCACAGAGTCTGTCTGTTTCTTGTCATCCTCACCTGTAGAAGGAAAAAAACAAACAGAGTTAAAAGTTAATAAAACAAACTGCAGGGGAGCTTATAAAACAAATACTGAAAAGTACAGTAAATGTTATAGTTAGACGTATATACTGAAGAGTTGTATACGTTTATGTACAAAGATATGTACACAGTCTGCCTGTATACATGGCTAATATTAGTCTTTGAATGTTGGCCTAAATCACTTTTATTGTGATCAAATTTTCTTCAAACAGGAGCCTTATTTTATTATTTCCTGATAGATTATTAGCAGTAGTTGTATTCTGGTTCTAATAAAGACTTTTAGAGTCTGCCTTTGAAACTGTTTCAGAATGCGGCAAGATAAACCAAGTGAACCCAAACATTTCAATACAGATTCACGTTCTCAAAGTCTGGTGCACAGATGCATCAACGTTTTTCAGTATGGTTGAAGGGTGTGCAATGTGTGGGCATACACAGCCAGGGCGAAAGACAGGTAGAAATTACAGAAGATATAGAAGAGATGGGAGGACAGAACGACTAAGAGGACGTCAGACATCAACCCAGTGCTGAAGGACACAGTGCATTCTCTCTGTCTTGCTCACTTCCTCTCTCTCTCGGCCAGGGGTAACTAACCAGGGTAGTCTCCTGCAGCTGAAGAGCTTAAGGAGAATTGGGAGTGACAGTGGCGTGCGATCCCAACAATGACCCGCTGTTCTACACATACTGCTGTGTGTCTTGATTTAATGTGTAGACCTCACTGCTTTGCGCACACGCATACACACACAGTGACATGTGCAGCGGTGCTCATTCAGCCAGCCATTATACAGCCACACTGACAAGCTCTTGAGAAAGAAAGTCTTTGGCTCTTAATCAACCAAACTTTATTTCTCCAAGGCAGATTTCTGAGGCGCTCGGCTGGACTCTCTGCTTTCTTTCTTGGTGTCTGATTCACACACACACACACACACACACACACACACACACACATACACACACACACACACAAATCTCAAATCTCATCATTCCTCTCCCACTCCGTCACTCCTCTGCTCCACTGGGCATGCTCGAGGGCTTCTGGGTAGTGTCACTCTCACTTCTCCCCACTTAGCAATACTGTATCCTCAGGTGCACCAGTCATTTCACACACATATAAACACACACGCACACCTAAACACACACACACACACACACACACACTCACCATTTTCCATCACTTAAACAAACATACTAGCTGCTTTGGTGCCAATGCTAAGACAAACACACTCAACCTTTTCCTTAAAACTTGACCACAACACACACACACACACACACACACACACACGCACACACACACACAGCTCAGTGTTGTCCGCACTGACGCTTTACCTTTACTTTCCGTTCCATTACCAGACACACAGTGTTGAAAAACACCCAATCTGCTGAATAACAGCGCAGCATGAAGACCCAACCTGTGTGTGTGTGCGCGTGTGTGTGCGCGCGTGTGTGTGTGTGCGTGCGTGTGTTTGTGTGAGCATATGCAGGGGAGCTCTAATTCTCTAATAAGGTGGAATTGTGTGCACAGCAGTGTGTAGACAAGGTAAGTGGCAATGTGTGACTGAGGCTAAATAGATGGGTAGTACTTTTGTGGGTTGTGGCTGGTTAGAGAAAATGTCCATTTGATGCGGCTGAATGGAAAATCAATTGACCTGCTCATTTGTTCTAGAGACTAACCAGTTAACCGAGTTGGAGGCGGGGGTTACTGGGAACAGGGATGGAGATAGAGAGGGAGGGAAACAGAGAAGAAAGAGAGGGGTATGACTCAAACAAATAATAAACAATACAGTGGAAAGGAAGCTGTCTGTGTCAGAAAGAGGAGGAACTGACAGCAACTCATTTCATTTTTTTTACCCCATAAGGTTTTTAATTTAAACTGTGCTTGCTTGTTTTCTCAGCTGACTATAGCTATAATTTGGATCACAAGAACAAAAAAGAAAGAAAGAAAAAGCCTTGCATGAACCAAAAGAAAGGACTGTGTGATGAGAATGGGTCATCAGATTATTACCTTTAGAGCAGGTTTTACAGCAAGTCCCAGGCAGCAGCACAGGATTATCACAGTCCAGAGCAGGGCAGTCCTTTTTGATGTTCTTACAGTTTACTTTCCCAAACACCTTTCCACGACGGCTCTTTTGCTGCCAGAGAAACACCAGAGAAACAGACACATCAGTCGCTCAAGAAATCCCATCTGAGAACACACAGTAAATAACTCTGCCTTTCTGGGGCAACAGTTGATTACAAATTCATCTGGAGTTAGAGCTAGTTCAGCCTGCACAGATACTGAGTGAGAGAAACACGTATCTAGAGAGGTCACACTGAGACAAAACTTACAGGTTCGCAGTCACACTGGACACAGTGCATGACGCCGAAGGGCTCCCCCAGATCTGGGTGCCACGTGTCCTCCAGGGAATAGAACTGACCTCCGAATGAGCATCCTGTAACACAAACACTGCTGATTATACATGGTTATCTTCAGGTTCAAAGTTGGTATGATCACAAGTTTTTTTTCCAAAACAAGGGCAGTGTTGAAACCAGAAGAAATGATATGCTTCTATATGAGGCTTGTCCTTTTTAACTTTGCTAGAAGTAATTATGACAAGCATTTTAAGATCCGAGCTGACTTTCAGAATGTTCTTGATGTTTAAAATTAAGAGACAGTGCATCTGCAAGGCTTGTGTTAAGTGTCAGACATGTAGAGTGACAAACTTTTCAGACTGAGCCATTAGTCCCATTTTCAGATTTAGGAACAAATACATCTTGAATAGCTCATTGCCCAGGCATGTTGGAGACAAGTGAAACTGTTCGGATGCCTCATGAGTTTTGGAACTCAACCTTGCATGCTGTTCATCTAAATGATCCATGAGCAGGCGTGGGAGACATTTAATTTTCCACAGAAAGATGATCAGATTCCCAAATATATTGAGAATGAAACCTTGTTAAAAAAAAGTTTGTAGGGAGTAATTGAATAAAGTGAGAGTGACAGTAAGCAAAGTAAGCAATATGAGGTAAGAAATACCAAAAGTGCATCCAGTTTCCAATAAACTCATCCTAACATTGTATACATACATATTAAAAAGATTTGGTCTTGGACTTCGGCATATAATAATTTAAATGAAACAATGACTGTGGATTTTGACAATAGCCCCAAAGATAAGGAGGACTACAATTCCTTACCCAATGGGGATGTGAACAGTGAACACCCTCAAAGCTGAAAGACATCACATTATAATCATTGCTTCACTTGAGATTGGAGTGGAGCCATAACTATAAAAAACACACCACTGTTCTAATATATAGGGACTGCAGTGCATATTGATGTTACAGGAGATAAAAATAGCTTTTAGTGTTATTATTACCATACTAAAAACATAATTGAGTGTTAGTCACGCTGTGTTACTACAGGAATATTATAGTGATTTTGGTTTAGGATAACTGCCTGTAAGCAATGTGTGTGGTGAGCTCCCTTGTCTGAGTGTAGCTACACACACACACACACACACACACACCTCACCCCTGGCCAACTTCACTGGAGCTGATGGCGAGCCTTGCTCACTGCCACCAACCTGGTTCACATTATTCTTTCATTAAAGTGACAACACACTTTAAACAGTCCAGTCCAGTTAAAGGGAGCCAAACTGAGCAGCTCGCTTTGCCTGCCACTTCTGTCTCTGCTGAAATAAATCATCTCAGAGGAGCCAATGCTTGTAATGGAAAGTCGATTGATTACAGTTTCCAACACTGAATTACACGTTAAGGCAGTGGTTATCGTGGAGTTCCCACAGTTTTGAACTCCAGAGTAGTTACCTTAGAAAAACCGCAATGAGCTTTGTACGCAGGGGCTTTCACACATGAATCAAATGGCATTCACTGCGGTTATGACTCAGATGTTTGTTGCTAGTTTACACATGAAGCAACCCAGGCAACATTTCAAGAAAATACGGACGTTCACGACAATTGTGTATATTTGCCATTACAGTGGGAGAAGTTTGGAAGACAAGCTTACAGGCTGCCGAACTCAGGTCATAACCTCGCACCGTTACGCGCAAGCACCCCAAACTTCAACGGAACATCTGGCAAGTTATGTAGCTTTTTTTCAGAGAAACATAGGTACACGTCATACTTATACTACAGCTTGTAACAGTAATGGTGTTCTGACTGCAATTCGGCCCGATTGTGATATCAAATTACAGCCTTCATTTTTTTCTTTTTTAAAGGACTTTTTGTGCTCGCTACTGCCCCTTTTGGTATGTGTTGGGTCAAAAAAAAAAAACAATATGGAAACGAAGGCTAACTAATTTTATAGCTAAAAGTTGTTGTTAAAATAAATACTGCTTGTGTATTAGGTGTTAAGGCTTTTTAATTCATTAAATACTTTACAGTCACATATAGCCTAGCCTAAAAGTTTGACGGATTTTTGCTACTGTCTTGTTCTCTTCTATGTACTAGCCTAAAATGCTTCTGTATATAGCCTGACATAAAACGATTAGAACTCTAGGAAACAAAGTTGTAAGAACTTTAAAATAAAGATGGTGGTTTTTCTTACCTGACACGCCTTTGGAGGGCAGCGGTTCTCTCTCTGACTGGATGGGCAGAGCGGGAGTCTTGAGCCGCGAGGCCGCTCCGGTGTGCAGCCACGCGCAGCTCAGTACGCACAGCAAGGAGCGGAGCGCGCGGGGAAGCAGCATCCCAATCCTCCCTCTCTTTCTGTCTCTGCACAAAATATTTCCCTCAAACCTCCGATATCGAGCAGGCCTACTTTATGAGGCCACTGTCGACTTGAAGCGGCAAATTACACACCCTGACAAAAATGTAAGTTTGCTCCTTACATCCAAGTTTTAGTTTGAAAGTCCCGTGTTTAAAAATCATGCGAGTTTCAGTCAGACAGAGGTTTTCTGAAGACAGGACATAGACGACTGTGCCGTATTTCTTACCCCGGTACCAGCAGCTTCCTCAGAGTCCCGTCCCTTTCTGTTTTATAGCCTGCTTCCCTGACAGCTTGAAGCAGCCACCGGCAGGGAGGAGGGGGAATGATGATGGGTGGGGGTGGGTGGGTGATGGAAAGGGAAATTGACGCCCCTATCAATTAATTAACTGAAGATATGAAAAGGACCCTGCGTCTGAAACATTTTGTACCGAAACTTTCACAACACCGGATTTATAAAATAAATCTGACAAGCAAGGCTAAATAAATATGAGTCTGTTATGGTAAAAAAAAAAAAAAAGAGAGAGAGAATGGAGGATGTTCTTTTAACGATTAGCAGGACACATACTATTCCTTAGTTAATGTAATTTTGTTGGAATTTTCCCTTTTTATCATTGATTAAAAAGTATAGGCTGAGGGGAATATTTACCATGAAAGTTACAAAACCTTTGTTAAGTGAGGACTTAACTAGACAGATATTAGTCACTAGAGATATATTCTGAACTGACTTTAACATATTCTGGCCAGCTGTGGGTTTTCTTGGTTGTAGCACTTGACATATTAAGTTTATTTGATAACTTAAGAAGTTCTGTAAGATGCAAACTAAATGTTAGTCTATATTATCATCATCATATTTTGGATGTTGTTGTGGTCACTGGCACCAAATGATTCCTTGATTCATTTGCTGGGTTGGCTGTTTGTCAGATGGCCATTAGTCAGTTGCCACTGATGAGGTAGAACTACATCAGCGCTCCTGTGGAGGGAAAGTGTGACTCTCCAGATCATGTACAGTAAGGAATGTGTAAGTGTCTGCTGCTGTGGCTGGCTGAACCGTCTATTTTTTCAAGTGTGTTTGGAGCTGAGACCTAAGTGACTTAACAGAAACAAATGAAAATAGTTGGAATACCTCAAAGCAACCCATTTGAATTAGTCCTGGCCCTCTGCAGACCTCTGTCCTCTTTCAGACGTGTTTCTTTTGGCTTAGCTTTAAGCCTACCTGGATGACTTAAAATCCTATTTATTATAGCCTAGTTAAATTTCACACATGGATTGGTGCCAAATGCTATTTAACCTCAAAACTTTTCAAACTTACTGTGGCCTGTGTGGAGCTTCACAACATCAACTACAAGTGAAATTTATAAGGGCCTATTTAGATCTGGGAAGTGTTCCCATCAAACAAAACGGAGCAGTTGAGCAACAGTCCAGCTCCTCATGGTGGTCCCTTGGGGGCCAGAACAAATGCTCTGCGGTTCAAGTTTACATTACTGTAGTGCTGCTCATGGGTGATTTATTTCAGAGAGTTCAGCAAAGGTCAGGCTTATTATGTGGCTGAGATGTTTGGAATAAAGGAATATTTTTATTGGGGATTTTTTATATGGTAATAATATGTAATGATTATATTGCCAACATTGTAGCTACACGTGGTCCTGTTGAACCACCATCTATGGTTTGTCACATATAATAGAAATCATGCTCAAAATGTGAGAATAAAATGTTCCTCATTTTGCTAAAGTCCACAAATCCCACCTAGAGAACCACTGAGGGACAGCAACACCTGCATACTCCTTTTTCTTTCCTTTATATTTTTCTATTTCCTATAGTCCACAAATCTAATCGGTTTTGTGCCAAAAGTACAGTCCAAGGTGCGAGCGCAAGGTGTTATTTGTATGCATGTGTCACATTATGTGGCCTGTGGGAGCCACTTCCATCCGGGTGTGTGGATTCACGCGCCCTCTCTCCCCGGCCCCACCCCACCCCACAGCAGCAATAGGAATCGATGATCGCCTGTTTACATTTCATCATAGGGTGATAAGCGACACTTTTCTTCTGCTGCACACGGTGATTCATTAGGCAGACTGGATGGTGAATTGTCTATTGGAGCTAACAAACCCCAGTACACTTCCAGTCCCACTGGAATAAGGACGGCAGCCTTTTTGTGTATTGGAGGCGTCCAGTTTAGAAACAGACTCTCTGGTAGGGCTCCAAACTTTATTTCATTGTAAAAAAAAAAAAAAGTGATACAAGATCCTTCCTGCACAGGAGGCCGTAATTCAATCGAGAACCACTTTTGGTTATTTCACACTGCTCCAATTTTTGGTTAAAGCTTACCGACAGGGACACGGTGTTACTGTGTAATTCTTAAAGATGTGTGACCATGCCGAATTCAAGAGTATTCTTTGCCGTTTTGAAGTTTTACGTAGTAGCGTCATGCAGTTTTACCTTTTCTGCTGAGCAAACAGATATCCTAACCAAGTTCAGACTTTTCAATTCCAATAAAGCAAAATGTATAGCACACTTTTCATGCGCATCTTATCATCAGGCATTGCCAAGAAAAACACATTTACATATTAGTGGCCATGCTTTATAGTGATATCGTATAAATATGAATATATCCTGTTGAAGATAGTGAGTTTGTAATGCATTGAACTGTAGATAAATCATTTTTTGATGCAGGAGTATAATTTGGCCCCAGAGTCCTGGACTTTAGTAAGCTTCCATTCATAGTATTTTAGAAATAACAAATGCTTTATCTTTATTAAACAATCTTGAATTGATCATTTTTCTGTTGTTTTTCCTCTCCTAAACAGAATGGTGAACTTTCAAAGCGTGGAAAAAATATCCATGCCCGGTGCAGCCTATCCTTATAAATGTAGCTGTTTCAGTTGTAAGCCAGGGTCTGAAGTCATGTCTAACATGCCAGAAACAATACAGATCGATTAACCATGTAGGCGTTTTTTGGCTGAGTAAAAGTGCGATTCCGACCAGGACACTTTTTTTTTTTTAAATAACAGCGCTCCACAGTCCAGGACCCTCTCTGAGGAGAACGCAATAACCCGATATGAAACACTGCTGGCATGGGAGGAACATGGAGCAACAGATTTGTACAGACCAAAATGTGACATCATTAAAAGGACATTATCGAAATTTGCTCTCCTGCATCTTTGGGAAGTGTGTGTGTGTGCGTGGGAGAGGGGTATCGGCTGTAAACCATCCATAATGGTATAATGGTGCAGTTAGATGAATACACACATGGGTACTTCACTCTCCATCACCGCGCTGTGTATTTGCTCGTTTGTCAGACGCCCCGGCTTGCGGGTCACAAATGGGGGTTGTTTAAAACAGTATCAACCCCCCCACACACACACTCCCACCCTTTAATTTGTCTGTCTGACTACAGCACACACTCACAGGGGACCGCATCCTGTTTGCTGGTCGGACTGGGAGGTGTGAATATTCAGTCAATGAGCTATGATAGACCGGCAGATGTCTCTCGCTCTCTCTTTCACTCTCTCTCTCTCTGCATTTAACTTGGACGCTTGCTGCACTAACGAGCATGGCAGTGAGACTAACATTGCCTTATTGTTTATTAAAAAGTAAATAAAAAACAGCTGCTTATTTAGAGACTGCCTGTATTTTCTACACCTGTGGCACAAATGACGGTAGATCAATCCTGGTGCGAGAACCTTTCAAATAGGATTTATGGTACCAGAAATGCTCCCACATGGCTCATAGAACAAATTCTGTTAAGAGTATGTGTGACCCTCGCCTTCTCCTGCATTAATTAGCTGGAAATACGTCTTAATGAACCAATTATTTCTGACTCATGTTTATATACCCCATGATATAAACTCTAGTTGTAATTGTGCATTTCCCGTTCCGCGTGCGTATTTTGGGGTTAGGTTATTCTATCATAGGCAGACATCTAAAGAAGGTAGCTCATTCAAATATGCTGGGAAATGATCTCTGACGCCAAAAAATAATCAGATCAAGAGAAATGAACTAAACTGCATCCCTCTTTTTTTTTATACCACTACAGGAGGTGTAATCTTCATCTAACAGGGTCATTGGACATCAGTTAAACGCAGGATGTACCTCAGAGCAAGCCGTAAATGCCGGCAGAGAAACAAAACAAGAAGCGCATGCTGCTTTTACAGCCACTGTTATGCTGATGCTGATAATGATGGTAATAAGAGGCGGCCCGCTCAGTTGTAAAGCAAATGTTGTGCTGCTGCAGGCAGCGGAAAAGGACGAATGGGCCTTTCCTCACCCAATAGGCTATGCTAATGGCAGAAGTCTTACAGAGTTGATGTTTATTCATGCATACGGAATCAATTGGCAGACACAGTCGAAACTTTAGAGAGAAAAGCGAGGAGCTCTTATTCCTCTTCCCATCACTATTTCCGAAATGGGATCCATGATGGAGAGTGTGTGACAATGATTACTGGGCGCAATTAGCGGGCAGAAGCTATCTCCAAATGTACTGACTATGGTTGTTGTGGGATGTGTGTGGGGGTGCTTGGTTTATTTTGACACCTTGGGGAGAGGACCTATTTGGCTGTAGGGTGGAGTCTCCATCATTTGCCACCAATAAATCATTTCTGGAGAAAACTCGAAGCAACATCATGGACTGTTAGGATGGGATCATTTCCGTCCGACAAAATGTAATTACAGCGCACATGATGCTTCCTGATGAGACATTTAATGTTGTAGGGCATCAGATGCTATTTAGCAATAAGAGTGTAAAACTACTGTACTTTCAATCTTATAAGTAAAAGCAATAAAATGGCACCATATGAGTGTTATGATAAAACAACTCACAGGCAATCATATTAGCTATTTATTATTAGGTTTGCATTAATCATGTTAATGCTGTAGCATGTGGAGAAAACTATTTGGTATAGTGTTGGATAGTTCAATAACAAATAGGCTATGTTGTTGTTATAAATTGACAGTGGTGGAAGAAGTACTCAGATATCAAGTAAAAGCACCAATACCAAAATGCTCCACTTTAAATAAAAGTCCTTTGATCAAAATCCCACTGAAGTAAAATCACAGAAGCATTATCAGGTAAATGCATATCAAAAGAACAAGTGCTCATTATTAAGCAGAATGGCTTCTATCAGTGTTACATTATGGTATCAGATTGTTAGTACTGATGCATTTAAGTGGAAGCAATTTACTGTTGTTATTGGCCAAGGAGGGGCCAATTTTAACAACTTTTTGGGCAATGCATCATATAGACCCCTCATACATTAAGGTAATCTATAGCAAATATATAGTAGAGTAAAAAGAACAATAGTTCCCTCTGAGTAAAGTATCACAAAATGTAAATACCTCAAAATTATACACAAGTACAGTGCTTGATGTACTTACTTACATTCCGCCATTGTTTAGGCTATTGATCATGCATTTTGTATGTAAAATATAATTATGCAGAGTAACTGGTAACTACAGCTGTCAAATCAAATTAGAGCACTATAAATATATATCTAGGCATTATTCTTGACTCTACTCTATCATTTAAACATCAAGTGAGAAAGGTAGTGCAAATAACCAAATATAACCTAGCGAACTTTAAGTATATAAGGAACTGTTTGACAACACCTGTAGCAAAGCTATACATGACAACTATGATAATTCCTCACCTAACATATTGTATGACAAGCTGGACCCAGGTATGCAGTACAACACTAAGGCCTATTTTATCACTTTACAAACAAGCACTTAAAGTATTGGACAAAAAACCCCAACTTTACCACCACTGTAACATTCTTAATACTTATAACCTACTCAATTGGGAAAATATTTTAAAACACAGTGATGCATGCCTAATCTTTAAAATCATTAATGGGAAGGCTCCCCCACCACTCTGTACTTTTATACAGCAGAAGTCATCTAGCAGCAGAACCACAAGGTCTGCCTTAAGAGGGGACTGTGTAGTCCCTCGTAGGTCCAGTTCCTTTGGCCAATTATGCTTTTCTGTGAGAGCCTCTAAACTATGGAACCAATTGCCTGTGGATATTAGAAATTCCACCTCATACCATACATTCTCACACCATCTTAAGGTCTGGCTTTTGAGCATACAAAAATGTGAACACCTCTCATAATAATAATGTATGTCTGTCTCTATATTTTAGCTGTCGTGTAACTTTTGGTATATGTATGCTAAATAGATGGTTAGATGGTAACTTTATTAATGCCCTAACAGTTGTATGGATGTATGGTTATATGTTATATGTTTTATGATGTTATGTTTTAATGGAGCCAGTGCTATGGCATTATGTTTTATTGTTGTATATCAATTGCTGTGTGACTTAATGTGTTTTATTATTTTTGTTTCTTTTAAGCTATTATGTGCCTAGTATAACATCTTGCCAATGGACTACAGTTGAAAATTAGCCTGCTGGCTAACACTGGCACATTTACAGAAATGTTGATTAATGTGCACTGTCCTTAAATAAATAAATGAAATGAAATGAAAAATAAAGTAAAATATTTCCCTTTGAACTGTAGAAGCAGGATACATTACAGATTTAATTTGTAGCAACTTTCAACAACAAGGCAAGTGCTTGACATAAGATATAAATAGGGCATTAGTACAAGACATAAAGGATAGAAAAGGCAATAAACAGACACACAAAAGAGGAAAATAAAAACTCATAATAATAAGCTAGAATAGAAATTGAACAGGAGAATAAAAAATACAGTGCAGTGAAAGATATAAATAAATACCTTGAAGAAGCATTAAATAGAAAAACTCAACAATAGTATCTCAGAGTTGTACACTTAAATACAGTAGCCTACTTGAGCAAATGCACTTGAATAAATTACATGCCACCTCTGCTACAGTTCACGTGAAAGCCTGACTACATACAGTAGACGTTGCCAAATAGGCACACATGGCACAATGCGTTTCAAGTCTTATCCATCCTTCCTGGCAGCCTCCCCTCCTCTCAGCCCTTTGAAATCTGCATCACGCCCCTCTCATTTTTGTTTACAAGAGTCAAATTGCTTCCACACACTTTGTTCGTAATAGATCTGCAGAGAGAGCTGCGCCAAAGGCGGTCACGGCACACGCATTTTTTACTCGCGCGGTAAATACTTCGACCGTTAAACATCAACACACAGTCATCCTGATGAGTGGTCTGAGAGGCGACAGCCTAACAAGCGTCTCTTTGACTCATCGGTTATTACTGAGTCTGACCCGCCGCTTAACTGATTTCGTGCATGCATGACATGAATGATGCTCAATGGAAAATTGGTCCAACTCCACTGAGATTTACAGTTTGGTTACTCTGGCTGAATACTTGGAGACTGCACCTTCGAAAAAAGGCAAACACAGTGACTGAAAAGCAGACAGGAAAGAAGAAGATAGGTTCAGGAGGGAGTTCTTCAACGGGGCCTGCATTACCTAATCATAAGTCAAGTGGTCACGCAAAGTATATGAACATCAGCCATGCCAAGTATAAATTCATGCCAAGTATAAATAGTCCTCGGCACCAGTGGTTCTTCAAATGAGGCTTGGAGCCCCAGGGACTGAGGAGAAAATGAGGAAAAGTTTATACTTTCACTCTCTTGTTTGCCAGAATCGCTCAAATTGAATGTGTGCCTAACATGCAAAACCAGTGGTGTGTAGAGCTAAAAGCCAAAGAAGAAGAGACACAGCAGAAGGTCTTAGTTGCAGAGAAAACCTTTAGCAAACAGAGGTATGGAAACATACATTTCATTCAACATCTGACCAATAAAATGACATGTGCCTGCATGAAAATCACTTTCATCATTTAATGTGCCAAGGCAACTAATGCATCTCTATCACTAAACTGTAATCTCACCACTTCTAATGTAAAGTAGTGGCTTTGGCAGCCCAGTACCACCTTAAAACAAGATCTCAGACGGTGTGGCTTAGCCAGTTGATCTATTCAGAGCTTCATGACATGGAAGCTGGTGGGAATCCCTCTCTCAACTCATTTCTTTTTTACCACCTGCTGTCTTTAATTCATACATGCTGTTTTCTCTTTCTCCCACTCTGTTCTCCTGCTCCCTGTCGCCCCTTTTGAAGTATTTGGGACGTCCTGTGGTTTTCAAAGGGTCAGAAAAGGGCAGGCCTACTGTTCTATCGAAGGCAGGCCGCGGGATAAACGTACGTCACCAGCTGTCCTCGCTGCTCTGTGTAAACACCGCTGGTGTCACTGTACTCACACATTGTCATCTCACCCCTTGCCGCTTGTACATCGTTCCCGCTTGCTGACACGCACACCGAAATGCGACCGAGCAAACGCATATACTCTGGGTAGTGCTTGCGCCCACATACACACATACAAGAACATGCACACTACTACTGTAGGACCCTTACTGCATGACTACCGTCACACAGAAACAAATCAAGGAGTCCCGCTGCTAAAAGCCCACCCTTTCCTCACACTTCACATTACAGAGGACTCTTTCGGACCCAATCCCAAACCAGTGGGGGTTATTTTGTAGAGAGAAAGGGCTGTGTCCTGGGGAGAGAGTCAATTGCCGGTCCAGGGTCACACAGAGATTGGAAAGAAGCAGAAAAAAGTCCTTCAAGATGAAACATTAGCCTTTCAAATGATAGCCAAGGATCAAACCACTCAGAGGTGTGTGTCCCTGACACTCCCATTGGAGAGTTTCAGAAGCTCTTCTTATTCAGCCCGTTTCCTTTCCTGCTTGCCCAGAGGGAAACATCCCAGGAATCCCCAGATCTGGAAGGGAAGCCAAGGTCGAGCAGGACGAACCAAAACTGGACACCAGGCCTGAGTCTGAGTCCGACACAGCCAGCTCCTCAAATTTCTGGATCACTTTCCTCACAGATTGGAAGGGAATCTCCCTGCGCCACCTGCCTCCACCAGCCCCACAAGGTCCCCTGTAGGTAGAGTCCTTACTGAGGAACACATGAGGGGGAGGCGGGAGGCCGCAGCGCAGCCTCAGTCGGCCATGGCCCAGGCCCAGAGCGGGGAGCACTCCAGTAGGGTTGAAGCGGGTAGGCAGCGTAGCTAGGTGCTCTTGGGTCAGAGGGTTGTGGAAGCTCAGGATACCCCCACCAATGTTGAGGAATACCCCAAGGGTTTTGATCTGAGGCGGGACAGTGCAGAGGGGCTCCCAGCTCCCATCATACACTGCACAGAAAGACAAACCCTGCCTTTGGAGCCACCAGCCGGCAGAACCCTCCAGTGCGCTCACACCTCGGAGATAGAAAAGTAAAGTTTTATATTCATTGTGGCATGGTTTGTCAACCACTTTGGTTCAGTTTGAAATATCAGAGCAACTACGATCCTCCTGACTTAAGTGATTCTTGACTTTTCCTCTAGCGCCACCATGAGGTTGACATTTTTGTTTATAAACTATAAAATAAAATTTTGTACACACATTCTCCTCATGAATTCTAATAGCTTTGGTGATCCCTTCACTTTTTATTTAGCGCCATCACCGGGACAAAATGTTAGTTTGGTTTATGACCAAATCCCTGTAAAATGGCATTCCCATCAACCTCAGCTATACATTGTGGTTAGTGCTAATTAGCACACTTCATTTTTCTTTGATACCGGAGGGTTTTGATGACAATGACTCTCAAAGAAGATGTGTCTGAAGCAGCTAATGATGATGAAGATTATAATTCTCTGCCACAGGATAACCAAAACCAGAATTGGAGCATGACTAGTTCCAGCTCTAGACAATATGAGCTTGACCATTAATCAGTGGACAGCTGCACATACAAACAGAGACTGGGATTTATGATTACTTCACTGACTCATTTGTGTTTGGTGAGTGAGTCATTGAGAAGTAGCCTAAGTGTAACACAGTACAATATTGTTTTATATCTAAACATAAAATGTAAAGACCACTTTTAAACACATCAATAAGTTTTGAAAAACTATCTATTGATGGGGAAAAAGCACATAAATGTTAAAAAAAAAAGAAAGTTTTTGGCTGTGTATTATTTTCAATACCTGTCTTTATGTTCTGTGCTACATCAAGTGTCTCTAAAGATCATACATACTCAGGATTGTTTGGCAAAACACTAAGGGTTAAGGTAATGTGGACAGGCAGACATTATTAAAAGCAATTAATATCAACAATTCGATTAGTTTAATGTCAATCTGCTGATGCCTAATATTTAAAAAACAAAATCCATTCACTTAAAACCACTTCATGGAAAGTAGGAAAGGGGCAGTACTTCTTTTCACTTGATACAAATGAAAAAATGTTTCCAATCATGGCACACTAACAGATAACAATTTAAACACAGCTTGTTCCAGTAACCTGACAAAACGCTAAGAATAGAAATCCCTTTTCCAGTGTTGCTTCGCCAGTGTTCAATGGTCCAACCACTTGGTGGCACTAAATATGAAATTGTGTCTGATGACGTGTGCATGTGTTTATACATGTGAGTGTGGGCTTAAACAAGCACAGTCTTGCTGACTAACGGTTAGGGTTTCTGGAAGCAATAAGCACACTGGCATCCAACCAACCAAAACAAACTCAAGAGAGTTCTCACCGATCCTGTAGACAGAGCTGTTACAGACATCCACCTCCCAGTAATACTGTCCTCTTGCAATGACAACGTCAGCGCAGACCTGGGGGAGGGCAAGCATAGCCTCGGCGTCAGATTTCATTGATCTCCCCACCTTGTTGTCTGGAGTTGGTCCAGTAGGGCTCCCTCCTTGGTAGGTGACGGTTAGGGAGGAGTGGGAAAGATAGAGGGATGGAGGGACGGTTGAAGGGTCCAGAGCAAAACAAAGTCCTAAAATAGACCAGTAATGAAAAAAAAAACATGTAAGGAGTGAACATTCACTCATCTTCTATACACAGAAAGCTATATTAAATTTTTTTTAGGGGGGCATTAAGAGCATAAAGTATGTTTCCTGACCAAAGACAGACCGCTCCATCTCTCCCTCTTGCAGGTCTACACCGCCATCCACTGGTGCTATTGAGGAACTGGCAGCATTGGAGCCTGAGTCACATAGGGACAGTGTTCACAATTCTGTAGGTTCCCATATTTACAGTGAGGTTCATATAGATAAAGGTTTATTCTGAGCAACTGGCTGGACCTCTGAATACATCACCATACTCACCATGTAAACTGCTCTGTGCTGTCGTGTCACCTTCACCCACGCAGCATGTGTCCCCCTAGATACAATGACGGTAAAGGGATGGAATTAAAAATAAAATAGTAAACTGTAAATCCAAACAAGGGACACGGGTCACCAAGAATGAAAATAAGAATACTTGTTTACAGTGCAGTATTAGTAGTATCATATTTAAGACAAGTATATTTACCCAACTACTGTATTTAAGTATAAATTAGAGGTATCTGTACTTTACTCGAGTATTTTCTTTTCATGCCACTATCTACTCAATAATTTCTACTAAATATTGTACTTTTCACTTCACTACATTTATCTGACAGCTTCAGTTATTAGTTGCTTTACAAAGTAAGATATTTACACATAAAACACATGGAGAGCTTTAAAAAATATGTTTTGTTCTAAATTACAGCTAGATCATTTGTTGAGTGAAAGAAATTCAAAAACATTTTATGGTTCATGGATTTGCTGCTTTTCCTTTTGATTAATTTAATGTATTTTTAATAATTTTGAGGTTTGGACTGACAAAACAAGCATTGTGGAGGTGTCACTTTGGGCTCTGGGTAAAGGTGACAACAACTGTCAATATTTTCAGAATATTTGCAATCGATTAAAGGAGAAAATAATCAGAGGATTAAGCCATAATGAAAGCAATAATGTAATGATATAATAAAAGTATAACAGTGACAGGGGACATTTTTCTTTCTACTTTGCGTACTTTTACTTTTAATATTTTAAGTACATTTTCCTTGATTATACTTACGTGCTTTTACTTAAGTAACATTACAATGCAGTACTTGTACTTTTACTTGTTATTTTACAGAGAGATTTAAGTACTTTTACTTAAGTAAAAGATCTGAATACTTCATCCACCACTGATAAATACGAAATAGGGCGGGGTAAAGTCAAGATGAGTAGATGTCAAGAGATGTAGTTTCATTATTTTTACATGTTTGCTCTCAAGTGTGTATAAAGTTTTATTGCATAGTTTGCTTAGGAATTGTGACATACATTTTAAGTTTTCATATACTGAAATGTGCCAGTAAACACTTTAGCATATTAAAACTTTTATTAGATATATTTATAATGTTTATCCTTTATATATCTTGCTCTAATCCTTTTTTTTTAACATTTTAATTATTATTACTCTAATTAGTTATTGCACATTAGCCTTTTTTGCACTCACTGCACAGAATCTTTAAATGCCTCTCTCCTTAGTTTGTATCTCCCACCTGCACATGTTGAAGGTTGTCTTCAGATGCTCCCTCCGTGGTGCCTGCCTTCCTGCTGACACATGAAGGAGTGAGGTTGGGATGTTTTGGGAGACAGGAAGTAGCAGATGACCAGGTCCAGCAAGGCAGCTCCACAGGATGTCGACAGCTTGGGCACAGAGCAGAGCAGACAGGAAGGCCGACAGTGCGGTGCTGAGACTGACCTGACCTTATTCCCTCTCCAGCTGCTATACAGTGACCGCACATGGAGTGAGAGCATGGCAGGATCAGAACTATGTCATGCTCCTGGTTGCAAGCTGGACAGCGGGATAACGGCTGGAAGCAATCTATGTCTTTGTCTCCATCTTCCTCCCTGTTAGACTTTCCTGCCTCCACATCCAGAAGCTTCTGCTCAATGTGTCTATTCCTGGGATAAAAAGTCCTCACCGACATTACTGACAATTAAATACATTCTTTAAATCCAATTTCAACTAAACTGTGTAAATACAGCTATCTACAGTAAGCCCGGCTTCAGTCAGTATACAAGGAGCATTGACAAACCATTCTCCCAAAAAAAGAAACACAGGGGCGCCATCTTCCTGTCAAGATACCCAGGAAATCACAAAGCTGTTCTAGTAGGTAGAGATATCCCACTGTGGCAAAAATGACGATTCCTGGTGATTATTCTCTAACAGGCCAAAGCACATGGCAGACTGCAGGATATAAAGAACGCTGTTGAACAGACGTTTAGAAATCCTCTTGATGTACCATCCGCTCTGTGTCCCAGCTGACTATTGTGGGTGAAAGAGGTAGAATGGCCTGAGAGCAGATAAAAGAGAAAGAGAGAGAGAGAGAGAGAGAGAGAGAGAGAGAGTGGTCGAGACAGAGAAGGACCCAGCTATTTAAAAGGTTCTCATTGCTTGGTGTTACCATGGTAATGGCTCTTCCCATAGAGACCAGATGCACAAATGCAAGATAATGTGCTGCACACAGACATGCATGTCTAAATTCTAACAAATGCCACAAGCACGAGCCACACCACTTTGACAATGAAAATAACACACACACACACACTTGAACACACACATTTTGCCCTCCTGCCCTGGATGCTCTGCTCTCCTGTTCAGCTGCGCCTCCCTTATAGAGGATTATCAGTGAGCGGATATCACAATGTGAATGTCAAAGATATTTGTCACAGCTATTTGTAATTCACTGCTGGTGAGAAGGAGGCGGCTCATTGTCTCCTCGCCTTGTGTACAATGTAGGGGGCAGATCTGAGGTCAGTGTAGGGAAAGCGTTCAAACACCATGAATGGAAAAAGAAAAAAAGCAATTAGCTGTATCATTTAAGAAAACATTGATGATCTGTGGCAGTGGCTGACATGTGATTTTTCAACTTGGTACAAAGCAACAATTCAATTCAATTCAATTCAAATTAGCTTAATTGGCATGAATGTAACACAATATTTCCAATGCATCATACAAACTACATAAGAACAATCAACCCCATTCATTTCATTAAGCAAGTAATTAAAGAATAATGTAAGCAACAATTAGAGCTGACAGTTTCATGGGAGAAAGACTTGCATGGACTCCTTCTTGCATCACATGATTATTTCCTATGAACGGAATTCCTGGGAACCAGAAATATGTTGTCACAGCATTGTGCAATATTGTACCAGTGAAGTTTGGCAAGGCCTGACATCTTAGAGCTGCTGTTTTCCATTGGTTGGAAGTTACACAGAACTGAGTATTGTGCTCACATTTAATATTAAGCACAATCAAACTTATTTTTTTTACACCATTCTCCTGAGGACCATGATAACATCTTCCAAAAATCCTGGAGTTGGGGATGGGGTGGATATGGCATGCATGACTGTCTGTCGGATTATATTTTATGATACTACCACTGGTGTGCCAAAGTCAGACATTTGCATTTGTGTTCCTCATTTAACAGACCTATACAGTACATAACTAATGTTAATGGTTAATGGTGCTGCTACACTTACATGTCACCTAAAACTCTTAACCAACTTCTTGCACTTAACATGAAGTTAGAGCCGCACCAATCAATATATTTTTTTACATCAACAATGGATCAAAAGACAATCTTTGGAAATACCCACAGAGAAGTCTCACCCAACAGTGCACTCCCTCTCAACTCTATGAGCATTTGAATGTTTTTTAGCTCATTGTTTTGGTCGAGCCCCCTCCACTCTCATTTCCCACATTTACAGCCACACATTTTCTCCAAGTTCTGCTGCCTGGTAAAAAAAAAAAATTAAACTCAAATAAAGCAGCGGTATTTTTCCTATTGCCACTTCTGTGTACTCTGCAACATCTTTATTGCATGTCTGTATGCCCCCCTGTTTGTCCTGTTTTTGTTTGTTTGTTTGTTTTTCTAGGTTTTGAGGTGTGTGTAGTTTTTCTGGATCAGACTGATGAATCTACAGGTTGCTGTAAGTTGTAAAATAGGCTCAAATAATAGTTATATACTACTACTACTACTACTACTACTACTAATAATAATAATAATAGTAATAATAACAATTATAGTAATAATAGTGATAATAATACACTTTATTATGAACAATAATACCATCAATAGAATAAGCTATAACAGCCACTTTGTGCAAAGATGACAGGGCAGCTGTAAAGTGCTCTTGATTGACATTTAGGATTTAGATTAAAACACAAGGTAGTTGCAATAATCTGGTCGTGGTGAAATAAAGACATGAATGACTGTTTTGCAGTGCCCTCCTAGTGTTTCTTCCAGCTTGTGTGGTGAAGCCCCTACAAATGGTTCAGAACGCAGCAGCGCGTCTGGTTTTTGATCAGCCCGAAAGGACGCATGTCACTGCATTTCTGTGTGACCTCCACTGGCTCCCCGTGGCCTCCAGAATCAGATTCAAGTCACTAATGCTTCCATACAGTGAGAGTGACTACTGGGTCTACACCCATCTACCTAAACTCCATAACACAAGTTTACGTTCCATCTCGGCCACTACGCTCCTCCAACGAAGGCCGTCTGCTCTGCCATCCCTTCACACAAAGCAATCCCAGTCCCGGCTGTTCGCATCTGTGACACTACGATGGTGGAACGAGCTACCGCACGCCATCAGAGCAGGGGCGTCCCTCTCTAACTTCAGGAAGCTCTTGAAAAATCAGCTCTTTACGAGAACACTTCCTTTTATAACACCTCTAACTCCTAAGCTCTAACATGCACTTCCTGTGCTCTTCTTCTTCTATCCCCTACAATTATCTTGTATTGAGTGCACTTTTTGTTTACTCTAACTTCTTTCCCTAGGTATTTACCCCATTGATGCGATATGTGCCATTATCGCTTACTAGTATTTATTGCTGCTTTTATTATGTATTGTCAGTTGTAGATCTTGTGCTGTATTTGATGCTCTGTTAATGATTGTATGTTGTTCCTCAAATGTAAGTCGCTTTGGATAAAAGCGTCTGCCAAATGAGTAAATGTAAATGCAATGGGTAGACAGTAATGGCTTACTTTTGTAGATATTTTTCTAAGCTGAAAAAAGCATGACTGTATGAAAGATTTGATGTGGCTGTTCAAAGTGAGGTTGCTTTTACAAATATGACAAATATGTGGTTCGGGGCAGTCTTTGAGATTGCCTTGGCTTAACTAATAACTTTGGTAATTGAAAAATGCACCACAAATTTTGCTCATCAAAACAGTTTAACAGCTTGCTTTCTGTGGTGAGGAATGAAAAGAAAAGCTAGTAGTTCTACACTTCCACCCACTCCAAGTGATTGGATATAGAGGGAAACGTCTTTATGCATCTATAATTATTATTATTGGTAGTAATAATAGTGGTAGTCAGGGACGGGCTGGGAATGAGAAATGGGCCATGGCCTTTTGACTCTTTTATAAAGCGGGGGCTGGGGTTACCTATTTAAAGATCTGTAGACCATATTTTGCATCCCATTGACCCCAATTGTCAAGACCCCCTGCCAGGAAAACTCCGTCACTGGTAGTAGTAGGGTCATATTTGTGTTGTTGTTGTTATTCCACAACCCATCTGTAGTCTAGCATTACATGAACAAACACACAGAACTGTGACCAATGATCCACCAGTTATAAACAACACTAAAATATTAAATACATTGTGAATTGAAGTCCTATATGTCATCATGTTATAACTGGGTTAGCACTGTCTGCGTCTCTCTGGTGCCTCTCTTGTCTTATTTGTGTTGAGAGTCAAACATTAACTCGGGCTAAATCAAATATAAAGCCTGCTTGCTCTAAAAGCTTAACTGCATGCCACGCTTTCGCCACTCCTGACACATCCGTTTATCAAACAGTTATCAAACTAACAAGACAGGTTTAGGCCCAGAAAATGGCATTTCTACTGGGTACTGAATGATATTTGAGGATCCGTGTTCTGAGCTCATTTTTATGAAGTATGGATGGGAGAAGGACGCAGGTTGACAGACCACAGCTGAAGGACACCATGCACCCAGGAACGGGTTATGGCTTATAGCAGTAAGTTGATTGTTTGGACTCATGCCCTGTATTTTAAGTCTTATTTCTGAAAGGGGTCTTTAATCACTGTGGTTTATACATAGCCTACTTAAAATTGTGTAAATGTTTGACTTAGATTGATCATGTTAATGTTAGGACTACAGCTGTGACAACCCATTAGGAGATCCCAGTCTCTTTATTAGGAGAGCAGCATGACTCATGTCTGACTATTTCTTATCTAGAAAATGTATTTTCTTTCAACACGTCACTCAATTAGTTCTAATTTTCACATGTAAAAGTATGTAAGATTGTGTGGGCACAGGATGTGGGAGGATTCCGCCCAACTTGTCAGGGTGAAACGAGTGGGTGGAATTTTGGCAAGATAAGAGGTGAGTTCCAGAACATACAATATAAGCTCAAATACAAATGCAGGGAGGAACCATTGTGTCCGCAGCTGCAGAAAAGGAGCTAGATGGCAGCTTGTCAGTCATATCTGCTGTGTGTTCCTCCAGGACTCCTGCTGCTGCTGATAGGTGCGATTTCCTTCCATCTACCTAAAGTCCAAGGGAGACCCACTGACTTCTGGTGCAACAGTAACGTAAGGAAAGATATGGTAGAAAGACTTGTGGAGCTGAAGAAAGAAATGGTGAGTTAATACTGAAATTAGAATTTAAAAAACAAACATATTCTGGAGCACTGACACATGGGCTACATGCATCCTTATGAAAACAATTATCACATCACAAGATGTGTGAAAAAACGTGTGTGAAAAAACTTTGTTCATGCATTCAGGCTCACTGCGTGGGTTCAGATAAGCTGTCCTCTCCTATACAACTACCATGTGTTTGGATCCGCGTAGCAGAATGGGCAAATAAAACTGTAAGTAATACCTGACACCCACCAAAGCAAGTACACACACCCTCCATTTGTCTGTCATTCCTTAATTTGGCAGTCGGTTTCAAAAACCGACAGCATGTATGCTATGCAGGGTTTTTGCGATTCGTCTTCTTGGTCCACTACTTATCAAGGAATACACTAAAATGTACAACAAGAGCGTGTGCTCAATACCAAATTTACAGTGTAATAATATGCAACTTACTTGGCATTTTACATATAGTAACACAAAAACATATAGTTTAAGAAACAAAACATTTATCTCTGATCTTCTTTTAAAAAGCCATTCTGTAAATGGTGCATCAAGCTACCTATTCAAAGACTGAATCTAAGTATCAAAGATCTATTACCTATTGGTTATAGAAGTACATGTTCCCACATGTACAAAGAAAGGGTAATATCAATTATCTATCCAAAAAGCTTTCCAGGGAAGTTATATAATGTCTGCTTTACTCACTTGCCAAAAATGTGCTGCTTGTACAGGTTGACAATTGTGTTGTTGTGACGGCTAGCTACATTCCTTTGGCATAAAGTAAACTTGATGATTGTGATGACTTAATGATACTGATGTAGTTTAGTGGGAAATTATTGAACATTTTCTTTTTTCCACACATGTATTTCATGTGTTGGGACAAAGACACTAGTGTTGGGGCACTGATGATTGTGGCAAACAGGTGATGGACAAAGCCTATGTCACTCTTACTTACTAAGCTTGGCTCTTGCTCACAGCAGCTAATACAAAACAATGTAGAAACAAGAGAGTCTATGGCCATGTTTATGGCTGTAGAGATGCTGTACTTAGGCACAGAAATTATATATGCAAAATGCCAGTGTGAGAATGCTAACATGCTGATGTTTAGCAGGTATTTCCAATGTTCTCCATGTAAGTTTAGTGTGTTAGCATGGCTAATTAGCACTGAACTCAAAGTACAGCTGAGGAGGCTGATGTCCTTAGCTTTGGTTTGGTTCATAAACCAAATTACTGGACAAATGACCATTTAGAACTGATGGTGGACCAATGTGCAGGTACGACATTGACCGTCAAACATTGCCATACCTATCCACGGCTAATGTGACTAAAACGTGAATGCTGTGCCAGTTTCAGATTTAAAAAAAAGAAAGCAAACACCACTTTTCTAGAATGTATGTTCTAACAGGTAGTGTTGAATGTCTGCAGAGGATTATGTGAAAGGGAAAAAGCAAGATAAATACATTACAAGCAAGTAAACAAAAATATTTCTTCCATTCATCTATAACCTGGTTATTATGTGCATGTGGGTCATGGAGGACTGGAGCCTATTCCAGTTTATGTTGATGGGATGACACATTGAATGGAATTCTTTGGAATTTAAGCCCGTGCCATCATGTTGTAAGTAACTGTTACAACATGACATGGACAATGTCCAACTTTCACTTTACTAGGCCAGACCCTTAACAAGCAGATGGTGGTGTAGGGAAAGCTGTTAACTACCCAGGTTGGTTGTTCAGGTTTATATTTGTGGTTTAGAGAGAAATAGCTTGAAAACTATTTGAATGAATTGCTATGGAATTTACAACAGATATTCAAGGTCCTTGGATACCTTCTAATGACTTTGGTGATCCTTTGACCTTTCCTATAGCGCCACCTACAGGCCAAAGTTTTCACTTACATTGTGATAAATCTCAACATCTCCACACGTTTGCACAACTTTGGTACAGACATCCATGGTCCCCTGATGGTGTATCCTGCTGACTTTGGTAATTCTCTGACTTTTCCTTCCATGAGGTTGACTTTTTTCTTTATTGAAATATCTCAACTATTATTGGATGAATTGCTGTGAAATTTGGTACACACATTCATGATCCCCAGAACAATAACTTTGATCCCCTGACTTTTTATTCAGCGCCACCATCTAGTCAAAATTAAATTTTGTCCAATACTTTGGTTTATGACTAGATACCTGCAAAACTAATGGCATCTGCATCGAGCCTCAGCTGCACTTTGTGTTCTGTGCTAATTAGCAAATGTTTGCATGCTAACACACTAAATACACACAGTAAGGTAAGCATGATACCTGCTAAACATCAACATATTAGCATTATCAATGTGAGCATTTAGCTCAAGTACTGCCTCATAGAACTGCTGGTGTGGCTATAGTCTGTTAGACTTGTTGATGAAATAATCCGGACTTAAACTGCCACATCAAATACAAATAATTTATACGACTATTAAAATACTTTGTTGTACCTATTAAACTAGTCAATTTCATTTCACAGCAACATTCTGACAGTTTGTGTGTGTGTGTGGGTGTTCAGCTCCAGCAGAAGCATGCAGAAGTGGTTGGAGCCCTCCAGGGGTTTCATGACGGAGTGCACGAAGTGAATACGACCACAAAGCATTGTCAGACCTCAGTGTTGAAGAGACTAAGGAATAACATTGGAAATTATCTGGCTATCGTCAACATGAGTTCGATACAGGTGATACACATGAATTCTTCAACATATTATACATAAACATACTATTTAAAGTGTTCACATAAAAAAGAGGAATAAACAATAAAAGAATGAATACAAAGACAATAAATTTTGGATAAACAAAGGGTCTAATTTACATATTCATATAAATACATTTAATAATAGAAATCATTATCAAGCAAAACAAAAGAATTGAAAACAATTGTTTTACACTACTAACTGATTCTACTTTTGGGCCCTTATAGCATGACACGGTGACACCATCTCATTCTGCAGTACAGAACTGTTCCAGCACATCCAGCCTAATGAGAGTACTGGAAATGTACATAAATCTACTCCAGGGAAAACTGGAGTACTTTGCAATTGACCTCCATGACAGTATCTGCAAAGTAGAACACAGGACAGCCAATTCTTAGGAACTGGTGGCTAATTTAACAAATGGAAAATTACTTATTTGCACTGCTGAGTTGTGTAGCCTGAGACCTGATCCAAAATACAGGATATCAAGGGAGGAACAGCACTGAGAGGACTGAGAGGGTCCGTCATGTTGACAAAGACCCAAGAAGAAAGGAATGGGATTTGATTTGTAGATACAATGATATACTGAGGAAAAATATCTGTTGTTTTTCCATTTACACTGGAAATAAGGATGGATGAAGGCTAAAGGAGGGGGCAATAGTTTTGAGTTGAATGTCATAAAAACTAAACTAAGGAGTGATAGTTTTGTGTAAAACTTTTCAGTCTGGAAAAGATCACTTGAAACTAAAAGTCTTTGCTGAAAGAAACACTAAGGAGTTTTCTTCAAGGAGTGTATTAGTGACTTCTTAAGCATAGCCTATCATAGTTATAGGTTTATATTTCTTCCTCTCAGGCATCACTATTAATGCTAAAAGTCTAGAGCCATGCTAGTGGTTAAGTTAAATGCTAGCATGCTCACAGTGACAATGATAGCATGCTGATGTTGAGCCTTTTTGATGTTTACTGCGTTAACCATCTTTGTTTTATGTGTTAGCATGTGTGAACACTAAACACACAAATGTCCAACTGAGGCTGAATGTCATTAACTGTTTCTGCATTTGATCATAAACCAAAGTACTGGACAAATTATAATTTTAACCTCATGGTAGCACTAGGTAGCAGAGGATCAGAAATGTCTACATAATATCACTGAAATCCATCCAGTTGTGTTGAGATATTTCAGTCTGGACTAAAGTGGTGGACTGACCACTTTTTGACAGACCGATGCTGTCAGGGTGGTTAAACATAAAAGGTACTTCAGCCACTTAACTTAAGTGAAGGAGTTGAGTATTCAGTATGATCACAAAGGGGTTAGTGAAGTCAGTTTTTGTCCAAAAGAAACATTGAACAACCAACTGTTATTACCAGGGAAATTTCACAATAGGGTTTCAAGGTCCTTTAAGTGAAACTAATCTGACTGTGATGCTGTTGTCTTACGTCAGACCCACACATTAATTTGTTTCCATGTAAGTAAATGTAATTGTGTAATGACTATCCCTTTGTAAATCACACTGCCTATACCAATGCTAAAATTAGCATAGTGTGACAGTGTTGTTGTTATACAGTCTATAGTTGTTGGTCACACTTCTTGTGCAATTCAGTGTGCAATCAAAACAATGACTGTAGTGCCCCCTGTGGGGGCTGGATGGAAGGTGCTCTATGTTGGATTCTGTAGTGTTCTTCCCACATGAAGACAAAGAAAGAAAGAAAATGGGCATCTAATTTTTTCTTCATTCATCTCATTAAGACTGTGGAAGGCTGGCAAATGTAATTGTACACTTTTAAGCACTGGCCTGCAAGAAGACTTTGATAATGAAGAAATAGAGAAGGAAAAGTAGGAATAGAATAATTTAAATGAAAATAAGATTGTCAATATATGAAACAAAAACAGTTAAAAGATACTCTTTGTGATTATGCACTCAACAACGCCTAATGGAAAAATGTCCTCTGAGTTCACTGTTGATGATGAGAACATTAACTGTGAACTGTGTTGCAAAAAAAGCTGTGCATATTTTTATCATGTTTTACATTGATCCAAAGCTGTCTGTCTGTCTGTCTGTATGTATGCAGTTTATTTGTCTGCATTACTTTTATAGATTTGTAGATATGTATGCAGTAACTTTTTTAAATACATGTGTATATATATATATATATATATATATATATATATATATATATATATATATATATATATATAATACTCCAGCCTATATAGGTATTAATGCTGGAGTATTTTTTCATTAATATGCTGAATCACTGTAGGGTTTTAAGATGTTCAGTTTTAGCTATAGGCAGACTCTGTTATGTGTGTTAATGCATTTTATTTTTTTTTACTGAGGAGGACTTTAGACTGTTTGGGTGGCCATTACACCGTTATCACTTTCATCATTAGTATCAGACCAGTCATAACTTTCAAAATAAAAGCTCACAACATCAATGTCAAATAGGTGTTGCATGATTCTTTGAGAATACAGAAGTGAAAAAAGAGGAGGAACATGTTTGGTTTGGTCTTCCCCCCTCAGTGTGTTGAATTTCTATAAATATGGGTCCGTATTGACCCATGCAAAATGCCACTGTGCAAAAAGCGAGTTTCAAGGAGTTAGTTTAGTTCCACTAAAGCAATTAATGCATGTAATGATAGTTTAACACATATACTTACATTTTCTTCCGTTATCTTTTTATATTCTGAATTGTTCTAAAGCACCCACATTTAATTTTCTATTTTAAGGTAAAATCACATCCACATTAAGTATCAGATTTTAAATAGTTATGTGTGTCTGAAGCGGTCTGATGACACACAGCTATCAGCAGGTGGCCGAAAGAATGCCATGCTCTGATTGGCCCAGCCAACTTGATCATATGACCGAAAGCTACAGGCTGGAAGGCTGTATAAAACAGCCGGCCCAGAAAATGCAGGAAAATCCGATAGAAAGATTTGTCAAGCTGGATACAGAAAGCCAGGACAAACACGGAAGTTGCAGAAATTTCGATTCAAATTTAAGTATTGTGAATTATACCGCACGACTTGACACCAGTCAGTGGCTCTTTATGGTACCATTAATTCGTCTGATATGTTATAGTAGGATGTGCATATACATTAAGGCAAGAAAACCAACTGAATTTGTGTTTGTTGTTGAGGTAGCTTCCTTTGTGTTGAGTGGTGGGGACATAAGGGCTCAATATTTTGAAGAAATATTCAGTGCTGAAATATAGGCTACGAGTGGGGGTTCTGGAGGGTCCTCCCCCAGTAAATTTTGAGCATTAAACATTTAATTTCCTGCATTTCTGCACCAATATATGGTAGATATGTCTTTATTTATGTAAAGGGAAACAAAGTGCAGGTGGCAGGTAAAAAAAACTGTTTGTAGCTTTTTGCTTAAGTTACTTTTTTGGACAATGCACATTTGTTTCTTCTATATTTACATTGCAATGCATGTTTTGTTATTGTGCACATAACCTTATCTCAAAGCATTTCATTTTTTGCTTAACGTTTCTTGTTGCAAGCTATTTTAAGAACATTTTCAACAAATGTTTCACAAAAAGTGATGGGGACAAAAGACAACAGCTGCGATTACAAAAAGTGTTGGGGACATGTCCCCAGCGTCCCCAGTGTAAATGACACCCATACTTATTTCCAATATGTTTTGTGGTAGTTTTTACAAGCGTTTTACTGGCTTGTCAGCTTTTCTACTGAAAGGTTTAACCGGAAGTTCTACATGAGACGGAGGCTACAAACCGTTCGTACGTCACGTGATACTCAGTAACTTGGAAAGAGTCCAGTGTAACAGAGGCGAGGCATTGGCAGCTTGCGTGTACATTTAACTTTCTTTTTAATGTTACGTGTAAGGACTGCTCATTTTAATATATAGGTTTACTACGCTGGGTTTCTTTTACGTTATTTTTTTTATTGATAACGAAGGCACTTATTTCCTACTCATGTAGCCATGTAGCCAGGTATGGCTGAGTTGTTACCATCAGGACGCGTCACTAAACTTCCGAGCAAAACATTGGAACTTTAATTAACGTGTGTGAGAAAGCCGGCGAAGCTGTCGGAAATCATTCAGAGCACTTCATGAAGCTGTGAAGCTTGTGCAGGGGCAGTTTTCACAATGACAGAGCGGACTCCTCTCCTCAACTACCGCCTCTCAGCCAGCGCCAATGAATCCGAGCTGCGGTCAGCTTCGGCCGGGCATGCCCCGGAGCAGCACCCGGGCAGCCCCAGGCAGAGGTCCACCCATCAGCGGCAACCACAGAAACTCTCCATCTTCTTCGGTGTGGTGATCCCTACCTTGCTGTCAATGTTCAGCGTGGTAGTGTTTCTCAGAATTGGTGAGTGCTGATGATCACAGACGTCCGCGTTAATCACTGCACACCGTTTTGTTGTGATTTCTAAACAAACCCCATTCAAAATTCTGAGATTTTAATGTTGCCTTGCTTGTCAGTAAAGGTTCATGGTATAAAACATAGCTTTGGCCATTTTAAGAGCTACTGGGCGATTTCTGTGTGCATGTCATTCATCAAATTTGAGTTGTTTCTGTAATAGTAACTTTGCTCTATATTATAACCATGGCGGCACTAGTGAGCAGTGTTAACCCATTCTATTCGTTGATTTCATTGAAAGAAAGTTGTGCTTAATGGCATTCAAACGGATCTTTTAAAAGTTTTTGTGTCTTATAATTTCCCTCATTAACTCAGTCCTGTTCATAAATCAGATTAGATTAAGAAGCAGATGAATTACAGAGGGGTTTTTAAGATTTAAGGTAGTCACTACAGGTTTCATACAATCTAGGGCTGGACGATATGGCCAAAAATGTTATGATGATATAAAGTTTTAGAGTTTAAAGGCTGAATTTTGTTCCTCAGTGAAAGTTGAACAAACCTGATGGTTAATTGTGGTTTAAACTTATCTTTATGGTCAGAACATGACAAACATTTGATTCCAAACAGTGGATTACCTCACAAATCTGAGGGAGAACATTCAAAACAATTATGATAAAATCTTTTTCAACAAATATGCACAAGTAAAATTAAGTAAAAGCTTTTTTTCTGTCCTTTTTCCTCAACAAAATAAATATCTTAATAAAAAATTCAGTCCTAATTTGTGTGTGATTCAAGTGAATCAAATCAAACATTTATTGAATATTTATTGAACATTTGTTATATTGTTATTGAAAAAAATTATATCACGATAATTATTGTTATTGTTTTATTGTCCATCCCTAATGCATTACTGTTTCTGTTTTTGTGCCTCTGTCAACCCTGTAGCAGCAGTGTGAGAAATAGTCTGCAACTTTTATGTGCATTGCTTTATTTCGATGTGCCCTGATTTGATTTGATCCAGATCAAATCATCAGTTAAATTCAAAGTGACTGCATCGATCTGTATTATGCCATTATATTTAGCAGTCCGTTCAGTTTGGTGAGAATATCACCAGCAGACACATCTTTACTAGGTTTTATTACTAGTTTTTTATGTTAAAGTCCTCAACCTCTCACCCAATTTTGCATGTAAGGTGGATGAATTCCCCAAGTCGGCAGGAGAGCTTTTTCTTCCTTGTTTACATATATTGGGTAAGAATAAAAATTTTGATCAGAATTTTCTGTAGTTTTGAATGTTATGCAATTGTTCTCATCTTTACAAACATTTGCTCACAGCAAAGATGTAGGGCTATGTTTTTTTTTTTTTTTATGCTGAACCTATTTTTGGAGTTTTAAGTAATAATTTGACCAGTCAGATGGGTCCCGCTCTGGCAGGGAGGGTTAAGCTTCAGACACTCAGGCTTTTAATAATTAAGTTCTGCAAAATATAATAGTGCCAACAGTTTCCTCAAAATGTAAATGTGAAACTTGTCAGTTCTTGTTGTGGGGCACTAAATTCAGCTTCATGTAGAGGAAGGATCCCTCGTTGTCATTTAGAGTATTATGGTGTAACTTTAAGGCTAAGTCATTTTGGTCCACGTCTAGAAGGTACAAGGTTTCCTGTGAAAAATGTAGTGTGAAGCTAGTAATCATATGTCATGCAATCCACAGTTTCACATTTCTGCTGTCAAAGGACAACCGAGAAGCACCAAAAACCGCCCTCTCCCATGTAACTTCATCTCTTTCTCTCTCTCTTGTCACTGTTGCAGTTATAGGAGTGTTGTGCTTGTGTGTTTTTCTCCCTGTTGTACCCCCCCCCCCCCCCCCCCCCTCCAGTCTCATGAGATGTCAGCTGCTGTGCAGTAGACACACATTGTCTACACACACACACACACACACACACAGACATACACACATAGTAGCTGTATGCCTGACTTTAGACTACTACTCTCACACTGTTAATGTGCCAGCCTACACAGGAACTAACAGTGGTTTCATTGTGGATGTGAAACTATTGTAGATTCATCAGCTGTTAAAGCCTCAGCATAGATGACAATGAAGACAAGTGTGCTGTTGTCATGTCTTCATACACATATTATTGTGACCGGCCATTTCCCAGTAAATCTTGAAGTTATATTTTTATGGTATAAAAAATCAAAACAGAATCATACATATATCAGTTGAATATTGTGCCCCATGCATTCGTGCCATTCCCATTTGATTTTGGTTCTGATTCTTTTGATCATGTGGTGCTGATAAAAGCAGACTACGAAAACAGCAGCAATATGCTGTTAGTCACAGTCATTGATTGTATGTAAGTACAGTCAAACGTGACAGTAGAAGAAAGTGGCGATGATGTGGAAAATGTGCATCTGACATGGTGTAAAGTGACACTGATCTCTTCTCTCACACTTTGATGAGATGCGGATGACTTCCCTTATGGAGATCTGATAATTTAGTTATTCTTGTCAGCTGTTGCTTGCATCTGAACTAGTTTTGTGTGTTTGCAGATGCAGAGGGGTAAAGTACGGAAGCCCTAAGCGGCAGTACATTAAGACATTTTATTTACTCTGTTTTCCCGTGAAAAGAGTTAATTTTATTTTTTATTTTTTCAAGATCTCGAGTTATTATCTCGAAATAACAAATGTTGTTTTCCCGAGATAATGGGATAATTTTCTTGATCTCAAGGAAACAAAACCATAGTCTTGTTCAGGGGTCAGCAAGTAAGTGTGGCATCGATTTTTGAGGATAATTTAAAAGTGGATGTCAGTGAGTTAGCTCCGCTTTTTTTTTTAGACTGTTTCAAATGCTTGTATGCTTCCATAACATATCAGTGAGGTGCCTGCGCAGAGCCCAAAAGATACTAAAGGATAGTACCCACCCTGCCACAGCCTGTTCACCCTAAAGAATCTGCTGTCCAGGCTATGAGATTCTTAAATTCATATTCATCCTCGGCAGTGCTCCATGCAATACAGCTTATTTCTGTTTACCATTTTAGAGTTATTGTGTTTTTTATCTGCTTTGTTGCAGAAGGGAACTACATACTGCATTTCATTTTACAACCCAATCAGCTACACTCAGTTACCAGTTTATCAGGTCCACCTAGCTAAAAGTAATGCAGTCTAAATTAGACGGAACATAACAAGTTTCATGGCCAGGATATATATATATATAACATATTTGTTTCATGATTCATGTCGTATGTTTTGTTATATAGTGTCTTCCAAAACTCCCCAGAATTCTTACATTTCACACTTTAGCAACTGTAATCACAATTTATTTTTATCACGCATTTCCTAAATATGAAAGTTGTGACCAAGCCTGAAATCTTTTAACATTTATGCATGGCACTTATTCTTACTTAGAATCAGAGCAAAATTAAGTAAATCTCAGAATGTCCCCCCCTTCTTTGAGAAAATGATTTCTGTTGTTAATAGGGCTGCAACTAACTATTATTTTGATTGTTGATTATTTTCTTATTGATTGATGATTGACTTATGATTATTTTGGTCTGAATGTCAGAAAATGGTTTAAAAAAAAAAAAAAAGTTACAGTGCTTCCTAAAGAGGAAACTGGAACCACAACCAGAGAGGATGGGATGTTGTGCGATGAGTCATTTTGTACGTTGGTCTCTTTCATTTTGACTTTCTGGAAAGATCTGACTGTGTTTGTGTTTTGTCTGGCTAGGTTTTGTGGTGGGACAGTCCGGATTGTACCAAGCTATTGCCATGTTCCTGGTGGCCTACTTCATCATCAGCATGACCGTGCTGTCAGTCTGTGCCATCTCCACCAACGGAGCCCTGGATGCCGGGGGAGCCTATTGTATCCTTTTCAGTGCTGACTGTAATCCTTACCCCCTAACCTAAACCTAATTCTAACTTCACCCTTGAAGTTGTGTGGACCGGCCAAAATATCCTCACTTGCCAAAAATGTCCTCACTCTGTTGGTTAAAAACTTGTCCCCGTCCTCACTATGCAGGAAGTACAAATACACACACACACACACACACACACACACACACACACACACACACACACACACACACACACACACACACACACACACACACACCAGTCAGCGTACTATCAGCGTTTTGACCAAAAGCACCCGTCCCAAGATCTCTTTTCAAGGAACTAAAAGGTTCCTTCAGCCCACTGTTGTGTGCGTTTCCACCGTGGTCTAAAGACCTGCGAAAGCCTGTGTAGGCCTATGCCTTACAAAGCGATGCACAGGCATCATTATTTGTAACCACTATCCATGAGCAAAATATATAAATGAACATCAGATTTGATTGGACTATTGTAAAAACTATTGTATTTTTTTTTGTGTGGGAGTATAATGAAGGGCCACACGATAGAGTTTGTTACAAATTTAATAACACATTGGATAAAGCCATCAAGTTCTTCAAATAACTCTAGCACAGAGAAAGCAACACAAAAATAAAACTCTTACAGTTTGGAAGGTTATTTCCAAACATTTCCAGCTGACAAGAGCTGCAGATCAGCTGGCAGCACTCACGTCTGAGTCGCCTGAGCGTCGGAGGAACGGGATCTTTAACAAGCTTTATTACCTACTGTTATCAGCTGTTCCACTTGTTTTGGAGAAGGGGAGACCGACTTCGGCTCTGTGTAAAAATATCCTGACTGATGAAAACTTAAAATAACAACTCAGGACCCTGTTTTTAGCGTAGCTCCACCAGGTCTAAACACACCGCTGCACGCTAGCTGCTATGTCAGAGCAATACATTTAATGCTCACTTTAAAGACAGTAGCCTCTACTCGTCCATTCAGAAATTCGCTGCAAGCAGGGACTCTTTGGTGGGCAAAATAAAGACCCTAAAACAAAATTTAGACCCTGGTCCCTGCGGTGGAAACGCAGTGAGTTCCCCCAAAGGTTCCTATTCCCGGGGTCTAGTTCCTTTGGTCGAAACGCAGCTTAGCATCGTCATCGGTCAAGATATCAGGAGCACACACGTAGAGCCCCTTGCCACACCAAACAAAGACAGACTTTCCTCATTTTAGTACTGTGTTTAGTGAAGTGTATGTAGCATTGTCTGTGACAATGAACGGGGACTGATATGGTCATTAACTGCACTATAGGACACAGTTTGCTACTTAATGGAAGGCAGTATGTTTTGCTGCCAGGAATCTGGTAAATGACCCCAGTCAGTGCTGCTTATCAGCCAGGACAGGCCATTTCCATCATTTAGACACACAAATATTATACAGCTTTGTCTCCCTGTAATTCAGTTGTTGCAGTCGTGACCTCCTGTGAATGATTTATATCACAGTAATTCATTAAACATGGATCATCTGCAGAAATTTGGTATACTGTGACCTCAGCAGTTTTCATTTCCCCATCTGATGATATGTTTTTTTGTAGACTGTAGCATGGGACCAGAAATAAAGTTGGATGAAAGTAATCTATCTACACATACTATTGTTGTGCTTGGGAAGACTTGTCCATTACTGAATTCTAATTGTAATTGTGAGTCTTAATTCAGTCAGTATCTCTCAAATAATCTTAATCTAGATAGAATAGTTTGACATTTTGGGAAATACTATACTATCATTCACCGTCATTTTGAGAGTTAGGTGAGAAGATGGTTTCCACTCTTTTATCTATCTGTTGGATTATATCTCATTTTTTAACCAAAGTATAAAAACTGCAGGTTGCGGTTGTGGGTTATGTACCTTTGGACAGAGCCTGTTTGAAGTCCTTAAAGCTTTTAAGCTATGCTAACAGTTTCCTTGCTGTAGATGTAGATATTTATTGGACAGACATGAGAGTGTTCTCTTCTCATCTAACTCTCAGCCGAAAAGCAAAGAAGTGGATTTGCCAAACGCCAAACTGTTCCTTTAACTCTTTTACTAACCCAAACCTATTTCTAATCTTAGCTAGAAGCAGACCCTTTGTAAAAGAGACGACTATTGCCCTCATGTCACTGATGTCAAGGTCACATCTGTTTCGTAGTGTGTATATATATATATATATATATATATATATATATATATATATATATATATAGTAACAAACAAGTGGGCTTTGCCTTAACGTCAGTAAGACATGATCAGCCGAGCGCTGGGTCCAGAGTTTGGTGGCAGCATCGGCATCATGTTCTTCCTGGCAAATGTATGCGGCAGCGCTCTCTTTGTGCTGGGTCTGGTTGAAGCCATTGTGGCCACCTTCGGAGTCCCTGAAGGTGAGTTTAATTTATGCAATAAATAAAATGCTGCCAGGTCAGCATTCCTTTTCATTTTGGTTGGAAATGTGTCATCCATCCGCATGCGCAGAAGAATAACAGGTTGTCAGGCTACAGAAGTAAACAAGGAGCAACAGAGGTTAGCTCCGGTTAGCTCACGGGAGACTCACGTTTTTCTTTGTCCTCTTCACGGGTCACATTTTTTGAATTATGACATGTTTTCACAACTTTCTGTTAGTTTCATTACATTTTCTGGCTCTGCCCCAGTATTCTCCCCTCGCTCTCCCACTGTGTCCGCTAGGACAAGTAGCATGCACGTAACTCAGAAGAGAGCCCCGGTCCGGTGGATTTTAGGTATAAGGAAGGGAATTTGTGAGCAGATGATTGCGAGGTAGAGAAGAAAGAGAGACGCATGTTAAACCGTAGCTTTTTGTGGAGCTTTTTTGTTCAGCGCGCTCCGTGTACAGCAGAACAGCTGCTCTACAGTGACGTCAAAGTCGCATCAAATGCGACCTGAGTGTCCAGACTGAGGTCACATTTAAAAAGATCCGATCTGTATTGGATTTGGACCACATATGGGAGTTGCCCAATTCCGAACTGGAAAAGATCAGATTCCATGTGACTTGGCCTGTTTACACTGTCATAAAAAGATCAGATCTGAGTCACATATGTACAAAATTGAATTTGGGTAATTTTGGCGGTCTGAACGTAGCCATAGAGACAGACAACCATTCACAAGTTTATTACAGACCTATGAAGATTAGGGATGCACCGAAATGAAAATTTTTGGCCAAAATTGAATATAATGAAAAAATTTGCCAAAAAACTGAATACCGAACAAGTAAAATCACATTTTTTACCATTTATTTTGCCTTTTTTTTAAACCACTGCATAAATTAAATAGTCAAAATGTACTTTTTACTCAGTGTTGCCCACAGGATCTGGAGAGACTATGGTGGGTGGGTCCGAGACCCGAGAGCGTCCTGTAAAGTAAATTACATGTGTCCGTTTACTTTTAATTACACATGTAATATGTGTTTATACTTTCTGTGAATATAATCGAGTTAATATTATTTCCATACTGTATAGAGACCTTGTTTTGAAAACCGGACGTTGTCTCACGTGTATCCTCGTGCTAAATGCATCAAGTCCAACCCAATTTGATACACAATGTTGTATGTGGTTCTCGTATCGCGTAACATGAAGACTTCACAGCCTCTCTTCAGGTAGGACTCTCATACTGCAACACTTGTCTTTGTAAAGAGAGAAACTGACAGGATAAAGTCACTAACCTGCCTGTCAGCTCGCACTGGTCCATTTCAGTGGATTTACCATAAAGGCTTGAATACGTGTGCACTCCAAATTTAGGTGCGGCTAGCTTAATCGCCTTCTCACAAACGAGTGACAGAAACACTCAAAGCGGGTCAGACCGTGTGTTGCCTTCTCTAAGAAGTCAGCCGCAGATGGAGTGGATGTGCTAGGAGACAATTCAGCAGAACAGACAAACGGCCATTTTTGCCTGTTTCTCAGAAACTTTAAATTGGTTCCACACTGCCGACATGTCAACGTAATTGTTCAGTGAAATTTATTTGGTTTTTTTGACTTATTAGGCTGAACACCGAAAGTGCTTTTTTTTTTTTGGCCGATTAATTTTGGTGGCCGAACATTCTGTGCATCCCTAATTATGATCCTTAATTATACAAATTACAGCAACAATAAATAAGCAAGTTGCCTGATCAGGGAATATAAATTCATTTTACAAATAAATGTTTTTGTAGGACTTCTTTAGTTGATCAGGTTCTCTTCTTTAGTTTATATGATGAGTTAATTGAATGGAATCCACAAAGTTCCCTCTTTTTAGAGAACATCTTTAGTAAACCAGGAGTGTTATATCATTGTGACACTTACATAATTATGGACAGTCATGAAAAATCAGGGAAAAGTCACATTCTATAGCAGGGCCATGGTGAAAATAAGAAATGCTTTCCGTGTTCAGTAAGATCTGAGGTGTGAATGAATAAAAAGCAGGAAGCTTCTACAAAACAGCATAAAGCTCAGGCAGTGTTCCCCGGACAAATGAACCTTAAAAAATGGGGAGTGTTCTGTTGAAGGCTGTCAGACTTCAACAGAACACTCCCCATGTCTAGGTACAGACATTATTGTTTATTACTGTGAAAAGTTGTTTTTGTCTTTCAAATCTTTTTAAATGTACCAGTCTACATTAATTTTCGTGTGTAATATTGTACTCTTGAACATATTCTGTCAATCATTTCTTAGCACTAACACATCTTCCTCCTTATCTTTTCCCTCATCCAACCTCCTGCCATTTGACCATCTCATCCACTGGTAGACGGGACTCTGGCCACTTTGTCCTACCAGGTCCTGCCGTCGGGCTACTGGTGGTCTCTGCTTTACGCCACAGCCATCGCCCTGCTGTGCCTGCTGGTGTGCCTGGTGGGAGCCCACATCTACGCAAAGGCCACCTTCCTCATCTTCCTGGTGGTCATTTTTGTCCTGGGCACCATCTTCATCAGCTTCTTTGCAGTACGCCCTCGTACCGTCGTCCTGCCCAGTTCTGCCATATCCAACCCGACAGCCAATGGAACAGGCCCCGTGTTTCCCACCACAGCCAACTTTACTGGCTTCAAATTGGACACGCTGCTCGGAAACCTGTGGGGTAAGGTGGATGAGGCCAAAATTTGTTCCCTCATGATGTGCTCATACCTAGCATGTTTGGAGTGCCTTATTTAAATTGTGGCATGTTTACTTCTATTGTTCATTTTGCCAGTTGACAACAACACAATTCAAACGTAGATTTAAAAAAATGTATATCAATAAATAATAAGTTAATTGACAAAAGACGAGGGAAGAGAAGTGTGAACGGTCTGATAATGTACTGTGTCTTGGTTGTTGTGCCAGGTTGCACCCTCCTAATATGATTCCAGCATGCCACACTGGAGACCTCTGAGGTGCACCGCAGAACGCCACAGGGGGTCTTTTTTATCAGTGGCCATCAAACTGTATAACTCCTCCCCCTTTTGCACCGTTCACACATTGGATCAAGAGACAAATCTGTCATTAAAAACCAACTGTAGTACAATCATGTTGTAAGGGTTGTTGCAATACAAGAAATCAATAGAATTAACAAAGTACAATTTCAATCCCAGTTAAAAGCTAGGCAACACAATGCTTGTTAAAAGCCTCTGAGTGTTGAACTGCTTTGTACAGCGTGAGAGCTTAACAGGGGGCTAAATCTTGTTAAAGCCTAACACTGCACATTCAGTTATTATTAATATGTAACCTAATGCTCAGACTGATCAATGTATTGCTTAATATCAGACTAGCAACGTCTGTCAGATATACACGTTTAGGTTAGTCCAGTCTTCAAGTCTGCCATTGGCTTGGGGTCAACATCTTTGCCTTATTCATAAGGGAAGTTGTGTGTTTTAGTGCTGAGCTGACTGCTTTCTGCAAACGTCAGGAATCCCCTTGAAGCAACAAAACGAAGAGTGTGATCAGCACTACTCTTTCTGTGGTCTAAACCCAAAGTGGGAATGTATGCCATGTTCTTTAGAATATTTTGTTGAGTCAGTTCTTGCAAAGAAATCATGTGAACTCAAAAGTGGGGGCAAGTTTGAATTACAAAATGAAGTTTATTATAATTGATGATTGGGCTTGTTCAGTCAATAGCCGGTTAATCACACGATTCTTAAAACTACTTGTGTGGCCCATAATTTCCACAACATGTGCACTAAATTAGGTATTTGAGAAATATACATATTCAATAAACATAATCTAAATTGTAATTAAAGCTGCAAGCAGCGTTGGACGGGCGAAGTGTTAGGCGGCTGCGTTGCAGATTCTGAAGCTCTGCCGGTGCGGCTGTGAATTTGCCTCGGACGCTGCACGAGAGTGTTAAACGTCACTTCCTGTGTCCCCTTTGTGGCGCTACAGAGCACTTGACGCTATGACTATAACTGAATTTTGGCATGTGGATGTGATCAGGGCGGGACTGAAACACGGGCTGAAACACGTAAAGTTTGGTACAGATCTGAGCATGTACAGTCAAGTTACAGCAACTTCCTCAGTAATGGCAAAGCATTTAAATACGCCGCCCCGCCACGCCACCGCCACGCCGTTAACTGCAAACTCAAGTTTTACAACATAGCTTCATCGATGTGTTAAGGAATTTTTGGGACAGTTTTGAAGTTGATATGGCCAACTTGCTAGGAGTAGTCCATCATAGCGTAAAACGTGTCATTTCCTGTTGCCAGCAGGTGGCGCTATGGCTTTGAGTGAATGTTGGCATGTGGATGTGTTCAGGGCAGGATTCTTCAAAAAAATTTGGTGCAGATGTGAGCATGTACACTGAAGTCCTATAGACTTCCTGTTTCAAGGCAAATCATCAATTTTCGAAGACATGCCATGGGCAAACTGATCGACTGATAATAACCATTTAATAACTGTTGTACAACTTTTAATCTTGTCTGTGAAGATTTTCAGTCCTCTAGGTCATTGGTATCCAAAGAATGTTAAACACTGGGATGTTGTTTGTTGAAAATCCTCCTGAGTTTCTCTGATACCCATACAGGTTGTTGTAGGCAACTGAGAAAACTGGTGGATGCCTCAATTTTTTGGCGTTACAACCTGATGACATATAGGCAATAAATATGTTATAAATCTATTTAAATTCCTTTTTAAAAACTGAACTCATCTGTGGCTGATCTAATCAGTTACAGCTCAAAGTGGAACACGCAACACGTTGAACCATGAAGCAGATGGGCTACAGCAGCAGAAGACCACACCGGGTGCCACTCCTGTCAATATGTACCAAAGAGAGCCAAATGTCACTTCAAGGAGGTTCTGCTAGTTGCCTGGCAACCTCACGGTGATGGCAAGACTGCAGGAAATAACCACAAAGTAGTCCCGCACATAAATGAAAGCACAATGTGCCGTTTTTACACTGAAGACAAGAAAGCAAAGTGTCCCCTTAGATCCTAACTCCCTGTGGACAGATATCCACACCAGCCAGTAGGAGTCACTAATTCAACAACAAGGACATGATCCCTCACCTGCTTCCCACCCATTAACAGAGCTGAAATTCGTACTACTGAGAATGAAACCAGAGGCTCTGCAGTGGTGGCTGGTACTTTTTCCTCTTGCCCTTCTGCCCCTGTTTTTTTAAAGTAAATAATCTTTTCCTTCACTGTTGACAAAGGACAGAAGTTTTGCTTGATCTCTAATTAGATGTTGAACATATTTACCGGATCTTAATGTCCGTGGAAAACTAATCAAGCACTCCACTCTGTTTCCAGGGATTTATATCCAAGCACATGATCACTAAGCTAATTGCTGTAACTTGGGCATGCACTCAGGCACACGTGAGAGCTATTATACATTCAAGCTTTGCATAATCCCAAGATGTGACTTGGAGCACAAACACACGTGGAGACATGTCAAATCACAATTTTGCATGTGAATATTTTCCAGTTCAGAGAAAAGGGTAATCGCGTGTTTAAAAATTAAAACCTCTAATATTTCTGAACATGTCTAATTACATTCTAAGGAGCAAAAGGGCCAGAGTGGAGTGACAGTGCAATTCTACTTCTCTGGGTAATTTTGGATGTTTGTTTCATTGCATCAAACTGTTGTTTGTTTTACAAATATAACTGTTGGTTATTTTCTTTGTTTACCTTCATTAATTAATAAAGGACGGTACTTTTTAGAGGTGTGTTCTTGTTTGAAGGCCCCAGGTAAAAATGCTATTATTCATTGTTAGTAAAACAAGAGCAGAAATTTCTCAAGTGTTAGTTGAAGTTAGGTGTGATCCATGTTAGACTGGTTTGGGAAAGGTAATCAGAAGTCTGGGAGATACTATACGTATCCATTATACACACACATCCATAAAGACCTCAAAGAAAATTAGTTTCTTATAAATAGATCCCACATCCTGTGATTGAGTAGATGCTGCTCTATAAACATCAGGAAAGATGTGTAGAGATTGGTTTTCTCAAGTGCTGTAAACCATGATGGAGTTTGGTGGCAAGCAGGTGTGTCTGCCAACAAACCAAATTGAACTTTCTGTTAAAAGACTGATGATGCTGATAACAGCGACTTATCTGTTGTTTTCTCTTCCCACAGCTGACTACACTGTGGATTACACAACAGGCACTACAATGACCTTTGCCACCGTTTTTGCTGTTATGTTTAATGGCTGCACCGGTATCATGGCTGGTTCCAACATGTCAGGTGGGTGAGGGCAGGTTGTGTGTGTGTGTGTATGGGTGAGCTAATTACCTGTGTATGAACCATAGAATATTTATAAAGATGGATGACATAGTAGCTTCCCAAAAGTGAAGCCAAAACCTCTTGATCGCCCCATGGGGTCTGGCTGCAGTAGGGATAGTATAGGTCAGGTCTTTTTCTGAGAAGTTTGGTTTAATTAGTTATTTGATGCTATAAAAAGGGGGTTTCACGTCATGATTGACAGCTGAGGCCCTGCTCACGGTGGAGTCTGCCACGGCTCCAACCCTGATCACTCTGGCTCCAAATGACTGCCCCAGCACAAGATGGCAGCACCTGTATCAGGGATGTTTTGCCTTCATTTTTGTACAGTGGGAGGAAGTGGAGACGCATCGTCCATCTTTAAATACGGCCTCTGGTATGAACACATTGTAAACTTGTCTATTTACTAGGTGAACTGAAGAATCCAAGCTACTCCATCCCCCGTGGCACCATCACAGCCGTCATCTTCACCTTTATCATCTACAATCTGCTCTGTGTCCTGGTTGCCTGCTCCTGTGACCGGTCAGTAACACATGCACGCTCGCACTCAGTCACACTTAGGCGATGTCATTGGGGTATTTTATACTTGTACTCTTTGATGTAGTGGTAAATAAAGACGAGGTTAAACTTGATGAACTTTACGAAAAACATTGCTTTATGCTTTTTACTTTTCATGTTCCCATCTTTGGTGTGTCTAGGTTTTATACTACTTACTGTAACATTCAGTTATACCATTTACAGCTGCAAACAAACAAAAAGCAGTGAGACCTGTAATTGAACATTAATCCACACAGATCCAAACAAGGTAATTAAACCTTCCCGTTGATAAGAGTACAAGTGCGGTGCTGTAGTAATAGATAAAGCAGATGAAATCCAATACTTAGTGGCTATCAGATAATGCAAACATGGTTCATTTTCTGCTTCACCAAACAGAGTTGGGGCATCAGAGGTGGATGATTTCAAAATCATCTATTCCAAGTGACTTTTATCCCACACCAGTTGTCAGTTAATCAGTCTGAACAATTACAGCATGCAGGAATGAAAGCAAAATAATGGTAACACATCTACTATGTGCAAGTGTGCCTCCATTCAAGCTCATTTTTGACAACACTTTAGGGAGTAGATCCACTATAGCATGTTAACACTGTAGCATACAGTATATTTAATGATGTAGGGAAGCTAGCTGTATCAGTAGTAAAAAGACTGACCAGATTTTGTACAGCCTGTTTCAGTTTTTAAACTACTTTCTGATAAGCAACGATGCATTCATTTGTCCACTTATTAGCTGTCCACAGTCTTCCATAACTTCCTCACATAGTCACATGGATAACTTTGGTGTCTGTGTCCTCGCTTCATTCTTAAGGTTAGAGTGGTAAGGTCTGACGATGCACTTGGTATTTACTTCTTCCTGCTTTTGTTGTCCTCCCTCTCTCTATCTGTCTTTTTCTATCTGTCTTTTGCTGAGTGCCACAGTTCAGTATTGATGTAGCTCTAAGGCGAGTGTTGCCAAGGTGCTAAACTGACATGACAGGGCTATAAAAGAGCGTTGGAGATCAATACTGCCGTCATTTACCCTCCCTGTCCTCCTGCGTCCACCTACCACATACACTCACTGATTTTGACTGAGTTTCTTAACACACTTTCTCTACCTCGGCAGGACACTTTCCCCTTAGAATCACACATATTACTTGTATTTTTTGTTGGCATATTTCATCTATTGAATCTATCTAAAGTAGTTTCTCTTGTAAAAAGAATGACTTCTGTTAGACATACAGCTATTTGGTCTTCAATGAAGGCTTAAGGCAGTGTCAGTGTTTTGAATTGGGGCCAAGTCAGCACTAGGCCCCTGCTCACATGACCCAACAAGGAGGCCACAAAGGTCCCTCACATGACCTGTGCGTGTAGAGGTGGCTTATTCACACTTGGCATTACAATGTCTCTTGGTCACGCATGCATAGCTCTAAACACATTTGTGGATGCAGTGGAATCCGGCCCATCAGGCCACATCAGGGACACATGTGGACACATACAACGGTGATTACCAACCCGGGGTACTTCTGCAGTTGCCATGGGGCACATGGAAAGATTGTGGAGTAGCTAAACTCATTTGGGGGAAAAAATATATATATATATATTACAAATAACCAGTTGATAAATAGCTTCTGATAATTCAAGTGTTGTAAGTAGTAGAAATGCAGACGTGACCAAACCAAACTAAACATTGACAGTTCAACTGTATGAAAACATTATTTTATGTTTTATATAATAGTATACTCATATAAATTAATAGTGTTAAACAACATCCACTTTGGAATCAATTCAAATGAACACATTTGTAACATGACAGGTGGAGGGGGTACTTGAGTTTAGTGACATGCGCTTATGTGTCATGTGCATGCAAGGCTTCTGTAAAAAATCTGGTCCCATACCATAATGACTTACTGTAGACAGGGAATGTAAAATATTCTTGTTGATGGAAAGTTTTATGGTTTTGGAGAGAACGGAGTCAAACGCAACGCTTTCAAAGAGATTTATTAAGGGGGGAAAAAAGGGATGTTGAGGGGCTGGAGAAAGGGGGGAGATGGACACCGGCAGACGTGGGCGCGGAGGACCGAGGAGCTGGCGGGGCAGGAGAGGTTCAGGCGAGAGGGCCGAGGGGGACAGGAGGCCGAGGTTGGAAGGGATGTGGTGGCTGGCGGTCAGGCGAGGAGCGAAGGGGAACCGGGGAGCGCCGTGGAGGTGATGCGAGGGGGGAAGCAGGTAGGCGAGCCCAGCTGACCGAACGGGAGACAGAGGTGAGTGGACCTGGCGGGGGAAACAGACACACAGGGTTAGTTCAGGGAGGCAGGAGACGGAGAAGTAAGATGCGAACAAGATCATAAAAAGCTTGAATGTAGCAGTGGCACCAAGTCTGGAGCGACGACGATCAAGCGGGGATGGAGTGGAGAGCCGGGGTTGAAATACTGGTAGATATGAGGCTGATAGCTGGCAGGTGTGGCGGGCGGAGGTGGAGGTTGATGAGACACAGGTGTGGGTTGTCAGCCGGGCTCCGGAGTGGAGAGAGGGAGAGCACACACAGATGGAGAGGGGAGGAAACACATGAGAAAACAGGATGTGAAAAAAAGGAGGAAAAAACAGGGCACTCACTGTCAGCCGGGCTGCCACCGCAACAGGCAAGGCTGATAAGAGGAACATGGGTTGGAAAGTGAAACATCAACTTCCTCAGAGCTGTGCAAGCAGACAGACAGTTGTGGGATTTTGAAATACAGAAGACGTAAATTCATACAGGGTGTAAATTCCTGCTTTATTGGTTTCTTGTCTGGGACTTCATTCCCTGACTTATGCTCTGGGTCGTTTGGTTTATTGAGGCTGACCAGAATTGAACTGATATGAGTGTTATCTTGCTGCAGAATATGTATAAGAAGTTCTCGGAAACACTAGGAAAATTTACATTGACGGGGTATTTCTTTATTGTGCACTTGTTTCTGTTCAGGCCAGATGTCGGACATCTTGAGTTTTTTTTAAAATGCTGGTTAATGTGAGAAAACGAGAAGAAAATGTATTCATTGTAAACTTAAACCAGTTATTTTAATTGGGTAGCTAGGCGTTTATGCAGAATTTTCTGTGTTGCGTAAGTGAATCTTGCCATGTGATAAAGACACTAGAGAGTAATTGACACCCAACTCACAAGAATCCACCCAAAATATTATCAACAATAACTAAAGTGCATCATAAAACTTCATTAATTTTCTGTAAGGAAATTAAAGAAAGACCAATATCATGGCACAATAATTTAAGTAACATCCATTTATCAAGTGCAAATTATTCTAGAAATGAGAAAAAATCTGGCCATCCATTCAAGTACAAGATCACATACCTGGTCAAATAAAGCATTTTGTGAAAATGATATCTGTATATAAATACAATCATTATGTGTTGATTTTCTTATGAAAACCGTATGAAGAGAAACCAAAACCCTGACTCCATGCTGACACGCGAGCAATTCAATTATGCAAACAAGCAGGCTAAACTAATAATTGTGGATTAAAAAATGTCTGGTTCTATTAAAGTAATTTGTCATGTTATGGCGCCACCACACCACATGTCAGGGAAGTCCGCACGCCTGATACGAGACTCCAGAGTAACTCTAATGATGGCGGTATTTCATATGTTTGTGTGTGATTTAACTGGAAGATGGGTAACCCTAACCCTTTACTCCAACTCACCTTATTTAGCATTTATAAGCAGTGTATACATACATAATAAAATGTTAATAACACACTATAATAAAGTGTTAGGCTGACATAAGGATGTCTTTAAGTTTTATTATGTATCTGTGTGTCCTTCACAACATTTAATCATTTAAGCAAGTATCCCAGTTAGTGTATAAACAGATAATGAATGATTGACAATAACACAGTAAAACATAGCTGTAATCATATTTAATTATATATAATTGACACAAGAACACAACAGCGTTTGTGTGTTATAAAGGATGTACACACATATACAAATCATTCACTGGTGGGTTTGAAACTGCTGAGTAAACTCAACTGGGCCTTTCTGTGCTGAAAAAAATAAACCTTTTAAAGCAAGTTGCCACTGATAGTTCTATAATAAAAGCAAAAGGAATATTCAGTGCCTGCTGTAGTTGCCTTAGTTGTCCAAAGGGTGGCAGGAACACTCTCTCACCAACCAGCCATGCTGCCTTTTTAAGGGAAGATTTAGAGTGACAAACTAACCTTTGCATAAGGCTCTTCTAAATTGCTACCCTCTGCAAATTGTAGTTCTGCATCATAGCTTTAAAAGGCAAAGCAGTTAAGATTGTGTTTAAAAGTGAAGGAGGTGGGAGAGCGGCCATTGAAAATGATTGTACTGCATGGTACAGGTACCTCTTTATAACTAAATGCCTACCTGTGTCAGTGTGTGTGCTGATCTCACAGCATCGGTGCCCTCGCTCAGGTGCGTGAGCGGGCGAGAAAGGGGTTGTCAGTGTGTGCTCATTATAACGGGAGCCGAGGTAATTTAACCCAGGGCTGACAGCTTCAGAACAGTTCCGACTTGGTTTTAACATGAAGTATGACATACCCCAACAGCTATTACTCTTCCATATGCCCTGTGTGTGGAGTTCTCACCGGTCATGGAATTCCTGGAAAATCATGGAAGTAAGGGCCACGGTTTGACAGTGTGAGGCTTTGGTAAGTTATTTATATTTTCACAAAAGCTGAGACATACTTGACCTCACATCACGCATTAAAGTAAGGTTTCAGAAGTATTTCCTTCCGCTCCACAGTGGGAACCCTGAGATTTATTTTGCAGGTGCACTGACAGTACTGCGCGTGTGGGTTTTTTTGTTTCCTTTTTTTTTTACAGCCGAGTGAGCACTTTTTCTGCTTCACAGCTATTAGCACTGCAAAGAAAATGAAGCTCATTTTGATGTAAAAGCGGTACAACTGGTTTCCAGGTCACTCTTAATAGAGCGGCCTCATATTTTGTCCGGTTTGAGATTATCTCTGTTGATATGCCACTATGGTAAGAGGGCCGCTGATGATGGCGATGGAGGCTGAGGGGATGTGAGATAGAGGGGAATCTATTAACCTCCTGTGACCAGCTAGCCAACCGTGACAGATTGCCCTGTCGCTACTTTATCAAGCTCTTTTGGTAGTGTGTGTGTGTGTGTGTGTGGATTAAGAACGTAAATCTACACTGAAAGCAACAGAATGAACAAACATGACGACTCACTCTGTTACTCCACAGTGTTTTTTAAAATTATTTTAGAACATGCGTGAGTATTAACTAACTGGTTTTGTGTGTGTATGTGTGAGTACACACGCTACACACACGTGTTTTCCACAGTACTGTGCGTCAGTGACCTGTGGGCTAATCCGCTGTGCGCAATAGAGGCTTTTGTATTAATAACTGACTTGATAATTATATTAATTTGAATCTGCTGGGTGTCCTTTTGTTGCGCTATCTCTGACATGCAGCCTTGTGAATGTGTGCGCCATTTGCACCCCCTGAAGTGCCTCTGTCTCTCATCTCACTTCTGTTGCCCCACACCAACCCCCTCCCATTTACTGCCGTTCCTCTCACTTTTTCCAGAAAAGTTACGTCTTTCGTCACAGCACTTTTCTTTTTCTTTCTCGCCACCCTCCAAAAAAACATTCTGTATTTCTGCTGTCACCCACACACTGTCTATTTTCATTCCTCTGTTTCCTAGTTTATATTTTGTCCTCCACTTCCCTCCCTGTGGTTACCTTTCAGTCACATACTGTTGTTCACTTTTTTTTACTCATTCAACATCTACCCCTAGTCTCTTCCTGTCTGCAGAACACTGACATTTTTGAGACCTTTTACGTGCTTTACCATCTGAAAAGGGGTTAAATGCTCTTGGCCATAGTTTCTACCCCTAAACCCTCTAAAAATCCCTGTGACCCAGGTTTGCAGTAGCACATAGCATATGAATAGTGAATCACACGGCTACTCTTTTCATACTGGCTACTAACTGATTGGTTAAACAACTGAGGCCTCCTAACCAGTTACGTGAATAGTTTGACATTTTGGGACATACACTTTCTTGGCGAGAGTTAAATGAGGGGATCAGTCATTTAATTCTCATGCCTTTACCTTAACAATAAAGGTACTGTACAGCAGCTCTCCAGCAGCTGTGTGAAACATGTGGAAATAGCCAGCCTGACTCTGCAGGGAAATTCCACCTATTATCACCTCTCAAGCTCACCAATTACAGTTTTACTTGATTGCTTAAACACATTTCTTGAAATGATGCCACTTTTTCTAGAAACTCTAAACACAGATCCATAACTTCTCACCCAATTCCCCAAATATCCTGTTTTCAGGTAAAAAAAAACCTCTCCACTCAAAACCATTTAATATAAACCATCACACACAAGCCCTCATAAAACACACACACTACAACATAGTCTTACGCCAAGAATCCACTGACTCCGGCACTTTACGGCTGCGCCAAGGTTTTGATGCGTCCATAGCTCGGCGTCAAAGTCCAGTGGAGTGTCTCAGAAGCATTTCAGCAGCGGAGCGTGCAGCCTGCCCCACGTTATTGACTTGTTACTAATTTGTCATTTTTGTGCTTCTGCTACCTTCTTCACAGCTCTATGTGACCCCGTTTTGTTCCGTCAACTTTAGGCTGCTTATCCCACAAGGAGCATTTCAGAATCAGATCGTTTTGCCAGCCTGATTTAGCTGACATGTTTAAATTTTGTTGATTTTGGTCTGGGACAGGCCAGAGATCCTCCTCCTCTTCCTCCTCCTCCCCCTCCTCCTCTTCCTCTTCCTTCCTTCCTTCCTTCCTTCCTTCCTTCCTTCCTTCTTCTTCTTTTTCTCCTCCTCCTCAGGTGTCCTCTACCTCTTCCTTTACATCTCTTTGGATCCATTGTTCCAAAACTGAATGAACTGACTCTGGTCCATTTTATCTTTCTATTGAAGCTTCTGATTGGTGTGTTATCAGTTATGACTCTTTGTGTTTCCACACAAAGAGCCATAGGCCAGAGCCATAGCTGTGGGCTAATTGAACCTGTGCTGATCGAGTGAACAATATTGAATGTTGTTTTCTCAGTGACCACATGGTGTAGGCAATGATAAATGAAGGGATTTGTGTGTAGAGTTTAGAGAAATAGGTGTACTTTTTGAAAAATCGAGCTATGGTTTTGAAAGTTTAGTTCAAAAGCCTGCTTATAGTGTTTAAACAACTCAGAAAAACTGTAACATGTTATATCTTTGTGTGTTGTGTAAACAACAAGCTATGATTTTACGGTGAGTTGCATGCTGGAACTATTTCTTGGCCGGGGCTAGTGACGTCCTGGAGTCTCCGCTGGTTGTCTTGCAACCTCACGGTGACGACAAGGCTCCAGGACTCCTGCTCCCAATCTTCATGATAAGCTAAGCTAATTGTCTGCTGGCTGTACCTGCATATTTAACAAATGGAAAGGGATTGTTATTGGTTTTCTCATTTAACTCTCGACAAAAGAAAGTGAATAAGTGCATTTCCCAAATAGACAAACTATTCCTGAACGAAACAATATCTGATTTATTAGTGAGCACAGTCACATTTCTCTTTTCACTTCCTTATTCTGGAGAGGCAAAGTAAAAATGAAAGTTTTTTTTAGCTCTTCACGTTCTTTCTCTTTTTGGCAGAAAAGTGTGTTACGACACACTGACAAACTCCATTTTTACACCATTTCTCCTCATTCTCAGGCTTTCTGCTCCTCCTTCTCTAGACTGTAGCCATTGTAAGGCAACAAGTCCAGCATCCCTTCTCCCCTCATCCACACTCCTTCATTTTCTCTGCAACCCCCCCCCCCCCCTCTCTTGGCACTATCACCCCACAGCAGCATTCTTGGCTTCCCTTTCTCCCTCCTGTCCTCGTCTATCATTCATCCATCCATCCGCACAGCCGTGTTCCTTCCTTTTGTTATTCACCCCCTATCTCTCCACTGCAGAGATTCCAGTCACTTTCGCCCCTCTCTTGTTTCTCTTTTTTTTTTGAGGAGGGGGTAACAATGGTGGCAGTACAGGCCAAGCCTTCAACAACATGTCCAGTCTGAATTAAAATCTGCTGGGATTGGAGGGAGAAACACATGTATGAAGAGCAACAGACCGAGGAGAGAAAGGGAGGATTTGGGCACGGAAAGGTTTAGATATTGGGCTTTTTTTTATTTGAAATGGGTTGGCAGGCACTTTGTGTCATCCATGAAAGATATGAGGCAGTTTATAATAATTGATGAATACCTCACCTGTTGTCCATGGGAAGAACTAAAGTTGAATTCTAATTAAAGTCTTTTATCAGATTCCACACAATCGATGAGTAGAGAGCCGAAGCCCAGACATCACTTCTGGACTAGCCTCTGTCGACTGCACTCTCTCATCAAGGGTTTCTTTCATCTGTCTTTATGAAAAAGTTAAATTGCTGATTGTGTGTGTGTGCATGAGGTTCAAAGTTCAAAGAAAACCTGTTGTCATGGCAATATCATTGGAATAAATGTTTGAACTTCCATATTTTTCTTCTTGTCCATGTTGGTTTAAGAGCAGATGTTTAAATCTATTTCTAATTTTCCATGTCAGTTGGGCAATATGCTAATGATTGAAGATTATGAGATATGAGAGCTCCAGAAAGTCAACCAAATGGTGTGGTGATGAGGTTGTTTTTTCAAATGATGATTAACTTGTTTGGATTAAAAAATGACACATGGCATCATGTGTGACATGCATCACTATAAAGTGTGGAGCGGTACATTACAGCTGCGCCAGACTGACGAAGTAGTGAAGGTAATGTAGCAGGAATGTGCCAGTTTAGATAGCAAATGTAATAAAATTACTGCTTTTCTGGAGAGTTGACACCGCTGGTGTGTAATGCCCACCGATCATTGATAATATCCACTCTCACTCTCTTCTAATTTCTCTCCAAGATCTCTCCAATTGCTAATTCTAATCGTTGCTTTTTACAAAACATCGGAGCCATTTGCACCCCCCACCATTTTCACAGCCCACACTCGACTGGCCCCAGTCTTTATAAACTGGTGATATCTAACTGGTGTGAATGGGAAGACATTCCCCAGAAAAGCTGAGACCTGCAGAGTACCTGTGAAGTGTTGGGAGAGAAGGGAAGGCTGGAGACTGAGAAAGGGAGGATAGAGCAGAAGGGCTGGAGAGAGAAGGAGGTAGCGTGTGTGTGTGCGTGCACAGAGGCCTTGTTAGTTATTGATCCCATTTAATAATCCTTAACCACAGTCTACTCCCCTGAGAGCACTTAACTCGCTCCCCCTCCCTCTCCCTGGCTCTTACAGCCCCTCTCTGCCTCCCTCTTACTTTCCGTTTGCCTCCTTTTCCTCGGCTGCTTCTTTATGCGCCTGTATCTCTTCCTTACCCCTCGTGCACCACGGCTACACCCTACCTACAAGGTCAAGGTGAAATGAGGCTAAAGACTTACACTAAATCCCAGCAGTTGACGGGTGTAGTTCTGAGCTGGTGCATTTGTTGCTGTGGAGTCGATTCAGCCGTCTCTAAGAAGCCTGAGTTTATTCAAAGCACACCGGGCAGGCGGGCAACACGCAGACTCTGTGAAGGCAACGCGGGTCTTTAGCGAATTGAGATCCACATGTTCAGGCTGTTACTGTTCATACTTTTTGAAATGTGCTCTGAGGATTTTGCCTCTGGTTTTGCGTGCAGAATGAGTTCTTCTTTGTTTTTCCCCACTGACACGGCAGAAAATTGGACCATTGAATTGTTGCCTTTTCATGTCTTTCAGCTGAGCTGTTGCCTTTTTTCTTTTATATCACACACTTTCACTTCAGTTTTCGTCAGGATGCAGGTGCACTTTTGCATGTGAAAGTTCAGTTTATGTCGTGAGGAGTACTTTTCTATGAAAACAGTTACATAATGTCTTCTGTGGCTCAGAGGAGCTTTTCAGAGTTTAGTGATCATAGTGACGTTATCAGGGTCATCTCGGCTTGGGTTTGCGACTTTGTGAAAGACATTTAATGAATGATACTATTTTTGGATCTTGACTCTAGGGCTGGGCAATAAAACAACAATGATAATTATTGCAATATAATCTTCCTCAATATAATACATGTTCAGTATATTGTCAATAAATATTTGGTAAAATGATTTACTTTTGAATCACGGACCGCTTAGCCTTGAATTTTTCTATAAAAATATTTATTTTGTTGAGGAAAAGGGACTGAAAAAAGATTTACTAATCATATTTTTTGAAAAAGATTTTATCATAATAGTTTTGAATGTTCTACCTCAGATCCACTGTTTGGCATCAAGTGTTTGTCACATTCTGACCATAAAGAAAAGTTGAACCACATAATTAACCATCTGGTTTCTTCAATTTTGACTCAGGAGCAAAAATCATCCTTTAAACTTGAAAGAAATAACGATTTGACACATATCGTGATAATTATCGATATCAAATGATATGAAATGCTTTTATCGTGATAACATTTTGACCCATACTACAGACTGAAAAAGGGTTTTCTCAGTCCCTGCTGCTTGATTTTCACCATTGCTTTTTCAATCTTGTCCCCCAACTAATTTGGTTGCACGCCACCGGTTCAAGTAAACATTTAGGTAAATATAAGTATCGGATCAGACCGAGTATTGACAGATACCCAGTGCCAAAAAACTTGATCTAGACTTGCCTAATGTTGATATAATGGAGGGTTTTTGTGTCCCAATGTTCTTAAAGATCATCAGAATTAGGGTTTTTGGAAAACAGTGGATCACCAGTCATGACCTCATACTGCAGTAGAGGGCATAATTAAAAAGCCCAGTTGGATAAAGCCACTGAAAATCTACACTCAACAATCTGCACTGGCCTATCAAATCAAACTGCCTTTCTCTCTATAACTAAGGCTACGTTCAGACTGCAAGCCTTAATGCTCAGCTCAGATTATTCTCCCCAGATCCGTTTTTTTTTTTTGTTTGACAGTTCACATTGTTGTTTTAATGTGGCCCATATCACACTCTAAAGTGACCCGCATGCGCAGAAGAATAACACGACGTCACATGCAGCGCGCTGTTGCAAGCTACAGAACCAAGGAGCAACGGAAGTTAGCTCACGGGAGACTCCCGTTTTTTATTGTCCACGGGTCACATTTCCCCTGAATTACGACAAGTGTTCACAACTTTCTGTTCTTTTCTTTACGGTTTCTGGCGCTGTACAACGCATCTGCCCAACAACTCACTCCCTCCGTCTCTCTCTCTCCCCACTGTGTCCGCAAGTGGCATGCACATAACTATGAAGAGAGCTTGAGGTCTGGTGGATTTCAGGTGGAAGAAAGAGAATATGTGAACAGATGATCGCAAGGTAGAGGAGGATAATACTGGCTTTTGTGAAGCTTTTTCATTCACCGCGGCTCTAGAGTGACGGATCAAAGTCACATCAATTCCGACCTGAGTGTCCAGACTGAGGTCGCATTTAAAAATATCCAATCTGTATCGGATTTGGAACACATATGAAATGGCTCAATTCCGAAATGGAAATGGCCTGTTCACACTTTCATAAAAAGATCACATCTGAGTCACGTACAGGCAAAAACAACGGAATTGGGTCACATTGGCCTACAGTCTGAACGTAGCCTAATAGCCCATTACACTTGAGATGAATCCTTTACTGTCTGATGTTACGCCTCCTGTTTTTAATAATAATTCAATACCATATAAATAATAATATCACTTCATTTCATGGCATCTTTAAAGAACTCCACACCTTTTAACGTTGTTATTGTGAATGTGTTGGCAAACAATTTCCTATTTGCACATCCAGCAGACACAAAGCAACATTTGCATTCACTTGGTGTGTTTTTGTCCACCCAACAAATGAAAATCCAATATTCACTCTCCTTTTAGCTTTTGACTCTTGTTAAGCTATTAATGTCTGACTTTCTTCACCAGCTAGTCGCTAACATTGTTAGTCTGTTGTTTGCTGCAGGGCAGGTGGGGTACAGTGCTTGCTGCAGCAAACAGCAGCAGTAGGAAAAAGGGTTGATGAGAGCAGAACTTGATGGACTGGAAAAACCAAAACTATAAGCTAAAGTAGGCTAAAAAGCACCATAGAGGTGCAGTACTGGGTGATTATTCTCTGTGGGTTTCACATTACACATAATCTTTAAATTCACTTTTAATATAGAAAATATTGATTACTGCAGCTTGGCAAGTTTTTTTTTTTAGCGCAAATGATGACTGTCAGCAGCTTCTATCTAAAAACATCAGTAATCTAACCACCCATCCCTGTTTGCAAGCATTAAGAGAAGGGCAAACAAAAGGAAAATGCAGTAAAGGTAAATGCTGTCCGTGTAATGTTGATGGAGAGACTCATAAGAGGTACTAACCTTTGAATTCTGTCACCGTGTCCATGCAGAGACACAAATGGTCACATAATGGTGCAATGAGCATAACAGTGATGTTAGCCATAGGCCAGAGCCATTGCAGTAACTGGCTATGATCCCACTTGAGCATTTAGTAGGCATTCTAAAGCCTTTTTCTTCAGGGTCATTAAACCAAACGCTCCTGAATCATTATGTTAGGCCTGATGAGGAGTGACCTCGCCCTGTGAGAGCTGAGACGAGCAGGATCACAGCAGAGTGAGCGCTGTTTGTGATGAGATTCTAATATACAGTACCTAAACACACACTCCCTGTCAGCGCTTCATTTTTCACCGCGGATAATTAATCCATAGTGTTCGACCAAAGCACTGGTGAATTATCAGAAGCACAAACCTCATGAAATGATGGATTAAAAGATGAATGCGCATGAATACACAAATGAGAGCATGAATAAAAGCGGTAAACAAATGAGCTGAAGGATGGAGCGGGCCGGGAGGAGCGAGAACAATCGGCCAAACGATCTCTGCGGGCTCCTTTAGTGGTTTAGCTTTGTTTCCTCCTCTTCTCTAAACGAGCTCCTTTAATCTGTCACTCCCACCCTCACGCTTTTGTTCTCCTCTTTATTTGCATGGCAGAGCTCATTTCAGCTGGATGATCTGATCAATAATTACTATCCTACCCCCCCCCCCCCCACACACACACACACAGACATGGAGTCACAAGCATTACTCCCTTGGTAATAACTACACAGCTTTGGAGGAAGCACAAAAATATAAAACACAGAAAACATACAGTATAGTTGTGCTGGGTCATGATAGAATGAACATAAACAACATCTCTCTCTTACTCACTCACTCACTCACTCACACTCAATTCAAATTCAATTCATATTAGCTTTATTGGCATGAATGTTACACATTGTTACACATTCATGCCAATAAAGTGTGTGTGTGTGTGTGTGTGTGTGTGTGTGAGAGAGTAAGAGTGTTACACACACACACACACACACACACACACACACACACACACACACACACACACACATCATTTGTCACCCCTGTCACCCAGTTTGCAGCGCCTTTGTTTTTGAGAGCCAGTTTGGAAATGTCAAGCTTTTCAAGATTTATTTTGCTCCTGCTGCACGTCAGAGAAATTAATAGTCAGCCTATAAGTTTTGACCCACATCATCACTCACCTCTCTCTCTCTCTCTCTCTCTCTCTCTCTCTCTCTCTCTCTCTCTCTCTCTCTCTCTCTCTCTCTCTCTCTCTCTCTCTCTCTCTCTCTCTCTCTCTCTCTCTCTCTCTCTCTCTGAGACACACACGTGCATACACACCCTTAAATTCCTCATCATGCTTAGCACTTTTTTTTGCATGATTCTTCTTCTTTTGTCTAACGTACACAGTGAGACTCCCCTCCAAGCTTGTCCCTGCGTATCAGACCATTGAACAGTTTTTTTTTTTTTTGGTGTTGTGAATATGTCAGAGAGTCTGATTAAAGCAATGGTTCATAAACTTTTCACTGCAGTACCTATGCCACACACACACACACAAATAAACAAAGTAGTTGGCATTTCCTAATTTCGAGGGTGATGTTAACTTCCCCGCAGAACCTTTGTTTAGTTGATTTGTGGTAATGCAAAAGCCTGTGTGTGTGTGTGTGTGTGTGTGTGTGCGCACGCGCGTGTGTGCCGCCTGCCTCTCGGGCTCCATGTGAAATAATAGTGTGTTCAGATCTTTGGATGGAGTGAACAATACTTAACAGGGCCATGATAATAAGTATTAAAATCACTGGACCTGAAAGAAAACGTGATGAGACTCTTAACTACAAAGAAAGAGGGCGAGAGTGAAAGAGAGAAACGGAGAGAGTGAATGGACACTGGTAGAAATAAATTGAGAGAGAGGACTGAGCCAGAAAAGCAAGAGAAAAAAACCTTGAATGGGTTTTAAAAACATCATGATGAGGGAGATAGAGGTGATGAGGGAGGGGAATAGATGGATGGATTGATGTGGGTGTGTGTATTTGTGTGTATTGAAACAAAGAGAGATTGAGATGGATCGAGACAGAGAGAGAGAGAGAGAGAGAGAGAGAGAGCAAGAGAAAGAAATACTTTGCACTCTAATTCTCCTCTCTCTTGCTGTGTTGTATTGAAAAGAGGTGGGGGGGCCGGCTGCAATCATACACACCCTGCTGTGTTTTTTTTTTTTTTAACTCTCTGATCTCTCTTTCTCCATGTCTAGCGCTGCATCTCCTGCACAAACACACACACACACACACACACACACACACACTCGCTGGAGTGAGCCTCTTATTCCAGGATCTCATCATTAGGCACCCCGGTAGAGTAATCATCACTTCCTCTTCAATCTTGTTCTTTTTCATTGGACAAGTTTTGCACCCCAGAACAAATGAGTTTGAAATGACACGCAACCATTTGGACCACTTGATTTTGATTCCCTGATATGAATGTAATAAAATGGCTATGAAGATGATGGGTGTCTTCTGTGTGGTGGTGTTTTGTGTGAACATTTTCAATGCATGGTTGTAGTAGTAGATATAGGTTTTGTCTGTTTGAGGTTGACATTTGCAATTTTGAGTGAAATGTTTCGACAACGACTGGACGGCTTGCCAAGAAATTTGGTACAGACATTCATGTTCCCACAGGATGAATTGGAATAACTTTGGTGTTCCCTAAAACTTTTTATCTAGTGCCATCATCGGGTCAAAATTCTTGTCTGATGCTTTGTGGCCAAATACTTGCAAAATAAATGCTAACACGCTAAATTAAGATGGTGAACATGGTAAAGATTATATAGCCAAACACCAGCATGTTAGCATTGTCATTGTGACTTTAAGACCCTAGTGTGGCTGTCAACTCCAGTTTAGTCATAGTCACTTAAAAGTGAAAAAACATTTTAATGATAAAGAAGAAGAAAAAATATTTTATATAACGTCACTGACATTTCCAATAACTAGAAATAAAAACGCACAACCTATACAAGACCTATTGAGTTTGGCAAAACAATTCCAACTCATTGTACACTTACCGGCTATTTCTGGAGCTTGCAACTGCGTCACATGGTCTTTACTGGCGCATGGAATTTACTCATTTGTAATGGTGCTGTATCTGTTGACATGGGCGCTCAGTAGCAGCTATGATTGATCTGAGGAGGAAAGTTAAAATCATAGTCAAAATGAAAGTCTACGGTCACTACTGTTGCAATAGATTACCGCTCTACGACTTCTTTTTGCAGATCTGCCAACATACATGCCAGTACAAATAAATCTGAAATGATAATCCTGCCAATGAATTAATCGGGTTCTGTTTCTTCATTATTAGTTTGCTCCCTGTATGTGTCTTTGCTGCTCAGCTAGCCATGTTTGATTCTGCCCAAAGACCTTCCCACATATTTTATGTATTTCTATTTAAAACTATCAAATGAAACTTAAGATGCCATGAACTGAAAAAATTAATGGTTTTCTTGGTAAGTGGTTTGTAGTGAAGGCCAGAACCAAACTTCCATGAATAGTTTCTTAAAGTAATCTCTTGAATTGTGTTCTCCAAACCTTTACAGTGTCCTGCTTCAGAGGGATTACAGTTTCCTAAGAGACATCAACATCTGGCATCCCTTTGTCACCGTCGGGGTCTATTGCTCCACTCTCTCCGCTGCCATGAGCAACCTCATTGGAGCCTCACGCATCCTCTATGCCTTGGCCAGGGACGACTTGTTTGGTAGGTAACAACCATTTCCTGCTGCCGTGAACAAAGTAAAATAGACCTATTTTGTATGTTTATTACATCATTGAAAGTTTAAATGACAAAAATATTCATTTACTAGCTTTTTTCAGACTTGGTTTTAAAGCTCTGTGTTACCCATCTAAATATGACACATTTGCAAAGGTTGCTTTACAGAAAAAATAGTTGATATCATGTCAGTTTTTGCCAATAATTTATACCCCATCAGCCAACAAGCTTAATTATTGTTTCAGCAACTTTTTCCTCAGTACTCTTCTCTTTGTTTCTCTTCAGCCAATAGCTCAGTAACTGAAGTACAATAATTGATAACAACTATGAGAATTAAGTAAATAATTCTTGTAAAATGAACGTACTCAAACGCTTTAAATATAAAGTAAATGCAATGATGAACAATCAAACATAATGTTTTCTCTTAAATCAAGGATAGGTTCACAGTCTGTCTGTCTTCCAAGTCTGTCTTTAAACAATAGTCAGGGGCCCAAATAATCATTGAAACAATTGCTGCTTGCTGTGATCATTCCTCCTGTTCATATTAGCCATTAAAAGATCATAATCAAAATCCACAGTCAGAAATTGTTCCGACAACTGGAGACTAGGAGCACAAGCATGAGACACAGTCCAGGGTGCACGGCTGGTGAAGAGGTCCCGGGGCACGGAACAGAGTTAGTTATCAGAGACACAGAAAGTCAGGAATGTGGTAGTTACAATTTAAGTAAATCTGCCGCTTCAGGTGAACAACAATCTGCCGATGAGTGACTGGAGAAGATACTGCAGGAAGGAGTTAGTATCCCTCCACTACAGCTCAGCACGGAAACACAGACGGACTTTTGTACTACAAAGACTGGAAAATACCTCCTTGATATGTAATAAATCAGACTGCTGAAGACTCATTAGATTTTAGAATACTAATTTAAATAAAATAATAAAATGTGATTAGCCTGTTTCTTAAGTGGAGTGATTCATTAATAAATGTTTCAACATCAATTTGATTCACATCGTATGTGAAATACCACTAACATTAAACTAACTGTTAGTACAGTACGTTCTACTTAGGAACTAATAGCTTGATGATTGACTCAGAAGCCTCTGATATCCTTAATTCTGAATCTCACCAGCAAGTTTCGATGAGAATAAGGCTGAATAGAGCTTATTATAATAATATATTAACTTCAAATAAAACTTGTATAAAAAATACTTTTTTTTGTTTTTTGGGGTTATTATAAGCCTTGGGAGGTGATCGCTTTTTAGTGTGTACAGCCATGTGTGCTGTGAATGCCTTAAGAGTAGAGACTGGACAGGAGTGGGACTTTACCCCTATTTGAGTAATGTACAACGTTTAGACTGAGGAGCAAGAAACATCACTTCATGCTTCTTGAAAGTTTTAACACAAAAACATCTTGTCATGTTTGCCATGAAGTTATTCCCACAGTCAGTCCCATATCAAGCGAGCGCAGCATTTGTGTCATTTCGACTTTCTGTGTGAATCCATGCTGCCTGCTGCTTGGTCATTATTAATGACTGTGAGCAACTTCCTTAAACCATCCTCCCTCTGCTCCTTTGTGAAGTCTATTGCAAATTGATTTGGCGTGTGTGTGTGTGTGTGTGGGTGTGTGTGTGTGTGTGAGGGGAGGTAAATGACTGTGGCGTGATCAGACGGAGCAGAGGCAGATGACTCTTGTTCTGCTGTCTGTTCACCAACGGCAGAAGGGTGAACTTAGATTAATCTGTTTAATTAAGAGCCTCACTGTGGAACCATAAATGTGTAACGGTCTTGTAGGGAGTATGACATGGTTAGTATGACCACACTATAAACTGTATGTGCGTATGTGTGTTGGGGGGGTTCTTCTTGTTGTCTTTCATGTATGCTGCTCACAGCTTAACCTTGTCACTGTCCTATGCAAACAGTGTGATGGATGCGGCAGTTTTCCAACAAATGCACACAAAGTTTACTCTGCCATCCCACACATCTTCCATTTCTTTCGTCTCTATAACTCACTTATCTCGACTCCTTCACCTCTGGCCTGCCTTTCTCCATTCTCTCAATCACTCAGTCTACTCCTCTCAGTTGCATTGATTTGACTTTAAAGTCTCTTATCAGCTGTGAAATTTAGTCCTTAACTCACATTCCCTGTCCAGCAACAATCACCTCCCTCCCCAGTTCCAGTCTCCCTGTTTTGAGTTGCTCTTCTAGTCCTTTTTAGGTGCCTGTGGTTGGGTCTGTCTTTCATTCTTGATAGGTAGACTCTACAGTACAGAGCTGCCACGAGATTCAGCACAAATGTCATGAAATGTCATATGTGGAAAAAAAGGAGAGGCTGTATGTAAATGAATTGTCTTCCAGTAAACTGTACAGCCCTTTAAGGTATTAAATGAAGTGTCAACTTAGTTTGTCTCCCTCGCTGTCTCGCCCGCCCACTTGCTTTGCCTCTCTCTCGCGCTCTTCTTTCCTGGCTAGACGGCTAGTTAATTACATAAATTTTGTTTTAAATGTCAGTACCATTAGAAATTGCCATCCCTCATCTAAATCTGATCTGATCTGTAAGCTGTAACATTATCACTCCGTCTGAGGTCTGATGTTTCATAATCTGGTTTGTATCTGTTACTATAGGAAACAACAGGGGCACAATCCACGTGTTTTAAAGCGCTCTTAGTTAGATGATGGTTAGATTCATAGTAGATGAATCGGTTTTCCCAACAACTTTAAGCACATCCAGGCATTTCGTAAGAGTAATGTCTAGTTCACGCAGTCCACTAATACTATAAAACAACTGGCTCCCAGCACAACACTGACTGCAGCACAAACTCCAACATAAATTCCACGTAAGGATAAAAACAACAAGCCCATCAGACCAAACGAGATTCAGATGATGTCTGGTGAAAACAATCAACATCAGAAAGGCTGGAGAAACACAGAGAGAGTCACATTGGCTCGCCGGCTAACTCCGAGCAGTCGCTAATGTTATCCGGTGCAAAGTTGTATCGCTTTCCACATTACTTCACCAACTAACTGGACCCATATCACTATCCTTTGTATCACCGGTATTATGTCATAGTGTTGATTTAGTCTGCAAGAAAGGATGTAACGACACACAGCAAATGTGGAGCCATTTGTTTACTAGCCTATATTGATGCAGACAGAGCAGCCGCTACATTAGCACAGACCTGCTGCTCTTTGCTTTGTAGCGTTCGTTTTATATTTATTGTTGTTTTATTGATACTCAGGTACACAGCTTCTCCACCTCTCAGTCGCTGTAACTAACGTGACCCACATGATATAGAATACTGCAGCAAAACGGCGACAACAACACAGAGGAAGGGCCATTCACTATCACTACAGTAAAGTTACTTACTGTTATAAAGTGTGGCCACAATCTCATTTATTATATTTAGTCTAGCTCACTAATCGTTTTGTTTTCATCCAGTACATTTAGCTGTGCTCACATTGATGAGCCTCCGGTGAAAGACACACAGAGAGGAATGTTAGTTGCTGAAAAGCAGCAAGCGAGCTGACGCCGATTCAGCTAAATGCGGTCACTGTAACATTATCATGCAACGAGCATGGATTAGTTCAACCTGCAGCTGATAAAAATATTACTGTAAGGTTGCAGTAGGTGTTTACCTGAGTTTCCAGCATGATGTGTGAAGCTGTCTCCCTGTCTGTCTATACAGACAGGGAGACAGACTGTCTTTCATACAGCTGCTTCCTGCGCTGTATGAAAGGTATGGAGCCGGTGTTGATCTGCCTCTGAGCTGGGAACATTGAAGTAACAGAGTCTGAACGTGTCTGTATGAAAAGCCACAGCTGGCATGCCGGCGTTTCTGCGTTTATTGTGGGATCTCTGTATGAAAGCGGTTGTATTTCGGCTTATGCTCGCTCATGAGTTCAAGCAAGCATGTGTACGAGCACACGCCTGGCTGCAATCTGCTGTCATTTAGGAAGATATATTGGCCTAGCGAATGCAGGCGTCGGCCAATGCAGATTATTGCAAAATGCCAGATAACGGATCAAAAGTTGAGCCAGGTTCAACTTTTTTACTTGAGCCTTAATGGTCCTGTTGAAAAGAATGAGGGGGCTGCGTCTTTACACATAATCCTAATTTTGTTCTAAACATCAAGATGGTGTATTTTAACGATCTAAGTGCACAGGTGAAGCGCATGGTGCAGTCATGTTTTGGGCGTGTCCAGCTCCAGTTTGCTAGTTTGTCGTGGTAAAAAAGCTCAGTGCACCAGGTGCATGGTTCTAAAGAGTTGTGTTAGTCTGTGAATATTCATGGGTGTGTTTTGGGCTTAACATGCAATAAACCAATCAGAGTGTCATTTCCCATTCCCTTTAAAAGCCAGGTGCTCTTGTGCCTTGGCGCATAATGGCAGATAATTGACGCATTATTAAAACCATCAATTGATTGATTGAATTGCAGACTCACAGCAGAGGGGGGATGTGGACAGAAGCGTGGATGTGATATAAAAACTGTCTCTGATTATGAAGCCTAATGTTACTCTGCAGCTCTGTGGTTTATCAGTGAAATGTCTGAACTCCACTGTTGACTGGAGTTTGTTACAGACAGACCTTGTCTCCTCTATAAAACGTCTGGATCCTCCGTGCGCTGTGTTATTATAAACTATGATGACCCGGTCGTGGTCACATCTCTCCCTCTTCCAGTGGTTTCTTTATTTTGTGTTTTATTGATGTATAAGTGTTTTCTTTAACGATTTACTTTCAAGATTAGAGAGGCTGCTGTCAGTCATTTTAAATGTTTCCATATGCGCAGTAAAGTCACAGCAAATACCGTGAGGCGTTTAGGTAGCAAAACAAAAACACTGTAGTTATAAACGTGACATGACAGGACAGAGGAAACAGAATTCATCTTTTAGCTTCTGAAATACTTTAGACGCTCTGATGGAGCTCAGGATTGATCAGGAGGACGGCTGCTTTACTCTAAACAGTTTCACTGTATGAACCTGGACTGTGTGTGAGACTTTTTGGATGTGTAGAAGAACACAGGACATGAATTAAGATTCTGTCCGATCCTGTGGGCGTGTCGGGAGATTTTAATAATCAACGAAGTTACGCTGCTGTGCCTCGTGCGTAAATGAGCACAGCTTCTCTCTTACCATTAGAATAATGCGCCCCTAAAATAACAAACAACAGTGAAATGCAAGACAGGGCGCCATGTGTCTTATTTACCTTGCGTGGTATATGTGGTATACAGCTGCTAGAAGGAGCGATCAAAGTCTCCAAAAGAGTGGGTGGGAGACGGATGGCACATCCACTGGAGCAGGTATTAATTGTTCTAAATCCTGCAGGACTGAGCTGGTATGAGGTTAAAACATTGCATGCAGACCATGCAGATCTCTACCACCCTGTAGTCTTCCACTGTTGTTTATTTCAGATTCTCGTTTTTGTGAATCGCAAAGAAAATGTCCACTGGCAGCAAACTTTGCATGTCAAGTGAACACATTAATACTCCTTGAAGACTTGTGGGAAGTGTCATAAATGATCAGGAATAGCAGTGAGGAGGAGGTGTCAATAGAGGAGCTCAAGTTAAACTGAGCAAGTGTGAACTTGTGAAGTGAACAGGCATCTCTTTGTGTGACATCTGATCGACAAGGAACATACACCTGCCATTTCAGTTAGTGTATGCCCACAGTGTGTCCAGAATTGAGTTACATTTTCCATTGTTGAGAAACATGCCTGCTGACATGGAGGAATTTCTCCTTCAAACCCAAGGATCTAATTCATTACATGAATTCTTCCTTTGATTAAACCTTTCTGTCCACATGTGTATCCAGGATCTAACTGATGTTGGTGCTGCTAAAGTTTTTTGTTTTCACCAAGATTTCTTTTCGTCCTTGTAGGTAAGGCTCTATCTCCGGCTAAGAAGACGTCCCGCAGTGGTAACCCGTGGGTCTCGGTGCTCATCTCCTGGTTCCTTGTGCAGGTTAGTTGAGATAAATCAATACCGAATAATTGAGATTAATTAAGATGTGTGTTATTTGACAAAAGTAATCATTAAAGGTGAAATCCCAGCAAATCTGCCAGTTTAGTCTAAAAGTACCGACACAAAACATAAAATAAAAGGTATTTTATTTTGATGTGGTGTAAAGAAAATGTTGAACATCAATGAACATGAGACGATGGTGGTGGTGCTGGTGGTGGCACAGTAGTCTCCTTTTCTCCATGGCTGGCTGACAGCTCTTCCAACTCTTGAACGGTCTGTCACATGTGCAGATGTTCATCCAGACGGACAATCTTAAAATTTAAAAGCATTTTCTTAGTCAAATCTGCAATTGTGATGTGCATCTGTTTGCTAGCTAGTATGGTATCTACACTGTCAAACAATAGCCTTCTACTTACAGAATTGATTTTTGAAATTGCATATTTGACACTCATCACTCAATTTAAGTTTCTGGCTGAGGCATTTTGTCTTTCCTTCGAGGTGAACTAAAGCGTGATATTCACTGCTGTGAGAGGGATGTCAGGTGCGTGGGAAGAATATTCGAATCCCAAAATTGAAAATCGAATACCTTCTTAAGAAACAAATATTCCAATATTCAGGTCCAGCCCTACAACATTCACTAACTGGCTCTTGTAAATTAAAAGACTAAAGTGTAAAACATTTGAATTAGTGTTGGGCGACCAATAGACCCAATAATATATAGCGTCAAAGGTCAAGAATACAGATACAACACTGGCCTTAGACAACTGAGCTACAGGAGCAATGTAGCTCAGTACAAAAGGAAGGAAGAGAAGCGGCAAACAAGCTACTATTATTTATGGATAATAGATGCTGGAGAATGATCTCCAAGATGGCGCTGAGTATAGCTGCCTCAGTGTTAGGTGCGCTTTGTTTTTGTGTGTTAATTCAGTTTTTGGCTGTGATTCCCGGAGCTCTTTCACCAGGGAGCAGCTCGTGAACATCAGGGGAACAAGTCCAATGGATTTAATTCCCACTTTTCTCGAGTCATCAGTGGTGTTATTGGACATTTTGGTGAAGGGTTGTTTCACTGTCGCTCGCACTGTGAAGCGCCGCAGGAGAAGAAAAAGAGCGGGGTCGCTCGTGCGTCTTCGCTACCGCTACCGGCAATATTTCTCTCCAACGTTCTGGTGGGGAAAAACAGAGACTTTTATTCATCTTCTGTTCTGTGCTTCACGGAGACGTGGCTGTGTGAGCTGATACCGGACTCCGGGCTGTAGCTGGCAGGCTTCCAACTGGACAGAGCGGACCATGACACACAACTCTCCGGCAAATCAAAGGTGGAGGTGTCTGTTTTTTATATAAACAATGGCTGGTGTAGCGACGTTACAGTGATTCAGCAGCACTGTTCTCCTGATCTGGAATTTCTTATCATTAACTGTAAACCATTTTACTCCCTCGTGAGTTTGCTTCATTCACTCTGGTCGGTGTTTACATCTCGCCGCACACCAAACGTGAACGACGCACAGAGCATGCTGGCAGACCGGATACTGTGTGGAGCAGACAAACCCGGACTACCTTGTTATTGTTCTCTGTGACTTTAACAGGAGAAATCTCAGCCAAGAACTCCCCAAAAACAGACAGTTTATAAAGTGTCCAACCAGAGAGGGGAACACTTTCGATCACTACTACACCACAGTTAAGTGCTATATTTCTGCGTCAAATCGACGGCGTAGCCTCTGCGTAGCCCCCTACCCTACACTGTCACCTACGCCGTCGCCTGACGTGCACCTCCTCAAAAATGTAACTACACGTTGAGGCAATGCAGACCATAAGCACTGTGATTGGCTGGCCAGCCTTGCAATGCCTCCGAGCCGACAGGAAGTGCCCGTGCTTTGAAGTAACTTTTTTACTAGCAGACAAAACGGTGGCTGTAACGCGGTGGATCAATATATTTGACTGTCACAACCCAAGTGAAATGACACTATCACTATCAAAATGTGATCCATTCGGTCGATAACATTTGAAAAGGCTACACCAGCCGCAGGTTTACAATTTTACCCCCATTCACGTTAGCGGAGGGCTAAACCGGAAGTTAGACTGCTCGGCCGGCAAAAGTCAACACAGTGGACGCTGGAGCGCTACTGCCGACTGGCGTTTGGGGGTGTAATCTATTAATGTGGGGGTGTAATATAAATGCCTGGCTACGCACGTAGACCCTACGCAGGAGTATAAATCAAGCTTTAGCAGTGCCTATCACGCCGTCACACGCTCTCCACTGGGACGCTCTGATCATGTGATAGTCCATCTGATTCCTGCTTGCAGGCAAAAACTAAAGCTCTGTAAACCTGTAGTGAGGACATCAAAGAAGTGGACTACTGCAGCTATTGAGGATCTTCAGGTGTGTTTGGACTGCACTGACTGGGACGTTTTCAAGAAGGCTACCAACAATCTGGATGAGTTTACAGAGGCTGTGACGTCCTGCATCAGCTTCTGTGAGGACACATGTATACCAACACAGACCAGGGTGAGTTTACAACAATGGCAAACCCTGGTTTACAGCTAAACTCAGACAGCTAAGGCTGGAAAAGGGCGTTAAAGTACAGGTTTAGCAAGGAGGTGCGAGAAGCTAAACGACTATACTCGGAGAGACTAAAGAACCAGTTCTCTGTAAACGACCCAACTTCTGTCTGGATGGGGTTCAGACAGATCACAAACTATAAACCCAAAGTCCTCCACTCCATAAACGATTCTCTGGCAAATGAGCTGAACCAGTTCTACTGCCGCTTTGAGAGTCAGTCGGACACCATCCCCCGTGACTCCTGCTCAGCTTCAGCTTCAGTCCACCACTTCTTCCCCTCCCTCCTCAGAACTGGCCAGCTCCACTCCCTCCCCAGGATCCTGTTTGTGGACCACCCTCATTGGGCTCATCTCTGGTGGGGATGAGCCGCGTACAGGTGGGAGATTGACCATCTGGTCACCTGGTGCAGCCAGAACCACCTGCAGCTCAACGCTCTGAAAACAGCAGAGATGGAAGTAGACTTCAGAAAGAGCCCAGCCCCACCCTCCCCAATCATCCTGTGTGACTCTCCAGTCACTACTGTGGACCCCTTCCGCTTCCTGGGCACTGTTCTCCCAGGACCTCAAGTGGGAACTGAACATCACCTCCCTCACCAAGAAGGCCCAGCAGAGGATGTACTTCCTGCGGCAGATGAAGAAGTTCAGCCTGCCAAAGACAATGATGGTGCACTTCTACAGCGCCATCCTCACCTCCTCCATCACCATCTGTTACGCTGCTGCCACTGCTAGGGACAAGGGCAGGCTGCAGTGTATCATTCGTTCTGCAGAGAAGGCGATTGGCTGCAGTCTTCCTTCTCTTCTGGACCTGTATTCCTCGAGGACTCTGAGGCGAGCATGAAAGATTGCAGCTGAGTCCTCCCACTCCGGACACAAACTGTTCCAGACTCTCCCCTCTGGCAGGAGGCTGTGCTCCATCAGGAACAAAACCTCTCGCCGAAAAAACAGCTTCTTCCCGTCTGCAGCTAGCCTCATTAACAAGGCCCGGGTCCCTCACTGACACTCCCCCCTTGACAATGATACAAATGTCTTTGCACATGTAAATACTGTTTCGTCTCGCACATATTTGTTGTTGATTGTTGATCTTTGCTTTTGTATATTTTTATGTTGTCAGTTTATATAATTATATGCATACAATGTTCTCTTCCGTTACGTTACTGCTGCACGGCACAGACCCAGAATAACGCACATGTATAGATCTGCAACGTTGTTCTTGTATTCCATATTTATATATTTCTACATTTATTTATGTTGACTGTATGTGTAGCACCTTATCACCACGGCAAATTCCTCGTATGTGTAAAACACTACTTGGCAATAAAGCTCCTTCTGATTCTGATGCAAGTTTGGCAAGGTAGTGGGACAAAATCAGCCCATTTTCTCTTGTTTGGATTGTGAAGTCTTGTCATAGAAACATTGCTTAGGCAGGAAGATCAAAAAGCCCTCCTGTTTAACTTGAGAGAATGCTTTCTTCAAACAGAACTGATTCATTTAGAGGAGAAACTAGATGAGTTTGATGTCTTTCTTTCCTGGAACTGCTCAGTCTTCATCCATGCAAACCTGTCATATTGTTCTTTAATTTTGTGCATTTGTAACAAAATTGCAAAAGTCAGTCATTTTGTTGACAAAAAAAAGAGCGCCAGGACCACTGAATTCTCGTGATTTTAATAGTCTTCAATGATTTTCCCAGAAAAGTATGAAAAAAAACTGAATATAATGAGTTAATTGTATTGGTTGCCACCAGTTGCCATTGTTTAAAATGTGTGTTTTTAACTGCCATTTAAAAGAAAATACATATAAATAGTTTTGATCAGGATGCCTGACCCAGCCCCAGATAAGTGGCAGAAAGTAGATGGATAGATGTATGGATTGATAGTTTTAATTCTCAGGCATTTGGTGTAGTTACACAGGTATGTTTATTGCAAGCAAAGTTACGGCTAAAATGTTTACTGTGGTCAAATACGAGCTGTGGGAGTGGTTGCTACATTCCCACTAAGGAATGAAAGAATAGGCACTTCTCTCATCATCCCCCATGATTGATGTAGTCCCTATTTGGGCTCATCACTAACAAAAGTCTCAAAGTGACTAACTCATAAATATAGGGCTACCTTTAATCAGTCAAAGTAACGCTTAAAATGTTGGCACACGAGAAAGGAGCACATAAAATTATATCAACAACAGACAGGGACCGATCAGACAGAGGCCAGGAATATGGAAGTATTGGGACAGCTGAACAGAACAAACTGTCACTTTTTTTCTAAGATCAAAGAAGGAAAAAAAAAATGTCTGTAGTGTTTTTTTTCTCTTGTATTGTGTCTTCTAAGTATGGGAAAGAAGTCAATTTAGACTGAGGAGAAAATATTGGCAGAGGGGAGGAGGGTGAGGATAGAGACAAAGAGGAGGAGGATGATCTTAGGAGCAAATAGGCCTGACTATCATCATTATCAGAGGTGAGTGTTAAAGGCTGAATGGCTTGTCATCATTTGCGCTCTCTTTCTTTCACTCTCTTGTCCCTCTCTTGTCCTCTTCTCTTCATCCCTCTCCACTCTCCAGGAGTGGAGGAGGAGCAATTAGGTGGAAATCGTTAGCTGAGCCGCCGCCGCCGCCATCAGAGATCATTGACTCTCGTCCTCTTTTTCTCTGCCTCTTCCTCCACCATTCGAATGATTCACTGATGACAAGTCTGATTGTAATCTGGACTCAAACACTCACACACTGCAGGATTGAAGAAGGGGGAGGGGGAAGGCACCAGCCAATGCTTTCTTTTATTGGACTTTTAAGGAAAGTGAATATAAACGGACTGCAAGAACAAGATAAAGAAGAAAAACAGAAAAAGTTCGAAGAGGACAGAGTTGTATAGGTGAGGTGAAAGTAAGCTTCAGCCCAGCACAGATGCATGTGATGGAAAAGATGAACACTGCAAAGGAGGGTGACATTGAAATTGTGCATTGGTCGGTTTTATTCAGTCCCTTCAAGAATTCACAATCTTGTGACTGCAAGAATAAATCCAAATGTGGCCAAAACCTTACCTTACCAAATATTTTTGAATCCCTGCATACTTTAGCGAAATCGGTCAAGCTATAACAATGCTTTCCAATGTTACCATCCATGACAGTTTCCTGCACAAAAACAATCCAATTCAAAGAATAAATTACATTTAAATTGATGCAGTTTTCAATATGTCAGTCGAACAAATACGAGAACATAGTTTCATTTATTGTTATCACATGTTCGTTGCCTTATCGAGCCAAACGCTATGCGTTCAAACACAAGCGGAATGCGTTGGGTTTAATCTCTTTTCAAACGGGGGAATCCAAATTAGTACCTGGGTCATCCTGTCTTGCGTGTGTGTGTCTCCCCCTACAGCCAGTGATGTCTCTACTCGGGAGGAATGCCCCTTCCTGCAGATCAGTTATAAAGGGGTGGAGCTCCGGTGCCCCCTTTCCTCTGGTGCACAAGCGTTGCGTGAAAGTGCGTTTTTTTTTTTTACCCACCAAACACCAGGCTTCAGCTTCACAAAAAGAAATGTCAGTGTCAGACTGAGTTAAATTTCATTTTGTAGCCTTTCTGTCAGATTTTGCCTCCTTTTCTTCATGCAGTCAGTACGTATTAATATTAATGAGGGGCGTTTCACTGACCATTTATAGGCAACTATGGGCGTTTGAAGGGTCGGACATGGAGCTCCCTCTCATGTGTCACATTTCAAGTTGATTGTGATTTATAAAGGGAACTTGCTTACAACTGTGCGTACGCACGGTTTTATAAGTCTGAATATTTTTTGCCGGACGCCATTTTTGGCTTTTGGGCGCATGTACACTTTTAGTGAGGTTTCTACGCACTGTTTTATAAATGAGACCCCAGATCTGTTTATTGACAAATTACACTGTGGGCACTTTTTAGTGTTTCTTATTTACTTCTCAATTAAACAATTACAAATATTTAATATATATGTATATACTGCAACTTATTGCTTTGTTAGCCATGCTGTGCATGCATCTGAACCCAACACAGTTAATCAAGCACAGTCCAGTTGTTACCTGTAACCCTGAGACAATTCTGGGAAAGCAATGGCTTTGTAATCCAAAGCATTACTCAGCTGCTTCCACTCAATTTTTTTTTATTTAATAAAACTGTCTGTGTGAGGCCACTTATTTCAGTGAAATTATAGCAATTTATGCACACTGCTTTCTAGTAAAAACAGCCTTTCAAATCGCGATACAAAAACATAACACGGAGAGATTTAGACACACATACACACTCATCTCATGCACACTTTGTGCCTTTGTGACAGCAGTTGTCCATGCTGGCCTGTGTCTGAGTTAATGGCTAATTAATGCTCTGGTAGAGTCGGCTCCCAGGGGAGCGCTGGAGAGACACCCACTGACTTTGACTGTCAGAGGACAGAGATGCTCTCTTACCCACTTTTCTTTCCTCTCTTCTTCCCATCTCATCTTTTCCACTCTTCTTCTTTCACTCTCCCCCTCTCTATCCTCATTGCTCCCTGGGTTCATCATTTTGTCTCTCATTCTGACCGCCTGTCAATAATGTGATCATTAATCACAATTCCCCATCATTACCACCTCTCCTCTCCCCTTTCATTGTACTTCTGCTTCATGGTCACAAAGTTTAGTGATCAGAGTTGCTACTTTCTCCCCTCCATAAATTCCATCGATATGCCCTTGAGTTTAAGAAAATATACTCCAGTGGAGATTCTCTGCGGCCAATCGTAAAACACATGATAATTGGAGAGAGAGACTGTGTTTGTTCCTAGGTACGCTACGGTACTTACCTCCTTGTTCTGCACATCAGTCTCAGCAGCTCGCATACAGATAAAGAAAGCACACATGATGAAACCACAGAAAATGTTTCGTTCATTACAGAAGAAATAATGATGGCCTTTTCCTGAAAGATACTGTTTATGCACACTTTGTGTTTCTCCTCCAAAGTAAGGTGCATGTGGAAAGGAAGGTAGCGATGGGGAAGATTCCCATTGTTAAAACATGAAAGTGTTCACGCCAATTCAATACAAGATTTTTGGTAACGAGTGTAATTTACACACTGAATGAATAGTTAAGCTACAGTTCTATGATGGGCACAGCTGACCATGTGTTGGGTTGCATTCAGTTAGGGTGTAGTTACTTCGTATGATTGATTTCAGCTGATGGGGAAATTCATGTGTGTGTACTTTGAGTTTCAAGAAAGCTATCAGAAAGTATAAAAACCCACAATTCATTTTAAGAGATTCTTCACAGGACTTCTTTTTCAGGTAATTTTACTTATTAGGTTCACACTCTCATCATCCTCATTTCCTGTAGCAGCTGGCAGCTTTCAGGGATAAAGCCTTAATAAATCCACCTGCCCAGCACCAAACAGCAAATAGATAAAGTTAGCAGCTAGGTGGCGAACCTTGAACCGTCTAGCAGCTAAAGAGCCAGATATTTCCTACAGGACTAGATGCACACTAAACCAGAGTTAAAAGGAGAGTGAAAATTGGACTTAAATTTGTCCAGTGGCCAGACACGAGACACTGATGATGCCTGCATGATGTGTAAATAGTCAATTGTATGTAAACAAGTTCACCAAAACAGCTTTATAAGGTAATGATACAGTATGATCATGTTATGTAAGCTTATTGCGCTACCCCTAAGTTGCCAGTGGTTTTAAAATGTCACTATTATAGTGATCAACATTAACACAGTTATCAGCATTATCAAAGTATTGTTAAAATGTGCTAAGAATGTAATCAAATTTTTTTTTTTAAGTACTCACAATGAAATCTTTTCATCGACTTTTATTTTGAAAAGTTTTCAGCAAAGTGACTTTTCATTTGCATGTTTTAAAGTTATGAAGTATGACCTCAAGCACAAATAAGTCTAATAGGATTGCAATTTCAATGAGCCCAACAACTGACATACAGAGGGGTCTTTAGCGTTTGTCCTGTTGGAACACTTTTCCAAACAAAATATGTTTGTTGGGTGACTAAACTACGTAACAAGTTATTGTGTGCAGTGGGCGAATATAATTTGCAGACACACGACTTATACAGCTGCGGAACAACATGTAGTCAGGTCAGACAGACGGATCAACACATCTTCCTCCATTCCAAAGTCCCCATCATGCATCGAGTTAAAAGTTAACTGAGCTGGCATTTGCTATAAATTAGTGGGTGGTGGTTACGAAGATGACTCATAAGGATCAAAGTGTTTTGCTGCTTTCCCAGCAATTTTCTTCGATCAAGTTTCAGTCAGTGCTCTTATAATATCCAAAATACGACCACACTTCAGACTCTGAGAGGTTGAGGCTGTCACTGCCTTCTGCCATGTTTCCATTCACCCAGAGCAAACCCACGTTGCATGCTGCACCTGCGCACCTGCATCTGGGAGACTGTTCCTAACTTTGGTTGATGCTGGACAGTATTTACTGTATATCAAAGTGCGGTAATTGAACACAATTTGAAAGGCTAATACGAACTGTCTGGAAGTGACCATGGTTTATCATTAAACCATCCCTTCAAGTGAAACAGTCGAAGCTCTTACTGCTTTCACATTTGTGGTAGCTCGCAAGTGAGTTACACAGAGCCCTGTTCACACATTCTGATGTCAGAGAACATGGCAGGGTGCAGTACTACTTATAATGGGGTCATCATTTCCCTCCTCTATTAGAAGTCACCTACTACTCCTCAATCAGAAAGGGTGGTGAATGTCATACATTCAGTATTATTCAGTATTATTAGATTTACTTTCCCTCCAAATGAGGCAGTGAGAATTCTAAATGAAACTGGACTTGGCTGTGTTGTCATATATCTGCTGTTGCTAACATAGCTGACTGCATGCAGCTGAACAGCAGCCTAGATACCATCTTAATTAAAACTGAACATGAGCTTCAATCACTGGGTCCCAAAGTGGAGTCTGGGGACCACCTGTGGTCCTACAGTAGTCCCCAGTAAAGTGTAGAACAGTTTAATGTTAACAGTGTCTTGCTCCCTAGATGTTGTTCAAATCTGTTCATGGTGTTACCTCCCAACTACAGTGCAGAGAGATAATCATATCTAACAGCAGAAAATCTTCATAAAGTGTCTTGGGTGCAGAATGGACTAATGCTCAGTTATCTGGGGATCATTGACTTAAAAAAACTGTGGTGGAACCTCCAGACTAGATAACAGCTTATTTAAAGCCCATATGTGCAACATTTTATCAAATTATTTTGATGGCATATGTTTTTATTTGTACAAACATGGGGCAATGCTGGGTTTCTACCATTCATCGTCAGTGGTTAGGGTTCGGATCTGATAGCTAGTACCGTTTTGGATCCAGTTCCCAGTTTGCAAAAATACCCATATACCTTAAGCTTAGAGAATAATGTGTCTATTATGAAACCTTTTATTTATTCTGTTTTATTAAAGAGAAAATGCTGCTGTCGCTAACATCACAACAACGGCATATTTTTTTTGCCAAACTAGAAAGTTGCTGAGTCCGAGCCACTTCGCTTGTTTCCCATTAACAGAGCCAGGGCTGTGGACAAACACTGGATATTTTTTCTGCGCAAACACAGAACAGACAGCTAGCGGACTGTGCGGAGATATTTGCTGAATTCAACAAAAAGATGTCTTTTGTCTTAGAATCACATACCTGGCCTTTAAAAGACTATTTTGGAACACCATTGTATGACTGCACACAAATGGTGTGTTTTTGTAGTTCAGCAACTCTCGAGCAGTGATCCATTTGATTGCTCTACGTCAGTGTTTAAAGAAATTTGTGTGCATTTATATCTATGTTTAAAGCTCATAAACTTAATTGGTCTGTATCGGGACCTCTGCAAAGAAACCTATAAAAGTGGATATGTACAGTAAGTAGTGGTCCAACTTTTCCATCTTCAGCTGCTCATCTCATTTTCAGGTTTTAGGTAGGAACATTATTGTGTGAACATTACTCAGGCTACTGACTAGTGTTTTAGTGAAGGAGATTGTAGATCTAAATTGAATCTTGGTTTTAGTCATTTATAACTTAGTAACTTACTTTCAGAAAGGGATTAGGCATGATTTGGATTTGATGAGAGCATTCAATTTTTGGATGTGGTATCTGTAAAATACAAACAAATCATTTAGTTGGGGTCAGGTACATCTGAGTAACTGCATTGCTGTCACCCACAGTGTCTTTTTTGAAACTCCCAGCAGGAGTTGCTGGAGTCAGAAATCTTTAAAGTCTCCCTCCACACAAAAATCTGTTTTGCTTATTGTTACTTCCCTTGAGTGTTTGAGTTACACACAGAGCAGTCTCCTTATTTTTACTTAAAAAGCACATGAACATGCACATCGTGTGCTGGACTACATATTTTAGATTTGTGTTTTTGGGTGCGAAAAGTGAGTGGGTGCATTAAAATGCACTGTCCAGCTGTGGAATGAATGTTAATCCCCTGTCTATTTTCCCTTTTTCCTTCTTCCTTTGTTTTGTTCTTTCGTTCTAGCTGGTGCTGTTTTCAGGGAAGCTCAACACCATCGCCAGTATTGTGACCATTTTCTTCCTGTTGGTTTATGCAGCTGTGGACTTGGCCTGCCTCGCTCTGGAATGGGCCTCTGCACCTAATTTCAGGTAAACATGTGTCACTTACTCAACACATACACACACACACGCATGCGCGCACACTAACACATACACACACACACACAAACATTACCTGTCATAATGAAGGCCTGTGGTCGACACCCTGCGATGTGACTTTCTATAGCACATTTTCCTCACAAGACAAACTCCTCCGCTTCTTTATTTTCCACCTCTGCCATTGTTTATATATGTGTGTGAGGAGGTGGTTGTTTGCCAGCTGGATGCTGCTATGGTGACAGTGTACTAATTAAAAGACATAAAACTGGCCACTGCTTATAGCCCCATATTGGAGAGGGACCAACAATAAAACTGAGTTTGTGTGTGTATGTTTGTTTTTGTGAGGGCTCAGCCTGAACTGGATGCTCAAGTAACAGCGCATGGAGATGCTTAGAGATTTAAATTTACAATGTTTGTGTGTGTGTGTGCATCGGTGAGTGTGTTGTTTGTATTCCTAGGACACTTGCAATGATCCTGATTTATAAAAGCTCCCTGAAGCCATTTCCACACAACAGCAGCAAAACCTGAGGACAGTGTTTGTGTATATGTGGCTCGATGATTACATCATGACATCAACACGGCCAGAGTTTGGCATTTGATTCACTCTGCAACTTTTTATGAGTTTGTCTATATTTTCTGTGTGAAGTCTTGATCATGTCACAAATATTGTCATCCAAAGCTTAAATTTATAAAAGTACATCTCCAAATCCAATAACCGACATTGTTTTTCAAAAGACATACAGTATCTTCCTTGATTAAACTCCTCTACTGGCTGTGAAATACATTTGAACATGATAACTGCTACTGTTTTTATTTATGGAGCGGAGAAACTGTTCAAACACCATACGTCACTTTGTCGTTGGCCGTATATGATATGACTGATATGTGATTTTTATGTCCGATACCGATTTCGATATGAGGATTTTAAAATCCGATAGCCGATATATCGGCCAATGTTCTTTTTCCCTCTTATTTTAAGAAACACTTAACATAAGCAAAGATTATCCCTAACATTTGTTATGTTGAGACCTCACCATGATACCATTACATAATGCAGTTTAAAAAATAACGTTTCTTGTTAGCAATAGTACTTTGAACAAAAGTACAACAAAATATATTAGATAAATAAGAGTCAAACATATAAAACTACAGAAAACATTTTCAAAATATCTGATTTATTATAAATTGCTACTACAAATGAACATTAAATTAAATAGTGTATTACTGTGGGAGCCATCAAAACTATAAAAAATACCAATATATTACTACTACTAAAAATAATTATAATACAATACCAGGAACTGCAGCGCCCCCTCTGGTGGGCAAACTATGCAACACTCATGACATGAGGGAAGGATCCGACTCTGTTTGTCTATTTTTATAATCATATTGGCCGTTATAAATACGATGCAGATATATCTGCAAGTAGCTTATATCGGCCAATAATATCTGCAAAATGATAAATCGGTCGGGCTCTAGTATATGAGTTGTAAGACATGGGAGATCATTTGCAGCTTTTCAGAGGTGGAAAAGTTATTCTAAAATCAAGAGTTCAATCAAAAAAAAGAGTTCTTCCTATAATATAATTATCAGCACAATGGGATTCATTCAACTGTTGTGCTTCTGAATATTTTGTAGGATGATTTATTGGATTAAATTAATAGGTTCATAATTGCACTACAACTTCAGTCTTTCTCTGCTGGAGCAGTTTGTGGATTGAACATCTAGCTTAAAGGCATTCGCATGGAGGGTGAGAACTGACACAAACTCACCTGTAACAGCTGCTTCCTTTGTTTTATGTTTAAAGGTGAGCACAGAGATGATGTTTGGGCCAAATTTCCCAAATTTCTCTATGACTCACAACTTGGATGTTTTTTAGTGCTTATAAAACTGCAAAGCAACTGCCTAGTAAAAGAATTTCTGTTGAGCTCTGGAACCATATATATATATATGCGAGAAAGGAAAATACAGTAGCTATGTCCTTATGTTTTTTCTCTTAATTAGGCTTTATAGCTTACTTTGAACTTAAAGCTAAGTGCATTTACTTTGTGCAGTTCTACTGTACATGTACCCCAATCATTAAGCAATTTTGTCTTATAATTGGATTTTTAATACTTTAAAAATAAGAAATATGCAGGCAAATGATTTAAAGGAACTGCTGTCGCAGCACATAAAGAGCCTAAATAAAAAGCGTGTGTCTGTGACAGTACAGTTTGTAAGACAACTTTTTTTGATTCTGACTTCCTGTGGGTGTCAGCTGATTGACAGCAAGAAGAACAAAACATACACATATATAAAAACGCTTTATTCACACACAAAAAGTCTACAATGCTGTTTGTGTGCACAAAGAAAGGACATGTCTGTGAAGATTCTCAGTCATCCAGGCCATAGTTATCCAAGGAAGGTTAAATAAAGGGCACCTGGAAGTGGTTGAAGATATTTCCAGGAGGCAGGAACTGAAGAAGGCAAAATGTCTTCAGGTATATTCAACCAAGTCCAGTTGCCCTTTAATTTAACCTTCCTTGTATAAAGAAAGGATATATTTCATGTTTTCTGATACTATTTGGTTGTTATACATTATTCTGCTTTGAAAATGCACTTGTCATTGATGTCATAGATGATATCCACTAGACGTGCCAAACATCTTCAGTGTTTCTCACACATAAGTAACACTTGTGTCTTCCACCCAAGTAAATGTTGACCCATTTTAACGATAACAGCTGTTCATAAATACAGTTTTAACAGCATGTAGTTCTAAATCACAAGGAACATCCTATGAATACACGCCAGCCCAAACAGCCGACAGTCATGGAAACTAAACCAAAGCTTGTCCATGGGTTGGCCGCAGTTAGTCATGCAGCGCATGAAATTGGATTTTGATCTTAGCTTGTTACCTCCTCAGTCTCCTATTCTGTAGCTCTCTGTGAGCTCAATTCAGAGACCTGTTGTATTAGTGTGATGACAATGGGCTGGCAGAAGGAGGACATTTTGAGAAAAGGCCTAAGAAAAGCTTCTTCCCAAGTTAAATGTTACTTGAAATAATGAACTCTTGTGCCACCTGAATGTGCACATACTTAATAGCGCAACTCAATTATTCATCTGCACCTGTCCATCCATTATTGCTAAGTAATATTTGTATTACCATTTGCATACAATGACTTTTGGGTACCTGACATACCTGACACCTGAAACCAAAACATTATAGTAATAAGTTTCTGTAGTTTGGCTATACCTTGTATTGTTTCACATTTGTTCGAGTATTAAAATGTATCAATTTCAACTGCCACAAGTGTGCACTGTCAACATCAGTATGCCGTGTTAATTTATAGCATTAGTATAGTGAGGGATTGGTTGTTAAAGAGTGAGTATGAGAGAATAACTAACTTTCTGTACAGCTCACTCAGAGTGCCCAGTGTTTCCTCTGTTGCACTCCATGTACAATGTACGCTGTGTGCTATCTGCTCATGCCTCCTTATCACTGTGTGACCGCTGGCAAAGGCTACAGGACACAAAGTTAGCCGCAAAACTTTTCCTACCGTCGATCTCTCTTCTCCCCATCGGCCGAGGGACCCGGGGCCCCCTGAGCTGATAAGGCGGCTTGTTGTCTGGCCAGCTGCCTGCTTTGGGCCTCCTTCCTTTTCCCCTGAGTTGTTCATTCTGTTAGTTCATTGTTGCTGGGCAAATTTTAACGGCAGTTGTTTGTGTTGTTTATTGGTTGAAATTTTTTTTTTTCTCGCTTGTGCTCCCTGCTTCTTTCTGTCTGGCTCTCTCCCACGTCTCTTTCCAGGCAAAAAGAATTAAAAGCCATTTAGCGCCGTCTCTCCCCCTGAGAACTGCTCTGTAATTAGCATAACTAATTTAGCAGAAATATTTCCCTTTCCCTTAAATTTGCTGTTGTGTAGGGGAGGGGATGGATTGAAATTATGATGTAGCGGAAAAGATGTCTGCTTGTTAAATGTTTGTGTGCGTGCGTGTTTGCACATAAGAGTATACAACAGGAGAGTGAAGGTATGCAATTTGGAGACTGTGGGTCTGAAATTCAAGTCATGCTGGGTGAACTGGTGTATGAGTGCATCTGCCTCTTGGTTCTATCTGTGTGTGTGCTCGCTTGTGAGTAGTTTCCTTCATTTGTGTGTTTGCAGCTGTGTCTTTGCATGTGTGTTTTTTGTTAAGAGGCTTCTGTTGGCTGCAGCTTTATCAGCGGCAGCTCCAGCTGTGTGTAGTGTTCCTTAGGGGGTGCTGTGTGTCCTGCTGCTGATGCTGCATGGGCACCGGCCACTTGGACTTGTGGCTTAAACATACAAACGCAGACAAATACATATACACACAGTATCACAGGGTGAGTGGCCAGAATTCAGGACACAGCAGAGCGCTCCAAACTGATGCCAAAGGATGTTTGTGGAAAGCATGGAACTCGGTCACACACAGGCAATGACCTTCAGTCGGAGTGGGCAACTAAAAAGCAACAGCAACTGGCAGCTCAACAGAAACACACACATTTTTACTCTTTTTACTTTTACCAGCTCTGTGTGCCATCTGATGTCCAAATTACAGCAGCATTCTCAGCGGCTTCCTTGATTGTCTTTGTTAGAATCTGTGAATTGACCAGCTGAACCATTAGCTCCAAAAACAAAAGTGTTGCCCTCTGCGGGTCCCGTCCTTTGTCCAAATATGAGTCAAGAGTGATTTGACAGATTGGGGTGTGTAAAAATCCAGATGGATCATCAACTGTGTTTAGATGGATGGGAGACAGTAGGTTGTTAGAGAATCATTATCTGCTAATAGATGGGTATGGCTTAATGATGTTTGAGCATAAAGGTGCCTTTATCCTCAAACCATATTCAGAGCTGGGAGATTTGAACTAATATTCTCACAAAGACAGAAATATTCTTACTCTTTATATAAATTTCTTTGTCAGATATTTGTAGGTAGATTGTATTATGGGTACATTAAAGGGACCCTTTACTTGTTAAAGTCAGTTTACGGGTTGTGGAGAGTATTAATCAGCCCTTAAAACAGTTGTATAATGTCTTCTGTGGAACTCTGGAATTACTGTGTCAAGTCTAGGTTTCTCAGCTTGGTCTTAAAGACTTATACCACACCATAACCTTAAATGATGAAATTGATTCAAAACAAAATGACTTGATTCATTGTAAGAAGACCAGTGACGATGCTTAATTATCAGCAATGCAGCCTGTGAGAGATCAATAACTATGGTGTTCTTCCTCCTAATAATAAAGTGACTGCTTCTCTGTATTGAGCACCAGGTGCCAAATATCACCCCAGCATTGTGGCTCATTCTGTCACCTATATCTGAATGAGAAAATGCCATCACTTTATATGAAAATGATGGTTTATTTCAATGTGGCATATTTACCATAAATGTGGCTCTATGGGTTATGCTAAGTTTGCACTCATCTCTTTTGTTGTGGAAATTCAGGGAAACAGGGACAAAACAACACAAATTGGGGCGAGCTTCCTACAGATTTCCAAATAAACAAGATTTTTACAAGAGTAATTTCAAAGGCTTGTCTTCAATCAAAAGGAAACACAGAAAGAAGCCACCTGAAATGGCCATTGTTGCTGATTGCATCTTCCTAATGACTTCATATCATTGTTTTCTGTTTCTGTTTTAATTAGTAATTGTTTTTTTAAATACCACATATTGGGATCCTAAGGACCCCAGTTTTAATGGATGCATCTATTTATTGAGTTAGGCTTGCTACGAGTCCTAATTGAACTTGAAATCATGGTAAATAAGTACTAATGTGGATTGTACTTGGGAGAAAAGCTGTAGTTTGTGTTAAAGAAAAGTATATATTTTTGTTTTACACAAAATACAAATTAACTGTAACCTAAAGTAAGAATATTTTTTTTCAGATGAAATCAACTAACTTATAATGTTTAGAGAACTCCTGTCAGTGGTCTTGTACTGTATCTTAAAAGATGGTTAAGTTTCTTAAGGTCAGCCCAGTCTCCATTGGTGTTGTGCCAGTGTTAAGAGGCTGCCTGACGTAACGTCTTATACACTCACTGACCTCTCACTTATAGGAACTGGCATCTCCTGGCAGCCGTGTCTGAGTGTAAGGATAAAGTTTTTTGTCCCTGCTCTCCCTCAATTATGACGTGTCTTTTGGCTAAAGGCCGGACCTCCTCTCTCCGTCTTTGTCGTTCTCAGTTTCTTTTTCTTAATGTCTCTAAGGGCTTGACTGGCGGCGACTATTTCATGGTGCTTTTGCTGTGTCAGCTAAGTGACATCAGTCGCTGGAGAACAAGAGAGACAGTGGAAAGGGTAAGAGGGAGGTGATTGCATGGAGGGACCGCACAGACAAAAGAGAAGGGAGCTTTTATCGTAATTACACCCACTGTCCAATGGGATGGAGAGAGCGATAAGATGAGAGAATTGTGGGCACCGCCGATGCTAAGTGATCAAGTCGAGAAGACATAAAAGCAAAGTTTGAAGACAGTAGGCCAGTACGATGCATCCATGGTCACAGGCTATATAGGGCTGATATGTCAGGATGATATTGTCATCCACTTACAATATGATGAAGCTTCCTATCAAGTTTTAACAAGTCAATAGATTTTATTATTATTTCCTTTCAAGGTTCTCACTGGAGAAATCATTCCAGTGGGCTGTGGGAGGATTTTACGCAACAGATTCAGGAATGTCAGTCTTTAAAACCTGCAATGAAACCTGCCTGACTCTTTGAGCTGCTAACCATTTAACTCATTTCATTAGTGTGATATTCAGTGTTCCCTGTGGTCTAAATGCTGTTTCCACCCTGACAAATGCAATTTTTGTTTGCAATGTATATACCTAAAACAAATCACCTAAATGGCAGAGTCAACTGTTTGAGTATTAAAGAGTAAAATCCTGTGTTTACATCAGTTCAATCTTCACTCAACAGCAGGTTCATTTTACGCAACACAGCAAGTGTGATGCTATATGCCAAAGAATACCAAAGGGATAGGTAATACTTCTTAGGACCAAGTTTTAACATTTTGCTAACAAAGTACAACTTCAGCACTGTGACAAGTCTCCCTTTATTGGTGAGAAGTAAAAAATATCACCTATAACAGCTCAACTTAAAAACAATGATATATCAGTATCGGAATGTACTGTATGTTGGTAACAAGAAAGAAAAGCCAAAAATATACTAGAGGTGGATCCATTATATAGTTTTTCTACCAGATAGCACTGACGAGATGTTCAAATCGGTTCTTTCTAACATGCTAATAATGTTTGCCATGGGCACCATTTTAGGAACATTTGCTCATTAGCACTAAACACAAAGTACAGCTAATGCATTTTGGACAAATGAAAATTGTGATCTGATGAATGCACTAGATGAAAAGTGAGGAGATGAACAAAGTTATTACAGTTCATCCTGTGGGAAAACATGAATGTTTGTACCAAATGTCATGGCATAGTTGAACTAAACATGTCAACCTGCTAGTGGCACTAGAGGAAATGTCCAAAGTGGCGAACCAGCTGATGTTGCCATCCATAGAGCCATGACGCTAGCTGGCTACTGGATAAGTCTAAAATGTTGATATCTGCCTTAAAAATCCAGTATTTATCTGGTTCTAACTGCTAATAATCGTTTTGACAAACTGGATGGATTTATGTCTCGGTTACACAGGATGAGACTCTTGAATATCAGTGGAAAATATTGGTTTCAGGAGCTTTTAAGTTTAAAAGTATTCACTTTCAAGTTTCTAATGTAAGACGTGCTCGCATTTTCCTTTGTCCCTCCCTTTATCAATGAAGAAAACTCGACCAATTGGAGGGCTAATGACTGATTCATGGCTGTCTCTGTCTGTCGGCCCCTCTGTTTCTCTCCTCTTTTAATTAACAGCACTTTCCTGCTTTGTAGTTTTCAGCAGTGGTTACTTTCCCCCCTCTTAAATAGTCTATATCTGTTAGTGGATCCATGCAGGAAGCAAGTCAGTCATTTGAGCTGCGTTGTGTAATTACAGCTGGGACTGCTTTAATGGCTGTTTATCCACACTGCTGCAACTATTGCAGGAAATTGGGGTTAATTCCATGATCCTGTAAATATTTGAGCACTTCCATCCACATCTGTGTGGCCCCCATCCCCAAGACCCCCTCACCTCATTTACACATTACATATGAAATTATGTTTTTACAGGTACATACAATATGTGGAATAAATACAATTAATGCACTCATTCATACATGAAATCAAGTTTATGTGCAAACTGAGAGATCCACAGCAGTCCACAGTGGCAGCTTATTATCTGTGTGGTGTTTGTCTTAATTACTCTTTTCCTTAGCATTAACTCCTCATTTGTTTTGATGCTGCTGTACAGTCACGCATTAGTAAAAGGCTCTGAGTGTGTGTGTGTGTGTGTGTGTGTGTGTAATATGAGTTGAAGTAATTATGATTTGTCTGACATTGAGATTCAGATATTATTTATGGTTACAGTCTGACCTTTTTGAAAAACATTTCAGCATAACTCTGGACCAAATTGCATTGCTTAAATTTATATTGATTGAAAGGTTTTTGTAAAAGTAAAATACATATTTGTTTACCAAGCCAATATAACCATTTAATCAACGTAACACCTCCTTATTATTAGTCGAGGGTATGTCTGTCTACTTTGCTAATGTGCGTTGCCTGTCCAAGAGACTGTCTGCATGGATGGCATCAGCTGCCACATACTGTTATGTAGTATTTAACTTACACTGGTTGTATGGTACAATGACACCAGATAGTTGCATTCTAATCTTGTTAAGCATCGGTCACAAACATTGGAAATGATATAATGTGGGGCAAGAGGAGTTTTGGAAAATCACAAAGCCAGGTAGTCAAGAATCCTTACCACTGAGGTAACAACTACATTATGAGAAGGGGCAGTAGACCATCATATGACACTGAAACCCAGACATATAAAAATTCTTTCACGGGTGTAGCAGCTATTTAAAAGATTGCCTCAGTGTTGGTGAAAGTTCCCAGTTCATTTTCTAGATGGCTCACTCATTTTATAATCTAGATGTATGTATTCTATATTGCTCCTTTCCAACTGCTGTGTCACATGTTACAAAGTTAGATACAGCAGAATTATGAAACATGATTATTATTATTATTTAAATTTTTTATTTACCTTTTTTAAACTTTGACCTGTACCGTTGGTGCTAGATAAAGAGTTATGGTTTCACCACAGTGATTGCAATCATCCTCATCCCAAGGGGAACATCTGAACTAAATTTCATGGCAAGCTATCCCATAGTTGTTGAGACATTTCACTCCCAATCACAAATGTGAAACTTGTGATGGCGCTAGAGGAAAGGTCAGCAGATCACCGTAGTCATTAGGAGACATGATACGGGAACCATGAATGTCTGTACAAAATGTTGTGCCAATCCATCTAGTATATGGGGAGATATTTTACTGGATGAGAAAAATATTCAACCTTCTGGTGGTGCCTTAATGACAAATCAGAGGATCACCAGAGTCACTAGGATTCATCTTCTGGGCATCATGGATATCTGTACTGAATCCATCAAATAGTAGTCTTTCCACGCCTACAGCAACAAATCTTAGCAGATGGCAAGTTGACCTTTTCATGTCATGAAATCTTAAGATCAAATTTCAGTCCTGTTTAAAGACTAGCTTAAGGGGTCCATAGAGTGTAAAAGATCCTTCAGGACCTGACAAAAAAAATCGGCCATTGCTTTCTAAAATTGGGTTTGAAGAAGGTTAGTAAGTAGTAATACTCTGACTGAACAAGTAGTTCTTTGCACAAAGACTTTAATAATCCAGTATGTGATTCGCCTTTCATTAGCTTTTTTAACCCAGGTGGATGGAGAATCTGAATTTCATTCCAGCTGCTTTTTCACTGAAATCCTCAGTGGTTTGTCAAACCCTCTCAGTCTAATGAACTGACATTTCGGAAGGACCTCATCAGAGGTGTGGGATGTGAGCTAGTAGCTAACACAAGGTTTTTCTTATCACGTCAAAAAAACAAAACTACACGTTTGTAACCAACATGTAATTAAAAGGACCATCTCTATACTTTATTACATGGAAAATGCCATAGAGCAATCAGAACTGTAGAGCAATATCAAGTCCTTCGGTCAGACTGTGTTGTATGTTAGCAGTAGGGCTGCAACCAACAGGTTTTTTGGTTTCGAACCTGCTGACTTTCAACTTCAGAAAAATTTCAGCTTGGTATTTCTCTGTGTACACAAAGTGTTCCATTTTTATTATTTTTATCATTGTCACACACAATCATATGTGTTTTGTCTATTGCTTCCCCCCTAACTTTTACCTCTCCACTTGTCCTTTTGTGTTCTTAGGCCCACCTTTCGTTACTTCACCTGGCATACGTGCGTGTTGGGCATCGTGGGTTGCGCCGTCATGATGTTCCTCATCAACGCCATCTACGCATCGGCCAGCATCGCCTTCATGCTGCTGCTGCTTCTGCTGATTCACTACCTCAGTCCCACCTCCAGCTGGGGCTACATCAGCCAGGCTCTCATTTTCCACCAGGTCTGACACATACACACACTGAGGCACACACTCTCAATACTGCCTTGTCATTACTAGAGCAACTAAAATCTCATCCCCTCAGCTTTACAAGAGCCTGTACCGCTGCCAAGAAATCGTTCTATCAGGTTTATAGAGACACGCAGACACACAGACAGACTGATCTCTGCCGTCTCTCCCACAGCCAAGCCTTCTGCATTTAACAGACAAACTCCCTCACTCTCTCTTTTCTCACACATACACACAACACTGCCTCATCATTCCTACAGCAGCCATCTATCACTTTTATCAGGATTACCAGACACACACATACACATCTGCATCTTTTCCATACTCACAAACATACACACACAGAGCTTTACATCATCCAGCTTTCCGTGTCCTCTATGAAGCGAGCCTGTTGCTTTCAAGGAGAGGGGACACCATTGCCAGAAGGGCCCGTTGCCAAAGAGGAACTGTTGCCAAGGCTGCAGGCAGGGGTTATGGAGGGGGGACAGGGAGGGTGGCTGGGTTTGCCAGCGGCTTGTCAGGAGGCAGAACATTATTACAACCACTTAACTTATTGAGCTTTTCCTCCTCGTCCTCCTTCTCTTTTCTCATCCCGTTCTCTCCCTCCTCCTCTCCCTCCTCTGCTGTTTCTCTCAACCTGTGACAGCCCCCCCCCCCTCCCCTCCTAGGTGATAGGTAGTTGGCTCATTAGTGTCATGGATGGATTACAGTCCTACCGGGTACAGGCCCAGGGGCCCTTGGACAAGAACCTCTGTATGAACTTTTTGAGAAGTCAGTCAAACAAACAAGTACAAAGAGACGCAAGTTGACCACACAAAAAGAAAGCAAAAAGGACGGAAAAAATAATGTAAAGACACACAAAACGTCCACAAAGATATGCAAAATGATTTCTAAGTGATCCAAGACAACCACAAAGTCGTTTTATCATCATCATCGTCATTTTATGTCTCTTTCAGTCTGGGTGTCTTGCTCCTAGAAGGGGTGTGTTCTCATAACCTGGCAATGGATGTAGGCTTTTTGGTGTTACTAATAACATCTATTTATTGATATCATTTCATATTAGAATATTTAAAGTTGTGTATTTGACATACATTTATTACATAGAATAAACTGTTTATTATTGCTAAGAACCACAGCTTTAAATGTGCATCCAAACACATTTTCCTGATTAAAATGATTACACTAATAGGCCTGGCTGGAGAGACCAAGTGTGTGCATGTACATATTTCATACATGCACTCGTCTTCCACTCCTGCTCCCTCCAGCAGTAACCATTGTGGCAGGACGCCAACTGGGTGACTTTGAAGCAGGGACACAACAGCTCACAACAAAAAAACACTCTGGGCGATAACAGGCGGCTGACAACGGTGTTTAAGAGAGAAAGACCACGAAGAAAAAGACAAACTGAGGCAAGAAATGCTGATGGTATCATGGTAGGGAAAGATACAGACAGAGTATAAGCAGGAGGAGGGGATGAGTGATTGAGAGAACTAAGTGATGGATGAGACTGAAGCGACAGAGAAATGATGATAGCCTGATGGATGAGAAGACAGGGGGAAAATGGAGATATAAAGAGAGACGGATGATTAGATGAGTGGAGGCAGTTGGACTTTTTCTTTTTACTCCAATTACCGGACAGGACCATGAAAACAGTTCTGGTGATTACGATGGTAATACTGTTGGAAATGGTTGCATCTTCAGTTTTGATTGATGGCTGTATAGACACACACATTTACACTGTAGCAGCTTCAGGACCTTGAGCTAAACTTGTTTGCTAAGACTGTCTTTATCAGCACCATTTTTATGGTTCTTTTCCAACTAAATCCTTAAGTGGAGCTGCAACACAAGCAAAGGGTCATTCTTTTATTTTTCATTATTACCTCAAGTCTATTAAACTCAAGTGAAAATAATTTTAAAGTTAGTTTTTTTGTTTTTTTTTAAGGGAAATTTGTCTGTTTTATATGGATGTCCAATCAGTGTTGATGGTAAAAGTGTTCAATTGAAGCAATAAATTCCTGTGCATTGTGCTATATTGACACAGAAAGCTGAGTTCTCCTGCTGCCAGATGCATTGCGTGCAAGCTTCTGATGCCCACTCTCACCTGCAGGCTTCCAAATAAGCTAATGCTAGCTGAGCTGGTGCTGCAGTATAAAGTTCCACAAGAAGCAATCTGAACAAACTGTTACTGACATCCAACCTACTGCTCTCATTAGGTGGCTTCAAATGAGGCTTAACGTTCACACAGTTTCTCTTGACTGCTACTTAATATTACAACATCGCCTCAGCCTGTGGGAGTCCCCTCTGAGCCTATGGCTATTACTTTGCAGGCCGAAGCGTTAGATGATAAAAATACTCACTCCGTGGTCATCTTCCCTCTCGGCCCTGCTGAAGAAGGTCTCCAGCACATCTCTGTCCAAGTTTGGAGTAAAACCTCAATGCATAGTAACACACTTGGGCTCTCCCGGATTAGAGTCGGCAACAGGATCCAACAAAAAACCTCCCCGCTGATATTTATTGCAGCAGAACAATTCAGTTTGTGTTGGTATGGGAGGGCAATTTGAGAAAGGCGCAAATAGTTTTCAATATGTGTATTTGTCCGAAAAGGTTGTGTGAATAGGCACGCCCTCAATCCAAGCTAGTCTGAGCGGAGGCCCTTTGGCTCGACTTGCTTTTCTTTGGGTTTCCATTGTAGAAATGTTGCACCTGTTCCTGCTTCCTGGTACTTTTTTTCGTATCACCTCACCATCGTCGAGGTTCCAAGCGAGCTGAGGGATACTAAAATGTAACGTGAAAACACGACAGACTGCTGATGGGTCAGAGAGAATATTCACTATTCACTGCATCATCATTGTGTGCGCCAGACAGAGGCCAGCAACAGAAAGTTTTGTACTTTACAGTTTTCGTATGGAATTTAATCTCTAAATCCACTTCTGACTAGTTTTGAGGTGAGAAATCAGCTGTGTAGATTTCGAATATTGACAGTTTTATGAGAAGTGATGGCGGAACAAAATGTGCTTGAGGGTGGCGATGGCGAAATTAAGACGCCTGCCTTTGGTGTGAGAGACCCAGGTTCAATCCCCCATCCACCACTGTGTCCCTGAGCAAGACACTTAAGTAGACACCTGCTCTAGAGGCGTGCGACCTCTGACATGTATAGCAGCTGTAAGTCACTTTGGATAAAAGCGTCAGCTAAATGAATAAATGTAATGGTGTATGGTGTTTTTTGAAAATTAAACCATGTAAACCTGTTCTGGTCCAACCCCTAATTAAGATTTTGAACCTGAAAATGAGCATAATACCACCTCTTTAAAGAACAGCTTGTTGATAGCATAAACAGATGTCATTATGGGTTTTTTAACAGGGAGCACCTACATGACCCCCCGCACACTCTTCTCCAAAGAGCACCAAAGTTTCATATATTACCTTTTATCAAAGTTCAAAGTTTATTCTTCAACTACTGGTTATACATGTACATGTAGGGAAATCCATGACCTTCAATTCCTTTAATTGTACCGTGACATACATAAAAGATAATAACATAAAGAATTGATGTATAGTAGTCTAATAACAACAACAAAGAGTTGGAGTGTGTGTGTGTGTGTGTGTGTGTGTGTAACAATATTGTGTTTCCAGCTCCTGTATTACGCTTTCTAATAAATCTTCCGTCGGGTTAGTCACTCAATTCATTCAACTGGAAGTGGTGATGAGGTCTTAAAATATATGGAAAGGGTCTTTAAAAAGATCTTAAAAGGTATTAAATTTTATTTTAGGATTCCTGAGTCATTCATTGCTTCAACTGATGATTACATTTACTATCAACACTGATTAGACACCCACATAAAAGTGTGGGGAATTTTCCCATAAAGTCATTCTCAAGTGACGCTTTTCCATTTAAGGTGTGTTTCAGCCAAAACAAAGGTACAGCTTCAATTGGCTAGGATTTTAGGTTTCCACGTCCTCCCCCTAAATGTTAGGTGATGAGTTGACTCCAGCAAAGTTTGCTTTCTTCACATTACATCCCTGCTGTGCTTGTGTCAGAGATTACTTTCTCTCCAACACCAAGACACAGTTACTCACTCCACTTTAAAGAGGACAAAGGCCACGCCAAACACAGAATTCTCCTTTCAAGTTATCCTTCAGCGGCTTCAACATGGTGGACATGTCATTACTGAACTAATGGTTATTAATTGCAATGAGGGTATAAATGGAGTGTTAATCATTCCCAGCAGACTATAGGTTTAGATCTAATGTTTGGTTCCACATGGTTACATTCCCTTAATGCTACCTCATCAACACGCCTACAGAATCCTAATGATGGTTGTGATACAGAGTGCATTGTAATACAAAATGAGACACTCCAGAATATAAATGTATGCTCACAAGCAATTACAGATGGGTACATTTTTACCAATAACATTTTGATTGACACATATGTATGCATGGATACTGTATACATATGCTCCTACATGCCTGCCACAATCTCATATTCTAATGGGGTGCTGATTAAAGATATAATTTGTTTCTACATAAGATCGACATAAGAAGTCCCTGCATTAACAATACACCAGCACATGCATACAGACAGTAGAAGATGGAGGCGCACAGACACAAACACACATCCAGACAGAGTTGGTGACTTAGTCAGCCACTTATTTCAGTCGTTTTATCACAAAAGTAAAATGTGTGATATGCTAAAACATAGTGTAACAGCAGCATGAATAAAGTAATTAAGTAACGTCAAACAGCAAAATCTAAATGAAGTTTCCCAACATTAGCTAATATTAGCCACCATAATCTCATCATACCAGACCAAGTGAGGCTGTAGCAGCAAAACTCCTGCGTGTAATTCCTGAGCCATTCCTTTTAAACTTTCATTTTTTTCAAAACATAGCCTCACTTTAAGTTCCAAACGTCAGTCCAGAGAAAGACAAGAAAAGTCCATTGATCCATATTCCTACTACTCATTTGCTTTATTGAATTTCTTGGCAGCTCATTCAGGTTATTGAAATCACTCTCATCCAGTCCTCCCCTCTGACACTGCCAGATATGTCTCACGGGAGCTTTTTAGCCCGGTTGTTTTTCTTATGCATTTGCTTTAAATCCCAAAGAAATCAGGGAATAAAAATCTGTATGATAAATCACATACTGTAGATATTGGGACAATGCACAGTGAAGAAAATTTAATGTAAAGGCATATACTGTCTCAATGATGATGACAGACAAATTGTGTTTTTGCTGAGGTTAAAAGTTCATTCTGTAATCGGCAGTTGAGAAAACAACCTCACCATAAGGTCTGTTTAGTAGCTGTTGTGGCGTTTTTGATCATAAAACATGACCTCCAGCAGCAGATGAAGTTTTAGATTTCCAGATGTCCAGTTTTCTGAGCACTTTAAGGACTTCTAGTTCATGTTGGCCTAAAAGCTCAGGTTCAGAGTTCATCTGTACAAACAGCTTCAGCTGATACTAAATTGACCTTGTGGTTTGTGATTTGGTGCCCAGCTGGAAAATTATTTTTTATCATAGCTGAAATATATTAGCTATATAAAAAAAATCTCTTTTAAGCTAAAATCAACTCGGTGTTATTTCCAAAGTGGTTTATTTAACAAGTGTATTTTCTTGTGCAGAGGAAATGATAGTGAGCATCTTCAAGTCTATAAAAAAATAAAAAAATCCCTATGTATCATCCTCAAGCTCAGGTCCTCTACCACAGAGGCCTGGGAGTTTGAGGGTTCTGTGCAGTATCTTAGCTGTTCCTAGGACTGCACTCTTCTGGACAGAGACCAGAGATGTTTTACTGGAATCTGCTGTAGCCATATATATATATATATTTATATTTATATATATATTTGCAGCAATTGTGCAAGCATAAGGAATGTGATACATCAAATCTGTAGGGTGGCAAATATTCAAAGAAATGTAATGCAAAACATCTGCTCCAAGCATCACCTTCAGATATGAATTTTTGGGAGACTAGGTGCATTGGGTCTCAGATAAATGCAGATATAGCTTTGTTTTAGAGATCTCTGCCCTACACACATGGCTTTCTGAAATGGTGCTTGAGTCCACTCTTTGGACCACGGGGTTAAACAAACACACTTCTCAATAACAACCCTCATCTGTCTCCTATAGGTGCGCAAGTACCTGCTGATGCTGGACGTGAGGAAGGACCACGTCAAGTTCTGGAGGCCTCAGATCCTGCTGATGGTTTCCAACCCTCGCAGCAGTGTGGGCCTCATCACCTTCATCAACGACATCAAGAAGAGCGGCCTCTATGTGCTAGGACATGTTCAGCTTGGAGATCTCAGTAAGGACACTGAAAATCAGTTTAGACTCTAGTCTCTCACTGTGTTTGCTGTTATTTTAAATTTACTTTACACCCAACACTCCTTTTAGACAGTTCTTCTTCTTATCAGGAGAAATTGAAAGTTTACTTTGGCACAGTTTCTCTTCTAAACTAGCACAGTGTGACAGGGCGATATTAATTATGAGCAAAACTAATCTGGGATGATGAGTGCAGATAGTAGGATAGATTTGAATAGTTTAACATTATTATGAAATTTAGAGGAGGCAGTAACAAAACTAACACCATTATTTTTTTTGACGATCATCTTGAGCATTATTGCTGGATTTAAATAACCATTTGTTTTACTACTCTTTGCTAGAAAAAGTAGTGATATTGCCACTTCACTTAAGTGTCAAAATAACAGGTCTTTTCCAAATATGCACGATATGAATTGGCAAAATGCTGTTTCCCAGTGAGCAGTGCATCATTTAATGGACCTTTTTAGCATGCTAGACCTTTCCTCCGTGACATCGTCTCATCTGCTGCTGTTTTATTTCGAGGGAAATAATCATCCACACAATGCTCTGGAGGCGTCTCCTTTCTTTTCTGCAGAGACACACACTCACCGAGTTTAAAGGAGCAGGGTCATTGATTGTTTCATTTGTCTTCTGAGGATTTTTTGGGGGGTTGGTTATGTGTTGGTGGGAAACTGGGGGCTGGCCCTGAACAGAGTCTTCAGAATCCAAAAATCCTCTGAGTGTTTCACAGTGGAAAAAAATGACATGTTCATTAGCCACTGAAGAGCCCTTCTCTCATTTGGAGTGTTGAGAAAAATGAAGGATTTATTCATTCACATAAGAGGATCTTGTTGTTGAGGACTCTTAGCTCCTTTCTCATTTCCTTTCTAATGTATTTTAATTCTTATCATTTATTCTCTCATTTGTCTAGCAGCAGTTTTCTTTAAAGCTGAATGCAAAGAATATTTATCCATAGGAGCAACAGTGTTAGTCTCAAGAGTCCAAACGCAGCTCGAAGTATCACAGGAAATGTCTATGAAGCTCGCATTTGGCCTCTGGCTTTACGTACATATTGGTGTTTTTTTTGGATGATTGATCACCTGCCAGCTTGTTTGTGCTCCCCTGTATCTTCCTCTCGGTCTCACATTCTGTCGACGCTGTCACTTGTGCTTGCCTCTTTCTCTCTCTGTGCCCCCCCACATCTCAGCATCTTGTCTCGTATCGCTCTCACGCTGTGCCTCTAATTCCAGCTCTGTCATACTGGCTTCTCTACTCCCTCCTTTGACTTGTATATCTATTGTTCTTGGCCTTCTCTTTCCTTTACCGTCTCTGAATCTCAGCATACTTCTACTGAAGTGCTATTTTTCTCACATCATAACATTTTGTTTTCTTCCACCCTCCCAGGCACTTTACCATCCGACCCTCTGCAGTCCCAGTATGACTCCTGGTTGTCCCTGGTGGACCATCTAAATATCAAAGCTTTTGTCAACTTAACATTGGCCGATTCTGTGCGTCATGGGATCCAACATCTCCTCTTCATCTCTGGATTAGGTAAGTGTCACCATCATCACCACAAAATGTCCCTCTTGGTCAGTAAGGACAATGAAAAGCCTACATTTATCTACTTGCTGATTTTGGGCTGTGATTTCTGTATTTTCAAGTACTAATATGTGAAGTATATTATGTGATTATAGCATTTTCCAGATAATCGAGTTGGTCATTTCCCACTTTATATCTTTCACATCTTTGTTTTATCGAATGTCACCTAGAAAATGGTTTAATTGAAACTACTTTCAGTGCTTTCACTTGAAATTACACTGAAACTGTCAGCACATCCATTTTAACTTACTTTTTTTTTCACCTGCCACTTGAATTACTTTTAGTGCTTACAAGAAAACTTAAATTTTCACTTAAATTTCATTCAATTGTTACACTAGCATAAGCACTTTCAACTGCCGCTTGTTTAAAGTAATTCTGATGCAGCTGTCACTTCAGTTGCTCTCAGTGCTTACACTGAAACTGACGCCTGTCTAAGATTTAAACGACTTTCAGCAGTGCTGTTCTAACAGACATTTTAACTTCTTTCATTAATGCTGTTTCAACTGACACTTTAATTTCTCTCATTCCATGCTAACACTTAAACGTTAACTCCTTTCAACACTTTCATTGTAACTGCCATTTTAAAGCCTTACTAATTCAGTTTAAACTGCCACTTCAATTTCTCAGTACCTGCTTAAAGTGACACTTCATTCAATGCTTTACTGAAACTATAACTTCTCTCAGTGCTTTCATTTGAAAGTTTACTTTCAGTAATTCTGTTTCAAGTTCCTATTTACTTTCTTTCAGCTTCTTTGTGCTTAAATGCAGCTTGTTTCACTTGTTAAACACACACACTATGTCAAAGTTGTAGCTACTACTGCCATATAAAGCTCTCTACCTGAAGACAATGAAACTGTTACAGATGTTTCAACTGCAAGTTAATGCAAGCCCTCCTACATTTTCTAAAGAACATCTTTCCTTTCTAGATTATGTATTTCAGCTTGTTTTCAGACACATATTGTACTTTTGGTATAGCTGTTTTTTAAATAATTTTCTCACTAGAGTTTTAGTCTTGGTTTAAAAGCTAAATTACAGTTTTCTTTATGTCTCTATGGCACTATTATCAAAGCACAAGACTCTAAACAGAGCAAGGTTTAATGGTTTACAGATCATTGCTGTAAACCATTAAATCTTGCATTCAAAACAACTGATTTTGCTTTCATTTGACTTGTTAACATTTTTCACCACAAGATCTATGATTCAATCACTAGTTATTTGGTGATATGGTGATAAGTACATTTGTTTAGTCATCTAAACATACCATACCCAACAATCGCTTAGTTCAAGACAAACCAATGTAAGGCACATGTTTCAAAATGACTCTTTGAAGCGCTAATGGTAATCTGTTACAGCTCATTTCACTGTTTTCACATTAGGTAACAATTGAACTATACATTACCCATCACAATTGACAATTTGACAAATAGAATAATTTCTATCCTATAATCAAAAGTGTGATCATTGAAGACATCTTCTCCAGTCACTGATGCAAGAAAATAAAACTTTTACAGTATTGAAACATACAGGTACATCATTGCAGCGGTCTTTGTTGTTTGTTAAAGCACTAAGCTACCAACACTTAGGTTGTGGGTTTGAATCCCACTGAGGTCACATCAAAATCTCGAGCCTTAGTGCGGTGATTCTGTTTTAAGTTTTGAATCTTAATATATTTAGCAAAATAAACAACAATACAATTAGGAACAGTGAGCATAGTAAACAGTATTCTAACAATAGAGAAGAAAATCTTATCCAAAGCACACATGTACACACATGTCTTTCTAGATGTTTTCTTTGAATCAGTCAATGTCAGATTTACTTATAATTGTGGGAAAAGGTATTTTTTTTATGATCTGTTGTTTTGTACTTAGTGTGATGATATATTACCACATGAAATAGTGAAAAGTACCATAGCGACAGAAAAAAACTAATATTTGTGCATGCTCTCCTCTTCAGTAACAGCCACTCCAAACCAAAGAGTTTTCTAGTTCTTTTCTTGTTATTTGCTGTCTTCCTGCTTTCCTGAGAGTTGTCACTCATGTCTAACTTTGACCACTCCAGCCCTTTCTCGTATCTCTCTTTGGCTTCCCTCCAATTCTTACTCCAGCAATTGTCTTCTTCACATGTGTCTCTTACTTTCACTTCACTGGATAAAATGACTGAACCTCTGCCTCTACCCTTCACTTTACAATTCAAGAAATCGATGATAATGATAGATGATTAGCATTAGATTGTAACAAATGATCGAGTTGTATTCTTTCCCTCATCTTTCTTTTCTCCTCCCCTCTCCCCTCTTTCCAGGTGGGATGCGTCCTAACACCCTTGTCCTCGGTTTCTATGACGACTGTCTTCCAAAGGACAAACTGATTGATCCATCACTCTCTACCAGTCAGTGCACAGATCCCTTTGGCCCCTCACATGAGCTCGAGCAACGACCCCCTCTCTTCCACTTCACCTCCCTGCGGGGTTCCATTGACAGACAGGATAATGGTGAATTTGGGGACGGGAAGGTTCTAGGATCCCAGGAGTATGTCGCAATCATTGCTGACGCCATGAAGATGTTAAAGAATGTGGTGCTTGCCCGGAACTTCAACGATTTTGACCGAACCCAGGTCCTCTCACCGCCCTCTACCTTTCCGGGGAAGAGAGCTGTGTACGTTGACGTCTGGCCGGTCAATCTCCTGCGTCCGGACAGCAGCAGCTACGTCGACACCTGCTCTCTGTTCCTGCTACAGCTGGCGTGTATCCTCAACATGGTGAGAGCTTGGCGCAGAGCTACGCTCCGTCTCTTTCTGTGCGTGGAGGAAGGGCGAAGTGTGAGAGGCTCGGAGGAGAAGCTGGGCCAGCTGTTGAAAGAGTTGAGAATTAAAGCTCAAGTTTACCCCGTGCCCTGGGACCAGCAGGTGGCGCTACACTGGCAGCGCCAAGGCAAGTGGAGCAAGAAACAGCGGTCACAGTCCCCCGATACCACCGAAGAAGAGAAGACGCCGAGGGCAGATGACGAAGACAACGAGGAGGATTACGTCAATAGCTTCCCAAGCAACGCAACGCGCCTGTCGGATGACTACCTGTCAGCTGTCAATAAGCTGATCCTGGACACTGCCCAGCCCGCCCCTGCTGTGCGTTTCCTGTACTTGCCCCGCCCCCCAGCTGACACCCAGCGCTACGCCACCTACTTACACCAGCTGGAGCTGCTGACTCGGGACCTGGGCCCCACGCTGCTCATCCACGGTGTCACGCCTGTCATCACCACTGACCTTTAAACAATCCCTTTTTCCTTTGCAGAGAGATGGTGAGTTCTGCAGTGTCCCCACCAGCTGCTGAAGGTTCTCTCTGAAGGTGTGTGGACCACTGTCAGTGCAGCATCACTGCAGATCTCAGCAGTGCCCATGATAGTCACCTCTGTCACTCCATCAGCTGCTACTTCATCCATACAGGATCTACGATAGAAGGAGCGGTCTTTAAATATTTTCGGGGTGTGCAGATGCTCAGTTTCCTTAAAATGATCATTCCATATGCCTTCAGATCTAAAAGTGCTTTGGTAGTTAGGGAGCTAAAGTCTGGACTCATTCCATCATGGACAGAAAGTTGGACGGCATTACACCTTGGAGCAGTCATTTGCAGGAAATCTGCTTTTCCATTTTAGGAGCTTAGAACAAAGGAAACAGATGCACAGTAATGATGACGGTGCTACTACGGAAGTCTTCAAAGTTTTATTCCAAAAATCTTTTTATGTGGGATCTCAGGAAGACATTCTTCTTTTTTCTAAAAAATGACAAACTGCATGTAGTGCATCTCTCCAATAATACCGTAAACGTGTTTACAGCACCAATAACTACTGTGATTGTCCACAAGTCCAAAATTACTCACCAGTGCTCACAATTCTTGATCTGCCTCAATGCTGAAGTGCCTAAATGTATTTTAACATGTGCTCAAGTCTACATCCCTGGCCTTTACATAGTGTATTTATGACTTTTGAAGTGACTACAGTGGCCAGAAGTGGCATTTATGGGAACATAGTCAATACTAATACCCTAAAATGTCAGACAACTGACTCAGTAATGTCGACTACACTGCAATATCCACACAAGGTATGCTTACTTTAGCTAAGATTAGCCTCAATAAGGTGCTGGTCATACCAGACCAACTAAGGCTTTAACAACAAAACTCCAGAGTGTGATGTACTTTTATTTCTTAAATATCACATCCTTCCTCTTACAAATAACAAATTGAAAGATTTGTAAGAGGAAGGATGTGATATTTCTTCTGTCAAAGTGACAGTCTCACTTTAAGCATCACTGTGTATCTTAGCATTCTGTGGCAAATAGTATTTCCATTCCTTGACACTTTGATAATGCAATCTGTATCCCCTTAGATCAATGTCAGTTGCAGGTGTATTGTAAAATGATCTAAAGAGTTGGAAGCCTTGAATTTTGAATCTGAAATGTCTCTACAAATAGATTCATCTTGACAATCTTCATCCCACTCACTTTGACACATCTGTGGGGTATTTATTTTATATTGTGTTTCAAATCAGATGTATGTTTACTTGTGGACCAACTGCATCCTTGGACACTACACTTGTCAACAAACCATTGACACTACAATTCTTCAAACCTTTGTCCCGGATTTCAGCTCTTGTCCTCACAGGAGTGCAAAGACATTGTTTATTGAATAAATGAAATTTTAAGTGTTGATTTCCTGTTGAAATCTGGAAAAATATACGAATAATGACACATATTAATAAGTTTGATTTGATTTATTTGTAAAATTGTTTCACATTTGTTCAAATTGGTTGGTATTTGTTTGTGGATTGGAAAAAGCACCATAAATGACTCACAAATCATATTACACTGTATTTGTCACCAAATTCCCAACATTCTCTTAATAAAGTCACACAAACATACGAACACATAAGAAAACCTAGTCCTGAACTTTTCTGTTTATTTCGTGTGTGTGTGTGTGTGTGTGTGTGTGTGTGTGTGTGTGTATCACAAAAGTGAGTACACCCCTCACATTTCTGTAAATATGTGATTATATCTTAGAAGAAATGACACTTTGCTACAATGTAAAGTAGTGTCTACAGCTTGTATAACAGTGTAAATTTGCTGTCCCCTCAAAATAACACATCACACATCCATTAATGTGTGGGCGCCATTATTTTTCAACACTGCCTTAACCCTCTTGGGCATAGAGTTCACCAGAGTTTCACAGGTTGCCACTGGAGTCCTCTTCACTCCTCAATGACCACATCACCTGCTGGTGGATAGTAGAGACCTTGCGTTTCATGGAAGTGAAACAATATCCATCCATCCATCGTCAACCACTTATCCTGTGTACAGGGTCGCGAGGGGGGGCTGGAGCCAATCCCAGCTGACATCAGGCGAATGGTGGGGTACTCCCTGGACAGGTCGCCAGTCCATTGCAGAGTGAAACAAGATTACATTACTTAATACATTAGGAGATCACATAGAATAGCTTATGTTTTTGAGTTCAAAGATACAGTAGTTTTGGGGAACTGTTTTGCCCCTATCAGAGTCAGAAACTAATAAATACCTTAGGACAGATCTTTTTTTTTTTTAACTATTTGGTGTAGTCTCACACTTTCATGGCCTAGGCCATCTTTATGTAGAGCAACAATTCTTTTTTTCAGTTCTTGGCAAAGAGTTCTTTGCCATAAGGTTCCATGTTGAACTTCCACTGACCAGTATGAGGGAGTGTGAGAGCGATAACACCAAATTTAACACACCTGCTCTCCAATCACACCTGAGACCTTGTAACACTAACAAGTCACATGATACCGGGGAGGGAAATTGGCTTATTGGGCCCAATTTGGACATTTTCACTTAGGGGTGTACTCACTTTTGTTGCCAGCGGTTTAGACTTTCATGGCTGTGTGATGTGTTATTTTGAGGGGACAGCAAATTTACAAGCCGTACACTCACTACTTTACATTGTAGCAAAGTGTCATTTCGTCAGTGTTGTCACATGAAAAAGATATGATCAAATATTTACTAAAATGTGAGAGGTGTCCTCACTTTTGTGAGATACTGTATATATATATACTGTATATAACTGGAATGACAGGAGAAAAATATAGTGTTGGAAACACGTGTCCTTTTTTTTTTTTTTTTTTTACTTCCTCAGGAGATTGTTTGTGAAAGCCAGATCAAATTTAACGACCGCTCAAGGCTTCCGGACTGTGTTTCATTTCACCTGAAGACCAGTTTGTGCGTCTCAGAGCAGAGAGCTGACGGGTTTTGCGTCTGCACTTGTTTGTTTGAGGTAAACTTTGGAAATAGAGGCTGAGATAGCTCAGCAGCTCAGACAGAGAGATACTAGAGGGTGCCAGCCAGCCAAATTACCTTGTCCTACAGTCACCCTAGCCGCCAACCAGGCAGAAATGGATTCCATCTCCGCTCTGAGGTGAACAACAGATTGCAGAAATAAGCCCAAATAACCATCGATATCTGTTCAGGAGGAGGGAGGCTGACATTTATCACTGAGGCAAGGACCCTGGCTTTGTGAGGATTTGATGTGTGTGTGTGTGTGTGAGAGAGAGAGATTAGGAAGAAATAGGTTGAGGGCTAGGTTTTCTGATGTGGGTTTGTGTGTTTGTGTGACAGATTTGTCAGTAATTAAGAAACACAAATGTGTATGATGCAATTTATGTTGCTTTTTTCAATCAAATACCAACCAATCGGAACAAATGTAAAACAATTTTACAAATAAATACAATCCAACTTATAAATGTCAGTATTACACATATAATTTTCAACTTCATTTATCTAATGACATCTGCTTTTTTAAACGTTCCTGTACATTTAAATGGCTTAAAATATTTTTAGTTTTTTGTATTTGCAGATTGGGGGGTGTGTGTGTGAGAGAGTGGACTTTTAAACCTTCACAGTCTTGATTCACAAATGCATGTTGTGTTTAATTGATGGTTGAAAAGTAGGATGCCCGGCTCTTCAGTGCATCCATGAAGAATTTCAATGTGGGAGAGGCATTTTTTTTAGCCTTACCTGGGCCTTCTTCTTTTTAGTAGTTGGGTAACTGAGTTTGCGTGATTTGGATTTTTTTCTGCTTCAAAGCTTCTTCAGAGCAAGTCCTAAAGCTCAACCTAAACCTGCAAAGGGGACTTATTGACAGATTTTAGATGTGAAGGTGTAGATTCTTGATATATCCTTTATCATATTATTATTAACTTAATTTCTACACTATAGAGACCAATATATGATAAATTACACAACAAAATAAAATCAGTACCCTTAAAGAACCAACCTGAAAAACAGAAAGACATAATCTCATATACAACTGTTAAAAGTCTGTTGAACACAGAAAACATGACATACAACAATGTCATTATGATGGGCTTCTGTCCTTTGAAGTGTAAAATGTCTTAATTGTACTTTCCTCATAATTAATAATTAAGAACAATAACTTATTTGAAATTTTTAATATATTGTTACATTGTTGGGACCATGGTGCCACAACATGTGCTGTGGCTCTGGAGAGTATTTGTGGTTTCCCCCTTCTTTCCCTCCCCATTTGTCTGTCAGTGCGGCGGGGTGGTGATCAGGGCAACCGATGGAGCTACTTACTTAATCTACTTAAATATAATCTTATCAAAGGGTGACAAGCTATCGTATGTTTTTCACATTTTGACGTTCCACGTGAACGCACTCAAGCTGGGCATCCACGTTTTCCACCAGCACTTTAAATGCAACATTTATTTGTCAATCAGAGACTGAAAATTGTCTGAAAACTCCACACACAAATGTGACCCAAACCACACGTGCCAGGTGATCCATGCACGCACATTCAACAATCAGTTAATAAATGCAAAATATATTTTAGTGACATGCACAGGAAGCCTTTCAAAAGCAAATGTCCTCTGCTCTATGATATGGTGCAAATATATAGTATATCTAGAATACTGAAATTTTGGGTTGGGTTGTATTTATTTGCAAAACTGTTTTACATTTGTACAAATTGGTTGTCAACACCATAAATCACTCACAAATCATCATGCGTATTTGTAGCTCTTGTTTTAATTTCTGGATCAGGAAGCACACATTTGTCCCCAGTATCTGACACTAATTTCTCTCCATCTGCTTCTGGCATCAGAATAAAATTTTGCATTCAAAGTGTTTCGCTTGTTGAAACAAAAAAAGCTGTAGGCTACACAAAAACAAGAGATGGTGACAGGAAGGAGGAGGGTGGCTGTGGTGGAGGAGAAGAACCGCTCCCCCAAAGGAGTTTTCCTAAACGTGTGTGCGTGTGTGACAAAATCAAAGATGGAGACCATCAGGGCTGAGTGTGTGTTTGCCTCCGAGTCTAAAACTCTACTCTGTCATGTCTGCAGCCCTGATCAGAGGAAACTTGTCACTACCTTGTCACTTCCACCGCATGTCATAGCCCTAACCACCAGGCACGCCGCCGGGATGCACGCACACACACACACACACACTCTTCATCACTTTTAATTTCTACCACACTTTCCATTTCATTTCCCTCTCTGCGTTTTCAGATCCACTTAATTTTACATGACACACAGATTGCCAGAGTCATCAGATGGATCGGACAGGAGAGATGGAGGGAGGAGAGGAGGGTGGAGTGTCGAGTAGAATTTGGTCACGCTGACAGCCAGATTCGATTACTAGTTAAGGTTTCGGAGACCAAACAGACCCCTGGCTTTTCCTACGAATCACGTTTGCATTCCAATATGCAGAAGGTTCGTGTGCACATTCAGATTATAGTACGAAGGCATTTAAAGTGTTCAACACGGCAGTCATAGTCTGATTGCTAAAGTGTCTAAAGCTATTCTTCACTGCGGTGATTGCACGTCTACTGCGTGTTTTTGGCAGTGTGGCACTGAGGTTGCACTACTTCACAGCCAGTCAAGGCTCAGAACCGAATGTGTGTGCGCACTTGTGTTTTGTGCTCCTTAATGACAACAATATCAGAGGGAAGTGCACTAAGTGGCATTATGCAAGCCTGAAGTAAAGGCAAAGCATTTTTCTTCATGTCAAATCTTGGCTCCATTTTCTTCATGAATATGAGCTCAGTGTGTGTGTTGCTCAGTCAGTGGGCACTTCATTGTGTACTGCTCTAACATGCATCATAAATAGAATGGCCACCCTGGAGGGTTTTTTGCAGTGAAATATTTTGGATCAGTTTCTTGCAAAAAAGTAGGTATTCAGTGTTTGACATGTAACTGAACGAATGAACAAGAGAACAGTGGTTCCTGTTCTGTTTTACCTTTTAGATGTAGACATTCTACTGAGATATTACGCTTCTAAAACCTGTTCAATACAATGACCATTAAATGTAATTTAACTTCTTCACAGTTTTCTTAACTCTGTGTTAGACCTAACTTTTCAAACCATGCTACTATTGACTGTGAGTACTGCGACAACTGAGTGGATACTTGAGGGTAAGGTTCTACCAGATATATCGGTGCATGGATCTTGTAGGTGCTATAAAAATATGTCAACATTCTCTGAACCTGACCCTGCATATTGCAAGTCTGGCACAAAGAGTTTCATGTTCGTCCCTGGCTGGTGCGTTCTGTTTGCCTGGCCAGGAAGATGCAGTGTCCTCCTTCCAGGCCGATAGAGACAGTAGCCATTCCAGCTGGTAGGCTTGTTCTAGCACTGGCCACCCTGCTCTTCTCTTGTTGCGGGACAGTTCAGGTTTTATTTTATGGGGGGGGAAATGGATGGAAAATTGTCTCATAGTCAAACATAAACATTCATGTGATGTGGACTTGCAGCAGGTTTGAGATTCTCTATTGCTCCCGAACACACTGAAGTGTTTTAGAGAGTTTATATTTTTTCAAGTGTCCGACTGAATCAAAATAACCAAAGACGTCAAGGCACTGATCAAGCTGTCAAACAGACCCCTGGAAAGAGTTCAACTCAGTCACCTATAGCGAGAGTACATAATGGAACCGTTATTACTGCCACTGAGCAGTGACACTTATTGGTCATTTGTAAGATAGGATTTGTGATTTGTTCTAAAATAGATCTGAACTAGGGACAGACAGAAAGTGGACACATGGACAGAAGTGACACACAGCCCTTCTTTGATCATGAAGCCTAATGTTACTGTGTAATCCCCAGGTCTATCAGTTAAGTGTATGAACTATACTGCACTGGGGTTTTAGCTTGTCTAATGTGTTAAACGTCTGTTCCCTCACTGCCCTGTATCATTTTAAACTATGATGAAGTGGTCATGGACCACATCACTCACATGCACAAGCTGTCTCACTTGCTGCTTGCAGTTTTCATGCATGAGGTCAGTGTTCTTGCCCTCTATCTAGCTGCTGTGGCTGCTTTGAATCCGAATCAGGAACTGATTTATTACCAAGCTGTTTTTCACGCATACAAGGAATTTGTTTTGGTGACCAGGTGCGCAACAACAATAAACACAGACCGATATAAACAATTATTATGATATCTTAAAATATGTTAAGATTATTATTTTTATAATTTTTTATAATTGGATCTGTAGTGCTGTGCATGAGCGTTGGTGTCAGTGGAGGGGCCTTGTTGATGAGGCCGGCTGCAGACAGGAAGAAACTGTTCATGTGGCGTGAGATTTTCGTCCTGATGGACCGTAGCCTCCTGCCGGAGGGCAGTGTCTGAAACAGTTAGTATCCAGGGTGAGAGGGGTCAGCCACAATCTTTCCTGCACGCCTCAGAGTCCTGGAAGCATACAGGTCATGGAGGGATGAAAGACTGCAGCCGATCACCTTCGCTGCGGAGGCAGTCTGCCTTTGTCTCTGTCAGTGACAGCAGCGTACCAGATGGTGATGGAGGAGGTGACTTTGGCAAGCTGAACTTCTTTAGCTGCTGCAGGAAGTATATCCTCTGCTGGGCTACTTCTTGGTGAGGTTGCTGATGTTCAGTTCCCTCACCAAGATATACTTCTTGAGGTCCTGATTGATGATGGTGCCCCACGAAGCCGAAGGATACCACAATGTCGACGGTGGAGTCACACAGGGTGATGGGGGTAGGTAGTCCTGAGCTTTTCCTAAAAGTCACAACTATCTCCACTGTCTTAAGAGCACTGAGCTCCAGGTAGTTCTGGCAGCACCTGTAGGCAGACTCATCCCCACCAGTGATGAGCCCAATGAGGGTGGTGTCATCTGCAAACTTCAAGAGCTTGACAGACTGGCGACTGGAGGTGCAGCTGTTGGTGTACAGAGAGAAGAGCTGAGAGAAGAGCTGAGGGGAAAGAACGCAGCCTTGAGGGACGAGTACAGTATGTTAGCATGTCAAGTTTGCTGTCCGTTCTAAACTTGGTGTTTATAACTCACTGATTCTTGAGATAAGGGACAAAAAAGTCCTACATTGAAAAGTCTCCTTTGTTTTAAAAATCAAGAAACTATTAATAACACAAATTATTAATAATAATAGAAAATCTAAAGGGCCTGTGTATACCTGTGTATAAAATTTCATACATTTTTAAAATAATTTCATTAGAATTTGTTAAAATACAGGCTCTAATTTCAAAGTACACTTAACCCGTCCTCAGCAAGAGGACACAATGTCAAACTGCCAAATAAAGTGTTTAAAAATTCTCCAATTGCCTAAACAGGACAAATAGCAAATGAAACGAATTGTTACATAAGATATCACACAAAAATTAAAATATATTTTCCATAAAAAAAAACTACCTATCAAAGTCCTCACTTTCCGTCAACTCCGTTAAAATCATCCTGAATAAGTCATGAATCGTCATGGTCAGTTATAACCCTGAGGACCCTTTTCCATTTCCTGCTCTAGTTGGATGCAACTATAGAACAACAGTCGGTTAAGTTTTCAATTTTAGGAAATTTGACATTGAATAAATAGTTTTGATATCACTGCAGTCACGGCTTTGACATGTGAACAGAAAAGTAGTTCTTAGAAACTGCTTTGTTTATCTAAAAAACTGCATATGCTAGTTAGCTAGCTAACACCCTTTGTCAATCTCCCAATAAAAATAAAGTTATATGTTTTGCTTTTATCTGTTTTGTAGGCAAGCATGGCTGAAAGAAACTGCCAGTGGGAGAGCAGAGAAAGAGAAGAGAGAAATGAAACAGTGACCCAGACAGCAGAAGTGAGTTTCCAGTAAAAGAAAGACGAAGGTGGAAGAAGAGGGTTGAAGACAAAAAAAATGAGACAAATAGGTGATTTGGGGGCAAGGGTATTGGAAGGATGCTCAAAGCAGGGCAGTGCAGAATGAAGTGCAGCAAGTATACCCCCCCACCCCCCGATAGTCCACTAGACCAAAGGAAAGAGCCAACTACAAGCATGCGTGATCATGCAAGTGAGAGGCAGAGGAATCACTAAGAAAAGGCATTCAAGTGAAATAAATGCTTTGAAAGAGAAAATTAAAAGATAGCAAAATTGTGAAATCAAAAAAAGAAGGCTCAAATAATTGACAAATCAAATGCCAAAAAAAAACCCCCACAAGAGATAAAATGCAAATAGACTCTCCACAGACAGAAACTGAGAGGATGATATCAGGAAGCCAATTTAGGAATCATAACATCAAGAGAGCTCTTCTCTTCTACAATCAAAAAACAAACAAACTCCTTTGTCACAGAGACGGGCGACTGACAAATCAACTAGGTGACAACTGACATTATCAGGCAAGATTCAAACAAGTATCACCTTCTTCATACTATCCGCCGGCTTGGTTTGACTTTCAAGTTAGTAAGTGAGAAGAAACAGACAGCACAGAAAAAATAAGGACAGAAGAAACATTTCACCAGGGTATCAGCGGGACTGTTCAGGAGTTCTTCCTGTACTGTTCTTCCTTATAACAGCAGATAAAAACTGACACCATCACGAGGAACAAGATTAAGCACCACGATCAACCATCAGAGTCAGAGTTCATCAACAGGAGCTCAACTGTGAAGCTCAGTTACTCTTCCTTCTGTGCCCTGTGGCCCTTCTATGTTACAGTACGAAAGGCATCAGATAGGAAGACATTTCTGTGTCAGTATCATAAAACTGCATGCTTAATGCTTCAGGTTCTTAAGTCCTCGGGTGTTGTGAAATCGACCAAACTAGAGGACAGATTTCAATTTGTTTGTTGCTCTTCAGCAAATGAGGCCTGCCTTCTTCGGAACAGTTTACGGTGCTAAGCAAACAGTTCTGTCCCCAGAGCAAGGTGGAAGGAGGCTGAATGGAGGCATAGGGAGCGAGTTTAAGAAGAAACAGCTAATGGGATCCACTTCAACATAAAACTTACCTTGCACAGCGGGAGTCTTTCAGAGCTGCTCCATATACAGGGAGAAACGTACAAGTGAGAACACAACACGTGTTCTTGGTTCACAATCAAGCAAAGGCCAACATAAATTCATTTGTGCCAAAATTGCCTGGTATTTGGAACTGTTCATAATTCCCTCCACCCTGACTAAGGCCCAGTTTCCAGCTGAAGAAAAACAGCCCCAAAGCATGATGCTGCCACCACCATGCTTCACTGTGACTATGCTGTTCCTTGGGTGATGTGCAGTGTTGTTTTTGCGCCAAACTTACCTTTTGGAATTATGGCCAAAAAATTCTACCTTGGTTTCATCAGACCATAACACATTTTCCCACATGCTTTTGGGGGACTTGATGTTTGTTTTTGCGAACTTCAGCCATGCTTGGATGTTTTTCTTTGTAAGAAAAGGCTTCCGTCTTGCCACCCTACCCCATAGCCCATTCATATGAAGAATACGGGAGATAGTTGTCACATGTACCACACAGCCATTACTTGCCAGAAATTCCTGCAGTTCCTTTAATGGTGCTGTAGGCCTCTTGGAAGCCTCCCTGACCAGTTTTCTTTTCGTCTTTTCATCAATTTTGGAGGGACGTCCAGTTCTTGGTAAAGTCACAGTTTTCTCCACTTGATGATGACTGTCTTCACTGTGTTCCAGGGTATATCTAATGCTTTGGAAATTCTTTTGTACCCATCTCCTGACTTATGTCTTTCAAAAATGAGATCTCTCTGGTGCTTTGAAAGTTCTCTGCGGACCATGGCTTTTGCTCGGAGATGCAGCAAAGAAAATATCAGGAAAATCCTACTTTATTTGTGATTAATCAAAGTCACTTTAAATGATGGCAGGTGTGTAATGACTTCTAGTTAACCTGAGTTTGAATGTGATTGGTTAATTCTTAACACAGCCACATCCCCAGTTATAAGAGGGTGTGCACACTTATGCAACCAGGTTATTGTAAGGTTTTTATTTTTCATTTTTTACCCCTCGAAGATTTCAGTTTGTTTTTCTATTGAATTGTTCACATTATAGGTCACATTAAAGGTGGAAAGAGCTCTGACATAAGAACCTGGCATTTTAACAGGGGTGTGTAGACTTTTTCTATCCAGTGTACATGTTGATTTTTCAGAATCGTGGAAGTGTAGGTATATGCCTGAAGTTCAAGTCTGCCATTTCACCCAGAATGTGCCACAGTTGAATCTTCATACTGCAGTGTATTACACCAAGGGTAAAAAGGCAGCATTTTGCACAGTTTTAGAGTCTAAGAGAAAAGATGCTGAAGCAATCTGGATATACTGTAAAAGGAAAGGAGCTGCTGAAAGGTCCTTCGGTTACAAAAGTTGAAAGAACTATTGACAGCAATGTGGATGGAGACTGGCTAGCAGTGGTCTATGACCACCACTGTTGGCTAGCAAAGGCCTTCAATGTAGACACCGAGCACCAAGATGTGAAAGCGGAGTTCCTGCACCCTCCTGGTTCAACAGCAAATGCTCACCCAAAAGACGGGAGAAGGGATGTCTGTTTCTGTCCAGTCTTCTTAAACTAACAGGCAAAGGCATCTCCACTCCAATCAAGCCGTACAAGAGTGCTCTGCAGCCCCTGATGTAATGGACTTCATAAAGCGTGAGCATGTCAGACGCCCATTGCCCAGTGCCTAAGTTTGGCAGGTCAGGCAAAACTGAGTATACTTACCTTAATACTTACTGTGCCTGCAACACTTAGATGTTTGGAAATTGTGTATTTCAAACTAGATAAACCAAACTCCCTTTACACTTGCCTGTCCTACTTACCTGTAGAGAAAAACCTGGGTGAAGCCCTGTGGAAAAACATAGTTGGATTTATGATACTACATAATCACCTACCTTGCTAGTTCTAGTTCCAAACCTGTCCTATTTCTTTGACTCCTAATTTAAGTGTTTACCCTTACCTATAATTAATGACATTTATTCAATTAACAGACACCAACAAAACTTTCAGTGAGATAGAATTGAACTGATAACCTTTAGGTTACCAGGCAGCAGTCCTACTCACTACCCACTATGTCACCACTACCCCATATTATGTGTAAAGTAGTAAAATTAAGCAGCAGCAGTGTACATGGAAGTGAACGTCCTTATACAATAAGTTGTCTCACCACAACAGAATATCATTATATCAGTAATCTAATGTTTTGTTGTAATCCATCTTATTTTGGTTTAGTTTAGAGACTGTAGTAAGAGCAACCCTGTTTCCTAGAAATTACAGTATATTTTTTTTATAATTAATTTATAATAATTTTTAATGAAAGTGTCTGAAAAAGACTAACTGGGAATCTACATGAAAAGGGAGAAGTGAGTGACGCGATTGTGTTGCTGAAGCGGGCTGTCCATTCAGTCATTTGTGTGATTTAAACAGATGTCTGTGGACATGCCATAAAAAAAGGGGTGTTCCTGGGTGATAAGCAGTCTCAAGCTCAGTGTGGATTGATTTCATTTGATAAGATGGGAGCATATCTGCTCTGTGAGTTGGTCGAATGATGGACATCAGAAACACACAGTCTACAGCCATGCTAGCGGCTACCTGGGGCTGTACAACTGTGCTTTAAGCTAAATGCTAATTTCAGAATGCTAACATGCCAACAGTAACAACCATACCGATGTTCACCACCTTAGTTTGGTGTGTTAGCATGCTAACTTTGCTCATTAGCACAAAGTACAGCTGAGGTTGATGGGAATGTCATTCGTTTTGAAAATCAAAGTACTGAAACACATTTCCTCAGTCTTAATCAAAGTGCTTTCTTGTTTTAAACCTAACTACATGTGGGACAATCCACATCCTCAGCCTGGCTATGACTTTCATGCAGTGCAAGTTTCCTGCCAAACAAATGAGTAGAATAACATTCTTGGAAACCGGGTTGGAAAGAGATATGCATTTCTTCAGTTTTGTGGTCCTCTATTCAAGTTATTCTGTGATAGAAGCTCTCTCTCTCTCTTTGCTCAAACATGACACCCTCATTGGACTACTTGTTCGTTTTCAACTCACACATTTAAAGGGTCTCATGAGACCACTCCACGCAGGAAAAAAACTCCATGAAACACATCTATAGAGCTGGCATGTACGCAGAGTTCTGAGTGACACTGCGCTCCATTTTGAGATTCCCAACGTGCTTTTGAATATTGTCAATGTGCTTGCAGAGCCACAGGCAGAGGAACATTCCTTATTGCTTATTCAGTTTTATGTTTGACCTCCACTTCAGAGCGATATTAATTTCCACACACAGGTTGGACAGAATAAGGTGAATAAAGGTGATGGCCTACTGGCTGAATGTCATTACATTTTGGATTCATTGTCCCACAATGCGACCTGGCAACTTTTGCTTTTTGTTTGTATTTTTGGGGCGGGTGGGGATGAGGAGATGTGTATGGGATGAAAACAGATGGGACAAACGATTCACATCAAATGGAACCAATACCAAAGAAAGTGTGCGCATCTTCTCTATTTTTTTCTATAATGACAAAGAAAGGCCTCATTCCTGTTTATCCATGGCCTTGGTTCAAGTTGAGCAGTAACAGTTAGAATGCTTTCTGAGGCTGAACTCAGATAAAGCTCCTAAGGTAGGTGTGTGTGTGTGTGTGTGTGTGTGTGTGTGTGTGTGTGTGTGTGTGTGTGTGTGTGTGTGTGTGTGTCCTTGTTGATTGTATCAGGACCATTGTGAAAGGCCTGTGTGTGTCCCTGAGTAGTGGAAATGACTTGGTGCTGTTGCCTTAGCAGATTCTATATTAATTCCATGTAATTAAAACAGGCTGTGTAAACATAGTGTGTGTGAGTTGGCAACCTACAATAGCCCTCGTCTTTAGCACTCTGATTCTAACATCTGTTTTCCTAATGTTTGCCTCTCACCCACTCTCCATTTATCCACCAAGCTGCCCGCTACTTTCCCCTCATTTACTACCTGTCCTGGTCCTAAAAATTAATCTCCACATTTCCTCTTATTTCTTGTCACCTTTTGTTCACCAACACTTTCTCTTCTCAGTTGCCTTTGTGCGAAACGGTGCTATGTGTAGCATTTTGACATGAAAATCAAGAATCATTACTGCATTGATTTTGGGGCATTAGGAAAATAACCTACTGAGACCATCATTTAGAAGATGTAGCAGCCCCTGCCAGCCCGGGACACTCCATTTATTAGCCATGCTAGCAGTGTGGTTCTATGGATGGCAACATGGCTTGGTCGGTCCACCACTTGGTTCAGACTAAAACTATTGGATGGATTGCAGTGAAAGTTTGTACAATCATTTAGATGATGAAGCCTACTGACTGTTCCTCCAACATCACAATGAGACTTATATACACTGCTCAAAAAAACAAAGGGAACATTTTAACAACACAATGTAACTCCAAGTCAATCACGCTCCTGTGAAATCAAACTGTCCACTTAGGAAGCAACACTGATTGACAATCAATTTCACATGCTGTTGTGCAAATGGAATAGACAACAGGTGGAAATTATAGGCAATTAGCAAGACACCCCCAATAAAGGAGTGGTTCTGCAGGTGGTGACCACAGACCACTTCTCAGTTCCTGTGCTTCCTGGCTGATGTTTTGGTCACTTTTGAATGCTGGCGGTGCTTTCACTCTAGTGGTAGCATGAGACGGAGTCTACAACCCACACAAGTGGCTCAGGTAGTGCAGCTCATCCAGGATGGCACATCAATGGGAGCTGTGGCAAGAAAGTTTGCTGTGTCTGTCAGCGTAGTGTCCAGAGCATGGAGGCGCTACCAGGAGACAGGCCAGTACATCAGGAGACGTGGAGGAGGCCGTAGGAGGGCAACAACCCAGCAGCAGGACCGCTACCTCCGCCTTTGTGCAAGGAGGAGCAGGAAGAGCACTGCCAGAGCCCTGCAAAATGACCTCCAGCAGGCCACAAATGTGCATGTGTCTGCTCAAACGGTCAGAAACAGACTCCATGAGGGTGGTATGAGGGCCTGACGTCCACAGGTGGGGGTTGTGCTTACAACACCGTGCAGGACGTTTGACATTTGGCAGAGAACACCAAGTTTGGCAAATTCGCCACTGGTGCCCTGTGCTCTTCACAGATGAAAGCAGGTTCACACTGAGCACATGTGACAGACGTGACAGAGTCTGGAGACGCTGTGGAGAACGTTCTGCTGCCTGCAACATCCTCCAGCATGACCGGTTTGGCGGTGGGTCAGTAATGGTGTGGGGTGGCATTTCTTTGGGGGGCCGCACAGCCCTCCATGTGCTCGCCAGAGGAAGCCTGACTGCCGTTAGGTACCGAGATGAGATCCTCAGACCCCTTGTGAGACCATATGCTGGTGCGGTTGGCCCTGGGTTCCTCCTAATGCAACACAATTCTAGACCTCATGTGGCTGGAGTGTGTCAGCAGTTCCTGCAAGAGGAAGGCATTGATGCTATGGACCGGCCCGCCCGTTCCCCAGACCTGAATCCAACTGAGCACATCTGGGACATCATGTCTCGCTCCATCCACCAACGCCACGTTGCACCACAGACTGTCCAGGAGTTTAGTCCAGGTCTGGGAGGAGATCCCTCAGGAGACCATCCGCCACCTCATCAGGAGCATGCCCAGGCGTTGTAGGGAGGTCATACAGGCACGTGAAGGCCACACACACTACTGAGCCTCATTTTGACTTGTTTTAAGGACATTACATCAAAGTTGGATCGGCCTGTAGTGTGGTTTTCCACTTTGATTTTGAGTGTGACTCCAAATCCAGACCTCCATGGGTTGATAAATTTGATTTCCACTGATAATTTTTGTGTGATTTTTTTTTTGAGCAGTGTATTTTTGTTATTCAATAGTTTGCCTTGAAATTTAGAGATCTATGGTGCCCAGCCATGATTACAACACTTAAAGGTTTTAGTAGAAGATAGAGTAGAAGGGATAAACAAGAGGTCTGTGTGAAAGTGTTACTGTTCCCCTTCACTGCGAGACATTAGCACTTCCTCAGATCTTAGCCAGTAATTTGATACTTGCAGAACAAGTACAATTAACGTTCAGTTATTAATATCGGAATGACAAAACAAAACAAAAATAAGATTGAAGTTGTATTAAAGCGGAATTATCACTTTAATTAATTTAATATAATCTGTGTGATACATTTTGTGGCTATAAAATAAATGCAGAAAAACAAACATGGAATGTCAGGTTATGTCAAAATGATTTTGCTTTCAATCTACGTACAAAATTGTTTGTTTACACTTCTACACGATCTCAAAAACAGCCTGCAGAGGCAATAGCATTGCAAGTGAGGGTCAGTTATAATCCTGTAAATTCACAATCTAGGAAATCCACAAACTGCAAACAACAAACAACAAACCTAAATGACAAAATAGGTATTTTATCCATGCCTCACAAAATGACATACATGAGTGTTTCTCATACCAGTCCAGCGTCAGGCAACCAGGACTTAACTACGTGTTTAATGTCATGTCACGCAAGTCAAGTTGTGAAATGATCACAGTTTGGTTAGGTTTAAAGGTTAAGTGTGTAAGTTTTAGTCACATCTAGCAGTGAGGGTTGCGAATTGCAACAAACTCCTCACTGTTAGTTTGGCTCCTGGTAGAAACCTCCTGAACTATCCAACACTGAAGAATTCGTGAACTAAAAACACACTGAGCACCTAACCAGAGCTAAGGCTGCAGCAGCTCGGTTGTAAACACACACCAGAGACTAATGTTAGCTGCACGCGGGTTGCTACCTACATTATTTCCAAAACAGATTTGTTGTTCACAAAAGCACTTTATTGGAAAAATAATACACTCACATACAGACAGGGTAGTCACTGATAATAACTTAAATGACAGCGTGACAATGAGGGGTCGTTCTAGTTAACGTTAATGCTCTGTTCGGTTTGTCATTACAAATTTCAGGGATGTGATTTTTCCGGATTAATCCAGAATTCCGGATTTTTCAGACCTGAAAATCAGACCCATGTGAATCATGCGTATCTGCAATGAAAAGTACAGGAGCTGGCCGAGTGAAATGGAGGGGATTTGAGGACATCTACAGGCTGAAGTGTGTAGAGTTTTCTTACTTTGAAGGTATCAACAAGGATGTTCATTTGCATTCAGCTGCCCATTCCACACCTGCGCAGTGTGTACCACAGTCGCTCTCACGCTTCAGTGGTAACATGTTGGGCAGTAATACTGCAATATTACTTTTCCCAGTAATGAGTAATGTAACGGATTACTATTTCCTAAACAGTTACTAATCCAAGTAACGCTGTGCTACTGAAAGCACCATCCCTGACGTGAATGTGCGACCACGCAGCAGCTCAGCGGCACCGGACCTTCTGTTGTTCAAGTCAGCTGTTAGCCAAAAAGCTGTGCGACTTGTGCGACCAGCAAAAAGCTTTCTATTTTTTTTTTTTTAAACCTGTCCTGCCCAGCAGCCTGGTATAGAGTATAATGACCTGGATACCATATTGTGCCAGACAGATTTTACTTTAACAAGAGAGTATTAAAATACTCCTTTGTCTGTTTTATTATTTATTTAATTATGTATTGATTTGTCACCGGGCCGGACAGGGGGGCAGACACGGGGATGGGGGGGCACAAACAGACAGCACAGAGAAAGGACAACACCTGTAAGAGAAGGGGGATGGAGGGTGGGGACAACAGGGAAAAGCTGTGGGAAACACCAATTGCAGAAAGCAACGAAACCTGCAATAGAACAGAGAGGGGGGCTTGGGGAGGAGAAAAACAACAACAACAAACAAACACAAACAAAAAAACAATAAAAATAATAATAATAGTAAAAGAGCAAAAAGCTTTCAACGCGAACAATTCTACATCTTTACTTAATTAAAACATCAGCTAAAGCAGCGCAGCAACGTGAAACTCGGAAAAACTCCGGCCGCTGCTGACACTGATGCTTGGACTCGTCAGGAGAGAGTGGCGTTATATCACCCAGTAAAAAGTAGAGTAGCTAACATAACTTTAAAGAGTATATGCTAAGTAACTAGTAAGTAGCTATATTATTTCTGACTAACTTGCCCAACAATGAGTTGACAATAAGGATCGGATAGATTAGATATGTTTTGATTATTGCTTGTTATAGGCTATGTCTAATGTTTACTTTGACGTTGTTGTCGATTGATCACTTATGTAGCCTATATAGGCTACACATTGCTGTTTGAATGGTTGCTTTTTAAGTCGTCCTTATGTTAATGGTTTTGGCACGTTTTAAATTCATTTCTTGTGAATGGTTGTGACAGGGTTTATATGATGCATTTTCATAAGGCTTTGATCCACGGGGTCGCTTTGCGCTCCTCATCAACAGGCAGGCAAACAAGCCCTCCGGGAGGTAACCATGGCAACGGCCTCTGTGTAGCTGGCACGATCCCGTAAAACTGTCATTCTCGTCTCACACACGCACTGCCAGAGTTGAAATGTCAAACTTTTTCCTACAGTTTATCAACAGACAGAGACTGATCTGCTGTTAGTTTCCTGACTAATATAACTGTATATTATTTAGTTATAGACTCAATTTCATGTTGCATGTTGCATGTTGCACATTTAGCTGTTGAAGTTTGTTAAAAAATTAATAATAATTATTATAGAGACGTTGCGAGGGGGGGGTCTCAGTATATTTTCCTGCTTTTTTGCCCTTTGGCAATTACATGCCTGATATTTGCCATGCCATAAAAATAAATGCTACGGGGACACAGTGTCCTTTAGTTCCCAGTAATAAGGTTGAGATTTCGGTGGGGGTCCCGACGCCGATGCGTCCCCTGGGAACGTTTGTTTGGTCCGGTATGGCTCTATAGGTGCAAGAACTGCTAGCTAGCTGTATGTGCTGTTGTTTATAACACGTTTGGTTATAGCTAACTATAGCCAAAGCTAAATGATATTACATTAGTTGGACAAGTTTTGGGACTTGATTAAAACTCAATGAAAACTGTAGTACACATTTACACAATGCCATTTGTTCTGCACAAGCCTAACGCCAGGCTGTTGGTGAGCCAGTTTCTGGACAGTTTCTGGTTTTAACGCTAGTGCATAACGTTAACGGTTACTGGGCTGCAATAACGTTATTCTTTATTGAATGTCACATAATTACTTGGTCGTGTGACCGCTTACCTGACAACCCGTCTTGCGAGTGTCGGTCAGTTGGTCCGTCCTTCCCCAGCGCTGCTCAGGCTCTGTCTGCAGAGGCTCAGCGCTGTGACACCAGCAGCCCAGCCCACCCATCCAAGAAGCGTCAGCTCTTATTTTGAAAAGGGCTTATTGAGGGGACGTGACATCACATTGAAGCAATACCCCTGATTGGCTGACTACACGTGTGGATCGTAGTCACACACTCAGCAGAATGATAGTGCCAAAAAAGATCTGTAGACGTGTGCAGAGGGATCTGTGAATGCCCTGTGATCTGCAAACACAGATTCAACACTTGCATGCCGAGCTTTGCACAGAATATGTAAGAATGTCTTTTTACAGTGGTTTGAAAATACAAGCTACACTGTGTTTGTTTGCAAATTGTGAGGAGGGCATTTGTAGAATTTTTAATGGGAAAAAAAACGGAACAGTTTCTGAAAATAAATGCAACACAATCTACAAACAAATAATGACCCTCATGCACAGACAAATCTCTATGAATTCATTTAAATTCTGGTTGTGAAGAACAAGTAACTGATTTCTATTTGTGAATCATAAAGAGTTTGTTTGTATGTCATGAAGAGTCTTTTTGTGGATTTGTTATCTATTTGTAGATCTTGTTTTACATTTGCGGATCATGAGGAGTTTGTTTGCAGATTTAGAATCTATTTACAGATTGTGTTTTACATTTGCAGATCATAAGGAGTTTGTTTGCAGATTTTAAATCTATTTGAAGATCTTGTTTTGTGTTTACAAATTATAATATGCATTTTTGACTCATAGTCTCTTCATTTTCAATGATTACGGCATTGTTCTGTCACCACAGTGAAACAATTTTGCCAAAATTCTGAAAACAAATGTGACACAATCTATAATCATGAAACATGAAATTTACCTGCAAACAAATCACTTTACATTAATTCAAATTCTGCTTTTCAGTCATTGATTTTTGTCACTTCTCTTAGTGATTATGCCCATCTTCCAGCTAAAGCTATCTAACAACAGTTTTCATTTCCATTGCTAAAGTCCAACTAACTTAATTACCTGTCCACCAGAAAACAGACTTCAGCACCACTTTGAAAACATCTGTCCCACATCAGAGCCTTCCATTTGGGAAAATCCACATCGATTATATCTGTGATTTCAGCCATCATCTGTCTGCATCTGTCCCAACTCTCTGTCCAAATGTCACTTATTTTCTTACATATATTAACCAGATGACTACCCAGAGACTGTTTATTATTAGGCCTATTATTATTTTTTCTCTTCTTCTTCTTCTTCTTCTTCTTCTTCTTCATATACATTCAGTGTAGTGACGGGCGTCTACACTAACAGAATTACACAAACAGAAGGCCGTGATGATGAAACGTGCTCTGTAGCGCTGTTTGTCTGTTGTCAACTACTGTAGAAACATGACGACACAATACCGCGATCTCCATGTAAGAGGACCCGCGGTTATGTAGATAGAATTGGCTCACAGTTTATAATGTAAGGTCTTTATACCCCTATTTATTACTGTCGCACTTCACGCTTAGACTGTGTGAACACGACGTGATTATGATGGCGCTGTTTGCAAAGTGGAGGAAGAGAGAGAAAATAGCGAGGGGCAAAAAAGACCAAAGTATGGGATTATTTCAAGCTAAAAGAAAACAACAACTCTCTTATGTCACAGTCCATCCACCGTAAAACGAAACTCAATGTATGTCGCCTACCAACAGCACGATGGCACCTTATCAGAAAGCACCCAGTGTTTTACCAGCGGACCACAGACAAGGTAGCAGTAACAGCGACATTAGCATTTAAAGGAGAAACTAGCAAGAAACTGCTCGATTTTGAAAGTATCCAACAGAGAAACTCCCACCCCCTCCCTTCTGAGCTCCTTCCAAGGCCACGCCTCTAAAAACATGAACGCATGTTGCTGACACCGCTGGAGGATGAGCACAGTGTGACATGCGGGGAGGAGCACAGTGCAGCAGCTCACATTATGTCACATCAGCGGTAATACAACATCTAACTTTATCGTTATGAAAATAAACAACTAACCCGACTGTTAGTACTCACTACCAAGCTAGCATATTATTATTGGATAGGTTTAAAGCCCCCCACCAGCCAGTTTTAACTGCCGTTTTTGGTTAACATTCTTTCTTAAACAGAGAATGGGGGTGTGGTTAATAGTCGAACGTAATAGATTACCATGACAACCAAAAACTGACCAGCTGGAGTGTTCACTAACGATATGCTGTGTTAACATCACTGCACATTACTGTCTGGCAGAATAGCTATTACTTACCCATGATAGAAACTAATGTGCGCGTATCTGTTATCAGTCATACAGTCGATGGTCCTGTCACGCACTGCACACGCTAACTCCCACTACGTTTTATGGTGCGCTTACTTTACTGCGGGGGTGTGGGGGGTGCCTCCGCCGATGCATTGGTAAAATGGCCATCAGTAAAATGCATGTTGCAGAATGTATATAAGACGGTGGCGGGTGAAAGTGCGACGCGTTTTCTGTCATCTATCCTCCAAAACCGCACGCACAAATGCCATAATGAAAATGAACAGCACAAGAGGAGGAAACTAAAAAATAAAATGAACACCCTTGATTAGACAACTTTCTGCAATAACTATGCTAGCTAACTACAACTTAGTTAACTTAGCTAACTAAACTAGAAAGACAAACAATCAGACACAGCAACTTTTGCAACTTTGAGCACAAAATTAAGCCATTTGTCAAAATATATTTGGCGAACTATGTGGGTAATCAACATTGTAAGGAAATATCATAGAAATGTCAAAATACAAAAAAATACCTGCGTCAAGCTTCACACTTCAACAACGACATATGAACAGGTATATACACATATATAGTGTATTTTAATATTAGTCTATTATCTCCCAGTGTACTTGTCTCAAAGTCTCTCCGGTGTTTCCCCCTAGCCCTTTGGGTGTCAAAAATAAAGTGCTATATAAATATAATCCATCACTATTGTTATTACTTTTTTTATTATTGTTTACTGATTACAACAACTACAACAATCGGCTCATCTGTGTCATGTACATTGACCTGGTGTGTAATGTGGACTTGAAGTCCTGTTGGAGAACAACCAACCTGTTCTGAGGACTCTGGACAACATCCAGACTACAGTGCTTCCATGCACCACACATGGCTGACCTTCCAGACCCAGGACAGAGTAACAGACCATTCAGTCAGGCTGCATACAGACAGGTTGTAGTGTGGCAATGTGAAGCACTTGGAAACATCATTCAAAATAAGTATATACAGGAAGAGACAAGGTGTGTCCAGAGGTATCTTGACTGATTATGAATTCAGTTTAGACTTTACACTTAGCATTGTATCGCTGCTGTGGAGATGATTTAATATATCACAATCACCTCTCTGACATGATTACCACATTTCAAAACCAACTATATTACTTTTTGTTGTACGTTTTGTTGTATCTAGCAACAGTCCTCTGGAGGTCAGCGATGTAACTGTAGTCCTTCTCCACCTTCGATGAAGCTCCACATCCTGGACTTTTTGTTGTACACTTGGCTGTACCTGTTAACACAGAAAGGAGTATCAGCTTAGGGAAAAGTTTGTAATACCTGACATTGTTCTCTTATAGAGTAGTTAGCATTTTCCACATAAAATGCAATCAAAACAATAAATCAGCACCATCTATCTGTATCCCTCATATTGTTTAATATTTTTGACTCATCACTTATAAATGTATTGAGTAGTATGCATAGGAGTAATACATACTCAATTGTGTCATCAGCTTTTCTCCTGGCTGGTCTGTGGACATGGTGGTTGTAATCCAGGCCAACCAGCATGGTCCAATTAGCGTGTACTGGGTTATGGAAGAATCCAAATCTGCAGGTGACATGAGGACACAGTAGAAATAATACATAGTATTTTTTTAGTTCTGGTAAAATAAACAATGGCATAACAGCATTAATTACAGTAAAAGGTTTTTACACAGTAGGTTTAGCTACATGCAATGGCAAACTATATAATAAGTAACACAGATACTTTGTTTATGTACACTAACGTTGACATGTCTTTCTCATAACTACAAAAACCTAGGTGGTGAATAACTAAACTGGCACAGTCAACACCTACATTGTCTTACCTAATGTTAGCCTTGGCAAAGTTCTCCAAGACAGCTCTCAGTCATGATACTGTTTAACAACTCAGCTGCATGCTAAGTAGTTAGCTGTCGTTAGCTGTATCTTAAGTAGGTAGCTACATTGGCTAGCGTTGAAAGTAACAAATTACCATCAAAATGATAAAAGCCAGATTACCTGTCCAGCAGAGATGAAGCGACCACGGTGAAACTTTTCAGCCCCTTGAGGTACCTCAGTTGTCACCATCGTTGAAAATCCACGCAGGTATTACCTCTATGAAGGTATTTTTGTGTCTTTTTAATGTAAGCAAATACAATTATTTTGAGAGCATATTTATCGCACTGCAATCAGAAATCAAGTTTGTAATTAACAATAAATAGGTTTAAATTAAAACTTTTTGTGTCACAAAAAGTTTTAATTGCTATTATGTCATATTATTTGATTGCAAGTCAAAAAGTTTTCCAAGTGAGAGAGTTTTGCAAGTTGAAAAGTTTTGCAAGTCAAAAATGTTGAGAAATATGAGATTCTATTGGTGGGTTTGACTGACCAATGATGGATTTGCATTTACCGCATGGCCACACCCACAATCCCCTCGCTCCGATCTACTGGAGATGGCGTTGTAACATGTACAGGCTTGATGGAGGTAAGTTGATGTTATGTTGCTCATTTCAATAGAAATGCTTTTAAATGTTGTATGGCATGATTTAATGCTTATTTATATTTACCATTGGCAAGGTCACAGAGTCTATCACTGTCTCCTTTTTTAGAATGAGATATATAACAGTTATTGAAATGAGCAACATAACGCTTACAACAACAACAATAGCTTACCTCCATCAAGCCTGTACACTTTACAGCTCCGTCTGCAGTAGAGCTGAGAGCTGCTCGGAGCCGTCTGAGCTAGAGGGTTGTGGCCGTGGCCATGCGGTAAATGCAAACCCATGATTGGTCAGTCAAATCCACCAATAGAATCAAAAATACCTTTGTATTCGTCCATCCTGACAAGCGGTCAGGACGGAGCCAACGGCTCCAGATATTTAACATGCTAGATATCTGTCTGGCATTAGGAATTGTGTCAGCGAGTTCATAACAATTGGCGAGTGCAGACTGACCGCTAACTTGCCCCTGATCACAGCCCGATGGTTGGCGGGCTTGGTTACTTGCAGTACTTGCTGTGACGTCATGTGATATACAGTACATCACGTCAGTTACGTGATGTACTGTATATCACATGACTTCAAAATAACTCAACTTGGTTTCCCATGGGACTTAAACTTTGTTCTCCTGCATGGAAGTCCTGCATTGGTTTGACCCATCCATCCACCCATTCCACCTCCTTAAATGGACTTTCTGGCTATCTATAATAAGTCATCCTACTCCTACCTACCACTAGAGGTTCCTGCCACAATAAACGTAAATATGGGTCGTTACAACAAGCTGCACAATCAACCTATTTGGTCGTTTCTGGGGAGGATAGGCTGAATTTTCTACAATGTATTAGAAATTCAAATTTGTCTGCCACCATTCCACAATTTGTGGCTGGGCATGAACAAAGCTATAAAAATAATCTTAAAACTTTGTTTACCTAACATTTCCCAAACATTACAGTCTGTATCTTTGTCAAACTAATCAAACTTCAGTAAATCATTGTATTAACCACAAACAGATTTAGACCAAAAGGGAGATAACTGGGAGCCTCTATCTCCCAAAAACATTGCTTAAATCATAAGGCTACTCTGTTGTCACCCTCCATGCTGTCTTTTGCTTTGCTGATTAAGGTAAACATATTAGAGAGACAACATTGTCACAAACACAGAAAGCATGTCCTGGTTTATTCTGTAAAGCGATCCAACAGACACCCCTTCATTGCAACCACAGCAGCTCACAATGTAAGCAGGGCTAAAGGTGTGTTCAGACTATAACTAAAAAGGTTCAGACAGAAAGCAAAGTGACTTTTCGCTGTTTATGTAGTCCATTCGCATGCATCCAGTGTACAGATGTTAGCTGCTAGCTAGCTAAAAAACTAAAGAATCAACAGTGTGTTTGGTGGTGCTAGAGGGAAGGTCAGGGAGTAACAGTGGTGGGATTTATTATCTGGTGACCATGAATTTCTACAAAATGGAATGGCAAGTTTTGGAGATATTTCAATCTGGACCACAGCAGTCGACTAATGTTACAAGCTAACTGTCCTTTCATTTGTGCATAACACATCACAGCTAAAATGAGGATGCTTGGTTGTTTCATGGAGGCATTACGACACCTTAATGGCAGTGAAGAACAGTGCAGGGATATTAGAGAATATAATAATAATATACTCAGACAGCTGAGTAGTAATAGCTAGTCTGTCTGACACAACAAGCCATGAGACCAGGTAACAAAAAAACGTCTCGAATCTGCACTTGAGACCTTCATTGTTTGCCTTAGTAACACATTTTCCTTCCTGGAACATTACAATTTCACCTTATCTTGTAATCTATTGTTTCTCAACCTTTTCAATGGCTCACCACAGTAAGACTTTATTCATGCTCTACCTATTGAGCTCTACAAGATCTGACCACACAACTGTGCCATTGTGACTAATGTTGCTGATCAGTCTGCTTAAACAATATTAAGAAAAAGCACTACTGCTCATTTCGTCTTCAGTAATCAGGGCAGTGACCCAAATGAAGAACAAAAGCTGGCGGAAGACCTCATCTTCTCTGTTCTACGTCAGTCTTGCCGCCTGTCATTATCTGTCCACCTCTTATTTCACCTACTGTCACCTCCTGCCTTCTCGCCTCCTTCGTCCCTCCACTCTACCCAGAGATGTAATCACATCTATTCAGTGATGAAGATGAAATTGCCCCCTCCCCCCGCCTCCTCCTCCACCCACTCCCTTTCGAGCCTGGTTGAATTTGGTCATCCTTTTGTCGTTGAGGGAACAAACAAATTACGTGTCCTTAAACAGTCAAGACAAGAGTGATCACTTGAATGGAATCTGACAGAGAGCAGAACGAGCAAAGACGGGAGGACTGTGGCTCAGTGAAATGAGCAAGGTAAATGGTTATGAGTGTTTGTCTTTGTGTGTTCACCGTGGTAATTAGTGCATTACGCTGTGGGTAAAATGCTCAGGCCAGCCATGTAGAGGAAATGGACAAGTAATGAGTGTTACCTATGTCAAAACACACCAACAGGGTTCATTTAACACATAAACACACACACACACACACAGTTGTGGGTGCATCCATTAAACACAAAAACAAAATGTCATGGAAGCTAATTGCTAAGTGTTTTACTTAAATGATCATTGGTCTGTGTGATTAATCAGATTTCAGAAGTTGAAAGGCAACTTCAAGTCATGTAAATTAGTACAGGTGCTGGTAGAAGTGCAAAACAGTGTCTCTAACAGAGATGCAGTGAAGTTTAGGGTCAATGAAAAGACTAACACTCTAACAATGTTAGTTTTGCAATGAGGCCACCCAAGCCACAAACACATGTACTAATGGCTCTTTAAAGTGCTGATATTGAAGATTTTAATAACGTTTGCTCCTTTTAAAATTAGTTTTCCCCCTTAATTGTACATAAATATAGTACTTTTCACACAGATATAAAAAAAGAAAAATATACAATAATAAGTAAATATCCAAACACGCGTCTGAAAAATGGTGATTTGAGTTCCCTGTTTTAGATATTTTATGTGTTTCAGGGAGAAAAGTTCATGATGTTGTTTTTGCTTTAGCATACCTTGCTGGTCTGATACCCCGCAAAATCAGATGAAACTATTTACAGCACGCAGACCAGAAGAGAGTGTATGTTTACATCTTCCCAGGCAAAGTTTCACAGTGAGCAGTACGTTAGCCAGTTAAAAGGAAGCAGCAGGAGATTTTTAACTTATATTTTGTGGTTATGGCTGATACTGGGGCTGGATCAGCAAAGAGAAAAAGGGACAGTCATAGAGCAGAGCGAAAACACAGTGAACCTCGGTTCTGTCATTCAAGAGATGGAGAAAATTGCAGGAATCAAAACTGATCCTGAAGTGGCCCTCTTCCACCTAGAGTGGTATTTAATATGTCTTATTATATGTTTTATTTGGCTGTGTATAATCCATGGAGACATTACTGTAATACAACTAGCTTATAACATAACATTTAATGTTGGCCTTGCTATGTTGGCTGATTATTATGAAGACATAACATAACTAGGGAATGATGATAACTTTAGCTTTCTCAATAAAATGACTAAGCAACTAAGTAACAAATCTGTTAGTGGTGGGCTTACATGTAACGTAGGGGTATAAACGGTACTAAAACAAAGTTTGTTGTCTTATTATAGTTATTGGTCTTATGTAGCCACAAATACATGCATTACTTCATTGCTATGCATCCTGCAAACAGCTGTGTTTAAAGAAGAAAAATAGTATTAACAATAAATTGTGTCTTTTTTTCACTGGCTTCAAAAAGCAAATGCAAGCAATAGCCAGATCAAGATCTTTATGACACGAGGCGGTGGAAACGCCACAAAATGAAAGTTCCTTGTAGTTACTTTAACCACAGCGTAAACATCAAATTACACAGTGGCTAGCCTTGGGTTTCTTTTTGTTAGTTATTTTGTGTTAACATGATTAATGCAAACCTAATTTTAGAATATATGCTGGTGTTGGTGTGCCAGTGACACCAGGGTAAAGGCCAACCTCACTTTTTAAATGGCAGTGATGATGATAGACATTACAAAAACTGGGAGACTTGACCAGTTTAGTTTCTATATTTCACTTGGACTTGCTGTTTATCTCCTAGACAGCCCATGAAAACCTCTTGTTTCTGGGGGGAGCAAATAAAATTGTTTTTAATCTCTGGAACAGCCAGTCAGAGCCCGTGAGAAGGCTTCATGCTGGGATTTGACTCGTCTGGAAGATGTAACTTAAAGATATTTCAGTCTTAAATCAATTTTCAACCATAACAAGAGTGTAACGTTTAGCAGATGCACGTTGGCTTGTTTAGCAGGAGAAACATAGCAGCCTTAAAGTGCTGGAAACATCACTGAAATGTCTGGGGTTGTCCTTCAGTAAAAGGCTGTCTCTCACTGCATGATGATCTCTCGCAGCAGAGATTTAATTCACGTCAGGACTCATTTTGTCCCAAATTTAGAAGTCGCCAGGGTTATTTTCTCTTCACTAAAAATACAAAATTCATTCATAGAGAAATAATCACTCACCAACTGCATATCAAAACCAGAAATGGCACAGTGTTTAGTTGATGGATGAAGTTGTCGCTTGTTGAAAAATGTGAGGTCTGAATATAGAGAAGCAGTGTGTGTGTGTGTGTGTGTGTGTGTGTTGTTTGCTGAGGTGAGTGCAAAAATAGACTGATGTCCCCTGACACTTTAACTGCTTAGTGTGTTCTTTAGACCCTGTGGAAAATGGTACTGTCGTATAAAAGTCAGTCGTGCACGGCAGAGTTTTTACTGGGAAGAGGCAGAAAAAGAATTGGACATAACCAAAGTAAGAGAAGAGAGAGGGGGGGAGCAGTGACTGGGACACGGTGATCTGGGCATAGGAGTTGAGGAGCAGGAAGAAATGAGATAGGACATCTTCATTTAGTTTTAACATCTGCCTAACTCTGCAGTGCAACCTGCTCTGCTAAGGCAGACAGCAGCAGGCTCAGCTTCTCACACTAACAGATGGATTTAGACTTTTAGACTCAGACGCTTGGCAATATTCGCTGCCTCAGGTGAGATTTTAGAATTTGGTATTGAATCAAGCGTATCAAATCGGTCTTGGGATATGAAAAGTCGATGCGTAAATGGGATTTTCTTTTTTAATTAGTCAGTCCGCTGCCATATTCCAGGGCCCCACCTGTATGGTTTGTGCCTCGAGGATGTGAATTGTGTATATTTCTCAATTAACTGTCATGAAAAGAGGTAGAATGGCAAAGAAGGAGCAGACGTAACAGGATGAGGGATATGACAGCAGCTGAACCTTTACCGTCGCATTGTGCTTCTGCACCAGATAACTGAGGCAATTCGACTTTTCCCCACGCTGTCTGCGTATCTGTCTGTCATTTAGCACAAATTGATCATATTTATTGGGGTGCCATCAGTATTAACGGCCAAAGGTCATATTCACCTGTTCAAGTATCTCGCCTCAAGACAAATTGGCGTAAAAAGCGGGTGAACGTTAACACTGATCGATTCATCGACCACGCAGATGCACGGATGTCTCGTAATAGTCACACAAGAGTCAAGGCAAGATGTGTTGTGTATGTGCATGCGGTTAGTGTTGCGTGGAGTTGTTTCAGATGTTTCAGTCAAGGTGCCTAGTTGACCGTAGTGTGTAATTGTGCTTTTAATGTGGGTCTTGCTGCCTTCAGGTGACTGCAGGGATTTAATCAACTTAAGAGGAACACTTAGTCATAGTATCATAGTAGTTGGCTGACAGACATTTGTAAGAAACACTTAGCTGCACTAATCTGTCAACAATAGATCAAACTGCTTTGTATAAAAGGAAACTTATTAGGTGTAGTGACAAACCTACAGAGAAATGTCACCAAACGCTGCAGTTCCTTTTAGTTTTGTGGAGCATTTTAGAATCGTTGAGCTTATTGTTTTGGTTTTATCTGTAAAGTGTGTAATAAATCTTCGGTCACTCCTCCTGTCACCTGCCCCACCACACACACACACTCACAAACCTGCACACACACCTTTACTATGGGTATACAGACACACACAGGTGATAGTAGCCACACATCAGCATTACCTTAGTGTCTGTAACTCAGTCCTCTCTCTTGCATATTCATTGTGGGTGTGTGGTCCTGTTGTATGTCTGTGTTTAGTTCCGTAGTGAGCTCTGGGAACATTCAGACTGAAGTTATTTGGCTCCAACTGAGAAACGAAAGACAGAGTTTGTACATGTGTGTGTGTGTGTGTGTGTGTGTGTTCGCCCAAGTGAAAGAGAGACTGGGAAAATAAAACAGATAGGGGGAAAAAAACAAAGGTACCCCTCTGATTGAATCTGTTGAGGCGTGGCATTGAGATAGATCACAGACAGGGTGTGTGTGTGTGTGTGTGTGTGTGTGTGTGTGTGTGTGTGTGTGTGTGTGTGTGCACGTCTGCTCCTGCCTGATCTGACCACTACACAAAGTGGAAAAAGATGGAATTCCCCATCCATTTCTGAAAGACACGTGTCAGTATGCTTTTGTGTGTGCTTATTCCTTCATAAATGTGCAGTGTGTGTGTGTGTGTGCGTGCGCGCGCACAATAAACATATTAGTGTGTGCATCAGCATTCATGCAGCCCAGTGTGTGTGATTAGATATTTACTCGGTGCTGCAGTGTGTGATTAAGTGCGGTTTGAAGCGGTGGCTCTACGCTACACTGCGTCCTGGACTCAATGCAATCATAGCACACACAGGTAGAGAGAAAAGCACCAGCATCAGAGGGCTGCACCATTTCATATCTGCTTTAAATGAGTTCATTGAGTTTATCCCATTCATAAACTTAGTGATTACTGATGAGACACTAACATCCCTGATATGAAAATAACTTTTAAAAAAAATACCTCCTTTAAATGTACATTTTGCCTTAGAGAAGCTCACTCACTTTGACAGGATTTAAACACACTGTCATAACGTACTCAACAACTACCTCCAGGTGAAAAGCTGAAAGTTAAAGGCAGTACAGAAGTGCTTTGATTTTGGCTCTAAAATCCCCCAAATGGATTTTGAAAGTGATTAAAAACTCCCACTCTCTCTTTTTGAGTCGGATTTGGTTCTGAAAGTTAGTTTTAATTGAGAGGATATTGAGGCTTAAAGGTTCTGTATATGAGATTCTGAGTATAGCATCAAACAATTACTATGTGAAGATTTAGCGGAGTAATGGCGTCCTGAGCAGAGAATGACGTCACACCCCCTCTGTGTGTGTTGTCACTTGAGCTTCTCTGTGAGTTGTTTTGGTAGCCGGTCTGGCCGCGCATGCCTTTTAGAGCATGTGAATTGTGAGCTGTTGTCTTTGAGGCGAGTGGTACAATGCCGTGAATTAAGGGTTTATTTCAGCTAAACCAGAATCAGTGATAGTTGGAAAAGAGGAAAGACTTGATGAGTTTTGTTGTGTTTCTGTTGAGTTTGAACAAATTGTGTTTTGCAATGCTCTGCAAGGTAAAATTAGTTTTCTTGACGGAGTCTGGTTGGACGTAGTGCCCATTTGATGTAATCTGAAATGCTGGTGCTCTAGTGCGACATTTTAGGGGCAGAGCATGTCGCACACAGCTTCTTTTAAGTTGCAGTATTTTTATATTGGTAGACAAAACGTATCTGCACTGCTTGCTCATTTCCAATTCTTCTTTCCATTCAATGTAGGTCAAGGCACAGTTGCCAGGAGAAGACCATCTGTGGTCGACGCGCTGTCAATCATGTTACGTATAATAAAGTTTCGTCCGTGCAGATCATTCTTCACGAGCACCTGCACACATTTTAAGGATGTGCATGTGCCTATTCGAGATTGGCTGTTCACTTTCAGGCAATTACCATAATGTGTTTTGAAGGGTGGCTAGGAAGTGTTGTTGATTAATGCGAGTCACTCTTCTGTTACCTCAACTGCTGCTGAGAAACATGCAGAGCTGTCCCTGACCTCTTTTTATTTTGAGTGCTCTAATCTTACGGTCTCCCTGAATTATTCACAGTTTTGCGTTATGCACATTTGCACAACATAATGTACAGCAACCTATATCAAATACTGTAGCTGTATAATAAGCAAAAGACGTCGCCATTGTTCTAGATCCCTAAATTGATACCTTAAATATAGAAGAGGCACAATATTTTTGAAGTCTTTGACAAACAATGTTATCCGGCTGGTGTGTCAGACAACACAATGCATGAAAGGTAAGGGGACAAACAACATTTATTGTTATTTTCAAGGGCTTGTTGCCAGGGCCTGGTTTCACCTGGTGGTTTAGTAATTTTTTGTACTTTCAGACAAACAATTCTACAGTAAAAGTACCGCTACTACACCCTAGCAGCACCAAGTGGCCCGCCTATAGCACCCCCTTCCACCCCCCCAACCCCCCGCTTGTTGCGTACCTGAAGCTTGACCAGGTTTGACAGTTGGAGTCTCCAGACTGATAGAAGTTCTCCAACTTATGAAAAGTCATGTACTTTGTCATCAGGACAACAGTGGGAATCCTATAAAAAAAAACAAGTCCTCAAAATGGACAACACGTTAAACAAAACAATTTTTCTACAAACTAGGTTTTCTAAATGGTACGTGTTTTTATTTTATGCTGGAGGCTATGAAGCAAACATCAGTCACTGCAAAACAGCTACTGGGTGTATTTTAGCATTTCAAACAGATTTACGTATTTGTGACTTTGTAAAAATGCCGTGTGGTAATGGGGTTGGGTTGTCATTTTAAAACAAGTTTATTTTCCCGGCTAACAGCTGTGTGTCTTAGAGATTGTCTCACTAACAGATAAATCACCACAAAGCATCCGAGGATATGAAACTCATATTCTATTGAAATTACTAGCTTCCAAATGTCTCATTCGTGTGTGGGAGACTGTGTGTGTCTCAAGAGACACAGTTTGTACCTCTCATGTCACCTGTGCCCCCCTACAGGAATCCACTTTAGACTGACAGGTGTGCCTGTGTGTGTGAGTTTGGAGGGTTAAACAAACATACTCTCCTGTCGTTGGACCTCTCAAACAACACGTTTATGTCACCTTTTCTTTTCCTATCCATCTCTCCATCTCATTCGCTCTCCCAGTGGGTATATCTGGTTACCTCGGAGAGGCTGGCTAAATTCTACAGTGTGTATGTGTGTGTGGAAGAGAGAAACATGTGATGATAGATTTATAGGCCGCTCGCATATGCTGGAGCAATCAAGGAATCACCCCCGACTCATATCCTCTCTTCTAATAAAAAATACTAGAGAGGGAAGAAAAGAGAGTGGGCGAGGGTACGGACATATGAAAATGATAGAGACAGAGCTGAATGACGAGAGAGAGAGAGAGAGAGAGAGAAGGATAGAGAGAAATAGTGGGAATGAGCTGAAAGAATGTTGAAAAAGAATATTTTTCTATGAAAGACTAGGACTTTTTAGTCCGGTGAGACACAGGCGAGGGTGTGTAGAGAGACAACAGTACAGTTTGGATGAGAAATGAGAAAGAAAGAGGTATAGTGAGAGACTGAATGAGCATGATTTAATGTTGCTCGTCTTTATGAGGTTGTAAGTCTTGTTTTTTTTTTATGAAAGTGATCTTTAGTTTATAGCTTACCACCCCTTCCTTCTCTCAGTCGACTCCCCCCCTCGTCCTTTCTTCTTCCTCCATCTTCATCCATCTCCAGTGGTAAATTATACGGTAAAATATCTACAGAAGATATAAAAAGGAAGGATGTTTTTCCTTCCACGGTCAATATTTCACACATTGTTTAGTATTCTCTTCCATACAATATTGAAAAAGCAAACATTTCAGTGTTTGCCCCTGAGAAATTTCTTAAAGTTTTCCACTGGATATTAATGAGACAGTATTCACCCACCCCTCTATATCACTGAATTTAAAATCAACTTATTAGTTGGAAATATATTTATTGAGGGGTTTGTGGTCTGAAAACCACACACTTTTCTTTCTTGTGTGCTTTTGCAGATACAAGCTTCACAAACACAATTCATAGAGCCAATCACTGATCTGCAGCTACTCAGGAATCTATATGAGACTGATTTGTGTATGTTTGAAGTCCTTGAGCTTTAGGATTACAGTCCCACGCTGAGAAGGTGTTTAATCAGTCTTTTCTTGAAGGCTTGAACTCTACTTGATGAAATGTCTCCGACAACAGCAGGGGTTGAGGGGCTGTTCCATGTTGTTACTGTTATGAGTTAAGGATTCTGGTCTTGTTTTGGTTCCATGTCTGGTGTTCTTGTTATGGTTTTGGACAGAACGGACCCAAACGCAATGCTTCAGGTTTCAAAGAGATTTATTAAGGGGAAAAAAGGGATGTTGAGGGGCTGGAGAAAGGGGGGAGATGGACACCGGCAGACGTGGACGCGGAGAACCAAGGAGCTGGATTACCTTGGTTTTTGAACACTCTGCCTGTAAGTGTGCTCGCCCTTTGTTTGTCTTTGTAAATAAACCTTTCGGAACTGAACCTGCTCTGTGTCCTGCGTTTGGCTCCAACCTGCTCATCCACCACAACTCATGATAGTTAAAGCAGAATGGAGAAAGGTCCTGTCAAGGCATTTGGTGTTAGCCTGGAATGACAAGGCATGGCTTGGTGGTAACGTCCCGGTAGTAGAGGGACATGAGCTGAGGGTAGCAGTGCTTTCACGTGTGCTGGACAGTTAAGTGTGCATCTTGAAAAGAACAGTTATTGCAGCAACTGTACTGCGATGGCTCAGCTTTGTGATGGCATAATTATTTAGAGCAGTCCTGATCCACACAAATGACCTTTAGTCCCTGAATGATATCTATCTGCATAAGACTGGTTTGTGAGGCATTCATCCAAAGCAAGGCAGGAGTACTATATGATACTACAGACCTGGGTTTTGTAGACGTTGGCTCTGCCTCTAGGGTCAAGCCTGTCAGTCAACTTCCAGCAAATGCTCCAGCACATTTGCAGATGTTAGACACATGGCTGGTCCGCAGGAGTTTTTTGTCAATGCATAGCCCTAGAACTTCCGTCTCCTAAAGAAGAGATCTGGGCCAGATGGATTCCTCTTTCTTGATGGCATCATTGCCTTACACTTGCTGGGCACGAAGGTGACCTTCCAGGCATCATCCCACTTTCTGATATTTCCCAGGTCTTTGCTTAGGCTTGCCGCAACCTCACACCCATTTGATGATGTTATGGGTGCAAAGATGGTGGTGTTAGATGACAGGGATGTCTGTTGATCCACTTCACCAATAGTGTGTATTTACAATACTCCACTATTTCTTTGAGCTTAATGACTTGGGCATTTTTCAGTCTGTTGTTGTACTGTCTTTTAGCCTGCTTTTCTGTTTGGTTGACAGTTGCTCTTGCTTCAAGGATTTTTTGTTGTGCAGCCAAACTGTTTGATGTCCTCATCTTACGAGTCCATGTTTTTTTCTGGCTGTGCTTCTGCACGGTTCATTAAACTTGCTTTTTCTCCAGCCTTTCTGGTGATACTCTTGTTTGGTATATATTCCTCCATGGCATCTTGCAGTATAATGGTAATATATTAGTGCAGATTATTTTCCAATCTTCTTCGTTGAAGACACTGGACCAATTAACAGAATTTAAGTACCCTCTCATTTCCCAGAACTGGGAAAGGGGTGGTGATAGCGCAAAGAGACTATGCCTTTGGTGTGAGAGACCCGGGTTCAATCCCCCATTGTGACCCATCCACCAATGTGTCCCTGAGCAAGACACTTAACCCCTAATTGCTCCAGAGGCGTGCGACCTTTGACATGTATAGCAATTGTAAGTCGCTTTGGATAAAAGCGTCAGCTAAATGAATAAACGTAATGTAACTGAGCTTGTCAGATCTCCACACCCTTCGCTTGTATGGCTTATCTCTGAAAACTGATACTTTTAACTGTACAAGTACATTATCCAGCAGCATCTCTGATGCTGCTCCCCAACCACTCTTCATGATGTACATTAAAGTCACCAATGAGCATTAGAGACTGGGCTCTGAACGCGTCTGAAGGTGTTAACATCAGGATAGTCCAAGACTTCATTAGAGGCACTTGGAGGACGGTACACAGCTCTAGTGGTCATTTCGAGGCTTTCTTTTAGTTTTTCTAACAGGGGATTGTTGATTTGATTTTGATTTTATGGCCTGGAACTTTTTCCTGTTTTTGGTTCAGTGTTACTGCTGTGATCAACCATTCGTCAGGCGGAAATTAACACAACTCCAAATGAATGCTAACGGTGCTCTATGACTGCTGAATGTGTAAATACGCAAGCGGCTGCAATGCCCGCAAATAGCCAAAAAATCTGTTAACACTGGTTTAAATAGGAATAAAAGTTATATTTATGTGAATTTCAATCAGAGGTTCGTTAGAGAACCAAGTGGTTTCTATTAAATCCATATTTTACTATTTTTCTGTATCAAATCAGAGGTGACACTGCTCAAAGTCAGATTTTTAACTGGAAAGACATAACGTCAACTCATTTTCATGAAGGTCCATGTAACAGACAAAAATATTCATATTCCAACTACACATAGTTGAACTAATCTTTAGTACACGAGCTGTGCAAAACGAGAACTGTTATGTTCACTCCGAGGTTTTGACACTGAAGCTGTTTATTCAGTACGAGAAGAGCTAAACAAGTGTGAAAATCTGACACAAAATACCTCCATACCTCATTTTACCCACGTCTCTTCCTTCCCAGTCTCTACCTTTCTCCACCATCCTCCCTGCTTCTTCTTTGCTATTTTTTCTTTCCTCTCTTCTTTGATTCTCCCTACCTTATTTTTCTTTTCTACCGCTTCTATCTCCCCTCTCCCTCACCCTTTCTCTCGCTGTCTGTTTAATAAGAAGGGATTGGTGGAGGAGTCGGCCTCTACGCCCTCCTCACTCCACTGAGCCATAGTCTCATTAAGGAAGGAAACATGCTGACACACACAGATCATACTGTGAGACTTCATTGGTTACCCATTGCCTTCTTTTCTTTCTTTTCTTTGCTGTCTATATAATTTTGACCTTTTCCCCCTGAATTCTATTGCTTTTCTTACTTCTGACCTTTTCATTTCTCTGTGAGCATGTGAGCGGCTTTGTTTTTTGGCACTTTGTCGCTTTATTTGTGCTGACAAACCTTTTCAGTTTTTACTTGCTGAACAACTTTCTTCTGCTTTACTGATGTTTTCTTTCATTTTACACTTTCATTTTTCTTTGGCTCATGTTCATCTTTACCTTTGCCTGCAGTTAAACTGATGTAGTGACATGACAATACAGTCTGCCGGGAGCAAGACGAGGCTTTTAAACCTGAAACATTTAAACATGAAATTCATTCTAGTGCAGCTGTGTCTGTAACAAAGGAGATTCTTAAAGAGGTCATATTCTGCTTTTTGGCTTTTTCTCTTTCCTTTATTGTGTTGCGGGTGCATCTTTTTGTGCATGTAATAGATTTGCAAAGTGAAAAAGTCCACCCAAAGAGTTCCCAATCTCCTACAGAAAACTCAGAACTAAAATAAGACTTTTGCTTTATAATTCCTACAAAATATTTATTTTGTTGATTTTCTTGCACTTTAGTGTTCCGCAATGTAAAGTCAGAAATATGTGGTTTGTCACTGCCTTCCAAATGTCAAATAAACGATGTGTTAGACATTCTGAGTTTCCTGAGATGTTCTTCTGAAATAAGAATTGAGTGGCTCCCAAGATTTTGGCAAATTGGTATGGGATGTGCACAGATCAGAAGATCATTGGCACCTGTCTACTGAGTATCAGTGATTCCAGTGAGGTGAGGTGCCTTTCCAGAGCCCAACGGATACTAAAAGACAGTACCAACCCCGGTCACTGCCTGTTCACCCTGCTGCCATCTGGCATATGATACAGAAGTATCCGTGCTGCACCACCAGACTACAGAGCAGCTGCTTTCCTCTGGCTGTGAGACTCCTCAGCTCTACCTCATCCTTCGCACTCCACCATACATATATGACATGGAACTTTCTGTTACGCTAGTTTTACACATACCATACCACTACTTTGAATAACATATATGTTATGTATGTTCTGTGTGCGTAGTGTGAATGGGGCTAAAACAGTAATTTCATTGTGCAGCTCTGTGTTGTAGAATGACAAATAAATATACCTGTAACCTAGAACCTTGAAAATGTTAATTACTAGCCTATGCTGGGGACATGATCCCCGGTCTCCAGCACCCTCCACCAGTGTTATCGCCACACCCTTACTTTCCACTTGTCCACATAAAAGACACATTACTTCCTGCATTGGCTATTCACTGTTGTAGGACACTGGGCTGGTTTAAACATAGTGTTTCACCCCTATTTTATTCTTCCTGACTGCCAGAGATACCTGGATGTATAGTACCTGGATTTTCATCATGTGCATGCGTGTAGCAGAACTGTCCCTTGTAGTCAGTTGATAGAACTGTACATTTACATTTGTAACTCTAGTTTCACCTTCTCAGCTTTTTATGTCCTGACCAGATGTTTGTCATTTAAAAGATAATGGCAATTAAAAAAAACACCAAATTATGTTTTCCATTAGTGTTATTAAACATTTAACTACTAAACAATTGAAATGAAAACTATAAAAATAAAAAAAATAAAGATACTTCTTCTTTATATGGTACCCTAGTATAAATACTGCACAGCAGTAAGCCATAATTTTGCTTCACCAATACTCTCTTTCTTGATCCACCCAGTCTCTCTCTCTCTCTCTCTCTCTCTCTCTCTCTCTCTCTCTCTCTCTCTCTCAGTATCACACTCTCTCTCTAACCACTCCCCCTTGTCGTGGCAGCTTTGACAGTGAGTGAGGAGAGAGAAAGGCCATGTGGTGTTTTAGATAAGCACAAAGTTCTTCTCTCAGGAACGCAACATCCCAAATCACTCATTCTCTATCTGATACACACACACTGACACACACACACACACTGACACAGATACAAACAAAATAAAAGAGAGATTCAAACACAAAATTCACAGAGTCAAGCATCAATCATTTAACTTCATATCCCGCCTGAGATCTAATCATGCGCGCACACACATACGCGCTCACACAGTGCAGCTGACAGAGCTCAGTCAGATATGGCAGTATTTGAGCTTTAGATGGAGCTGTATTTGTACATATTTGCTTGTTATGGTAAATATGCATCCTCATGCTGCGATGTGGTCAGTGGATTCAGACCAGCTACATCCCACAAAGGACTCGCTCTAAATGGCCTTGTTCTTACTGCAGCCTAATAAAGACAGTATTACCAGCAACAACAGCAGGTGTGATTGCACTATTGATTTGTCTCTATCCTCCTCAACAACAGCAAAGTTCTCAAACACTGGATGTAATGTCAAGTAGGAGGAGCCTGTGGGGACACTATGATAGCAGTGTTTTACATTTACTCATTTAGCTGATGCTACACTTGTCAGAGGTTGCACGCCTCTGGAGCAACTAGAGGTTAAGTGTCAGGGAGACATTGGTGGATTGAACCCGGGTCTTTCACATCAAAGGCATAGTCTTATCCATTGTGCCATCGCCACCCCTCCCACAAAATGGTGGGCATGGCATCTCTAAATGCAGCACTTGGCCCTAATCATTGCATTTAGAGCAGGGCTGACCAAACTACAGCCTGTGGGCCAACTGCACGTTTTTAAATGTTCCAGGGTAATTTAAAAAAAAAAGGATTGTTTGAGTTATCCCTCTAGAATGGTGTTTAGTGTGCTGATTAGGTCCTCTACTCAAATGTTTTGGGCCTGGCATGGAGAGAAGAAGTCTATGAATGCAATCTGTCATTTGGGTGGTTAGGAGTTAACCCTGGTTAGGCCTTTAACGAGTGGGCCAGCTAAACTTAATCTGTTTTTCTTTTAGCCCAATACTTTTATTTTGCCTTTCTTGTTTTGAGGTAATTCTGGGTGGAGGCTACAGCCTCAGGTGGGGATATGCATTTCACGGCCTTTTAGTCTTTATTCTAGGCTAATAGTTCAGTGTTCGAAGTCGCCCCAGCACACATTATAGTAGCTTGTTAGGCTTAAGCAAGGATTATACTTTCCGTTAGTACGCTAGGGTCTATCCATCCATCCATCCATCATCAACTGCTTATCCTGCGTACAGCGTCGCTGGAGCCAATCCCAGCTGACATCAGGCGAAAGGTCCACATGACGGAAAAATCGTCGCGTAGGGTCTGTGCGGATGTCCATGTACCTCTAGTGCTACCAGGACACCATCCAATCTACTGCGCATGTGTGCAACGAGTCTGCCAAGCTGACTCCAGAAAGTAGTATGAACAGAAGTAGTCATATATTCATATTATATAATAGCCTTTAAGCCTGGTGGTAGGTTGGAACCAGGGTGGCACTCAGTGGCATTGTCTCCCTGTGCTTGAGAGTTATGTTTTGTGGCATAGAGCTGCACTTTTTTTGTGGCATTTTGTTATGTGTCTGTAAGCCTAACTACTGGGGTGTTTAGCATTTTTGGAAGTGATTTTAGCTTACGTGGTAGCTGCTCTTCCTTCTGTTTGGGGAAGGGATTGGAGTTGTTTGTGTTAAAGCAATCTTTTGTGTGGTACCTGTTTTGACTAGTGCTTTTTGAGGGTGAAAACCCTTTAGCAATGACAGTCTTTTCAGTATCTATGTTGGTGAGCAATAAATGGAGTGAGGTGTGAGCAGGCGGTGCTGCTGCTGCACTACAGAGAGATAAGTTGCTGTCTGTGTGATGTTTCTTTTTTTTTTGTGGGGTCTTTTGGGTTTGATCTTCGGTTTGTCACAAAAGAAGCATGGCTGCAAAGATAATTTTACCAGTAAACCTTCTAGGGATTTATTGGAGGCGTTGTCTAAGGATCAACTGTTAAAACTTGCTTCCCACTATGACATTGAGATTATCAATAGTGAGCGATACTTTAAGGATAACATTAAAAGAATCCCTTCAGGCTCTTTGAGAGTGGAGTTCTAAAGGCAGACAAGGAACCTCACATTTCTCCACCCTCACCCTCCCTTATGCTGCAATGGAACTAAAGTTCAGGGATTTGGCATTGAAGGAAAAACAATTCTTACTTGAACAAAAGAGGATGTTGTTAGAGCAGGACTGTGCACTTAAATAGCTGGAACTTGCTCGAATGTCTGATCGTGCTCCTTCTCACTCTTTCAGGTTTTGTTGTTGGCAGGCACATTAAAATGGTTTTCCCTTTTGCTGAGATTTTCCTCACTTTGAGTGTGTAGCCATCACACTGGGCTGGCCTAATGTTGTGTGGACACTAATGTTGGAATGTGTGTTGGTTGGAAAGGCTCAGAAAGTGTATTACTCCTTGACTTTAGAGCAAAGAATGGACTATGAGATGGTTTAGAACTCCTATGAGCTACTCCAAGAGGCGTACAGACAGCATTTTAGAGACAGCTGTATATTTGACAAGAAAACGTGGAGTTTGCCAAAAAAAGAGACACTATTTGAAGGCAGGATCCACCCCATCTGTCAAGTCTGGCAGAATATAGACTATGTCTAGCTTGAAGGTTTGTTTCTATTGTAAGAAGCCTGGTCATGTTGTTGCTGGCTGTCAAGTTATTAGCAAGAAACAAACATCTGTTAAGTCTGTTGCTCTACTTAAAACAGAGCAACATCCTGCACCGGTTCTAGATAGCAGTGCAATTCTTCCAAGGATAAAGACACTGAAGTGGATAGTTTTTCCCTTTTGTTACAGCTGGGTTTGTTGTGAGTTGTGATAATGTTTCTGCTAATATGACAGTTATTACTTAGCAGCAAACCAAAGATCACAGATCGCTGGTGCTATAATCTTTGATTAGACTGACAGGACAGCTGATTCGCTGGTTGCCTAGCAACATTTCAGAAAACGCAGCGCTTTGCTTTTTTCTAAATTCAACCAAAAAAAGGCATTGCTGTGCGCCTTGCGTTTTCGAATCTGCACCGCGGCTTTTTTCTTCTTTGGCGTTTTATAGCAGTTGGCATTACCGCCACCTACTGGAAAAAACTGTGCAAAATATTTACACCCAAAATATGTCTACCCATCGTGATTCCATTCACAACTATAGTTTGTCTAGTTATTTTTAAGTAATTTTTTGTTTATTTTCGCAACTCCAGGACTGGATCCCCAGGGGGGTCCTGACTCCCAGGTTAAGAACCACTGGTTTAGAGGGCACTGAAAGGAACCGTTATTTTTTACAATCAAGCCATCAAACCCTACTCTCCAGGCCGACCATTGCCCTCTTCTACCTCTCAACGACCGGCCACCTTTTCACTCCATGGACCCTGTTGTCTCCCACCTTGGTCTCTCAGTCTCTGTCCTGGCTTTGCGGTGAAGTCAGCACAGCAGAGTAACTCTATCTCCTGCTGCAGGCTGGACTGATATCTAATTTCGTATTAAAAAAACTCTTAGCACTTCAGTTCAATCTTGTAGCAAAATCTGCAATCACATGGATGATTATGCTGTCATCTTTTTACTACTTGACAAGTAATCTAGCCAAAACATAATCCCTGTAAATTTGTTTTATTGAATATACAAGGATACGAGATTGTGCTGCTGAGATAAATTAGCCAAAATGTTTTACGTCAACAGAAAGTAAATAATCGAGATATAACAGAACAGTAAAGCTGATGGTCCAATTATGCAAGAAGAAAATGTGATTAACAAGATGCAGGAAAAATCAGATAGATACTGAAAATTGGTAGAAAAAAAAGAGTCTCATCATAGTGTGTGTTTGTGTGTGTGCTTTAGTGATCTCTTGCAGTCAGAAACACAGTACGTGTGAACAGAGCTAGAGTTCATCATATGGCTACAGCTTTATAAACATAAATGAAGCACACACTTCCACAGTTACACCCAAACCCACAAGAAGTTAATGAACTGCCTGTTTTGTGCGTGTGTGAGACCCTATGTCAGTTGTGTCTGTGTGTGTGTCTTTGTGTGTCTTAGTGTGTGTGTGTGTGTATGTGTGTGTGCGAGCCTGTACTCTGTCCTCTGTATGGCGCTTTTATGGACGCAATTTATCGTCTTCGGTCTCCAAAGTGAATATTAATAGATTTATAGCTCAGGACACTTTGCAATCCATCTAAACTATGAAGGAGAGAGAGATCTAATCCGTCAGGAAAACAGAGTGAGGGAATGTGTGAGAGGAAAAAAAGACGAGATAGGTCGGTTTGAAGATGAAGAAAAAAAAGTGAGTAGCTTCTCTGGAGAGCCCGATGTGGTATACTGATCTGTACACACCGTCAAGACCTTCGTTCACATGTCAGCAATAAAACTAATCACGTTCAGTATAAAATACAGGTTGAAGAGCCTGTTCCCATTCCCATGATGATATCAAATAGCTTCAGCCCCAGAAAGTGATCATTTTTCTGAAAGAGATTAAACATTTCTGACCATGTTGCTGGCGGCAAATCCTTTTTTCACGCTTCCCAAAGTGTCTTGGTGGTTTTCATGCCGTTCCAATTCACTGAGGTTGTTGTGAGCCTCTCTGTTGGCTGATAGCTCTCAGCAAGTTCCATTCAGCTAACTGTCCATAACAGTAACAGCTGTTTATTCTGCATCGCCTCTAACTATCTGCTCTAATTGGGAGTTTGTTTTGGTTGCTCAGGCGATGGCGGTGAGTGACTGATTCTCAGAACATCTCTGCCCATTTTCTGCTGGCTGCGCTGTCCGATGAGGTCTGCTAAGGGGTGTGTGTGTGTGTGTGTGTGTGTCAGACTGAGCAGATATCAAGGGCAGCAGACAAGCTGGTTCCCAATGTGTTAACAGCATCACAGACTACCCTCCAAATGTTTGCATCTTTCCTCTCTAACAAGCAAGTGTGTGTGTGTTCCCAAGTGTTAACGTGGGAGTTGGCCCATCACTAAAAAACTTGGATGGACCTACAGAGAAAGAAGAGGATAGTGACAATTTATTTGTGTGTGTGTGTGTGTGTGTGTGTGTGTGTTTGTCAGAGCTCTTTAGGTTCCATTAGCAGTGTTTCTTTTTTAATAGGGAATCTAATTGATTGAAGGTTGTTGGAAGGATAATGCTGTTTTTAAACTGTGCCTCCTGCTCCATCTTAAAGGAATCCAATACTTTCTTCTGGCCTGCTAAAAGCATGAATAAAAAACGATTCGTTTTGGCTGAGCACTGTGCCAGTGTTTTAAGAGGAAGGAAGAAGGAGAAGCTGGCCTAAAGATGAGAGGAACGGTGACAGGGGAAAATGTATAAAAAAACAACAAAAAAACCTGTTGGGAGCTTTTTTGTTTGTCTTGGAGGCTACACTTTGATTGATTCTCCAGTGGTTATTTGTTCAGCCAATCACAGTGCTGCATGCTTTATGGGGAAGCACACACAAGGTTGCATCCAATCATCTCCCGCACTCACAGACATGATGCCGCCGGCTGAAATGGCACCTAATCACAGCTCCTGCATCATAATGTCACAGCTATAAACACACAGCAGTCAAATATGTACAGAAGTCGTGCTTTACAGCATTTCAGGCAAGATACAAAAGTTATGCACACCACATCGGCTGATCAGGTCAGTCGGATCATCCTAACACCAATCACACAGTGACACTGTAAACAGGGAGCTACATTTGTAACATCAGCCCTCCGATTTCTTCACCTGACTCCTTCTATTAGCTCCTCTGTTAGGTACACTTTCAATAGGATGCTCTTCTGATACTGTCATAGTGTCATGGAAATATGGCACCAGTGCGTTTTTTGTGCCAAGGGGGTGAGCAGGCATTTCCCTCTGATGTTTTGGATTTGGTGCAGTGTGAGTAACAGATGAATTAGAAGGTTTATCAGAGGCCAAAACACTGCAAAGCAGTTTTGAGGCAGGATTTTACAACTCAAGGATCACAGTGGTTACAATGTTGTCTTTCGTGATGATCAAGAGGTAAACTGTAGAGATATGGTGTCACAAAGTAATCTACCAGGAATTTCCACTTGCATGTATGATTGGCCTCTGCAGCATTTTGCTGTATGACATTGTTCTGTGTTGCTGCAAAAGCTGGGCTGAGTTTAATTTGTTTAGCTGGTGCCTTCTACAATGGCACCCCTGTTGGACTGACAAACTGGTCCTGTTCAAAATAATTGATTTGGTCTGAGCTTGGCTGTTAATGCAAACTGAGGTAAGCCCTTTTGTCTTGGTTGCTGTTACTTGAAATGTTGCTGTTTACCTTGTCAAAGTAAGCTAACTTTAGCTTTGGCTGTGCAATGACAGCTTTTGCAGAGTGAAGTTCAACCCAATTAAGTGTTTGTGTGATCCTAGGCATGCTGTAGTGGCCTGCAGTGTTTACTGTCAAAAAGACTTGGAACATAAAACAGCAATTTTATCACATTCTGTCGCCAGACCAGCACATCCCAGCTAGCCATGGACGTTGTTAAATGATGTGACACTATGTGATGTTGTAAGTGCGTGTTGCACTAAAAGGATGGAGTTTCACTGGCAGCTATGTTCAAGTGCAGCAGAGAGAATGAGAGGCACAAACATAGCTATGTAGTGACAATGAGCACTTGAAATTTTTTTTTACCAGCTGCAAGACAGAGAAAATTATAATTATTAATTATTATTTTCATTGTAGATTATTCAAAATGTATTTTTGATTAACAGTCTAGAATGAAGATAAGAAATATCTTGAAATTACTTATTCTGTTCGTCCAAGAGTTCAAAACACAAAGATATTCAACTTTAAATACAGAAAAGCTGCAAATCCTCAAATTTGAGAAGCTGGTACCAGCATATATTTGCTTGATCAATAACTAAAAAAGCAGAAAAATTATTTGATGATCAACATCATTGCCCCCCGGAAGCCGCACAGAGGTCAGGTTTCAGAACTGTCAACCTTTCTCATACCACTTGAGTTTACAGCCTGTATCATGAATATTCTATATATCAGTGATATGTGACTGCTGCAGGGTTTGAGTCTGAACAAAGACATGAATGCATCCCTGCTGAATCTTAGTTTCATGAGGGGAGCATTGTATGCAGCAAAGCCACCACTGTCAAATACCACTGTGTAACCATTATGCATGTATTAGTGCAATAACAGGGTGTCAAAGCAGAACTTCTCCTCTCTAACTATGGTATAGATCTGCACATACATTTACAGGCACCACAATAGATGTCCACAGCAGATGGACGTGAAGAATCCAAGACTAGACACAAAAGCTATATGCATGTTTGTTGACTTGTTGATTTTCGTGTTCACGGTAAAGAACTGTCTGTGAAAATGTCTCAACCCACTCAAAAATACTGAGTCATCTGCATCAGCCTAAAAGCAAAGCTAGTTATTCTTACTATAGCTCTAGCAAAGGCTTGCATGGAACAGCAAGTATATGCACACATCATGATCAGTCTATTTGGCTTTTAGTTCAATCACAAAATGGGGTTATGTGGGATTAAGTGGTGCTACAGTCAACTGACTTTTATTTTACCTTACCTTACCTTTTTTTTAACCTTACCAATATCTATTTATTTTTTGCATTCAAACCTCTGAAATGCTTAAACATATCTCAGTTAAATCCCACAGAAAACAGCCTGGAGGACTGTCAGGAAAGTCATCACTCTCCAACATTAACTGTCTTCCTCATAATTCACAGCAGGTCATTGGTAATCTCCCTTCCACAGAGTTAATTTCGCCTCATTTTGGACTGAAATCAAGTGCAAGAAGTAAACATTTACTCCTGAATTGCATCCATGCCGAACTTGTGGATTGATATGAGCTCACTTTAAATTGACTCATTAACTGAATGTTATTAAAGTTTGAGAGTAGGGTGCATATACGTAGGGAGAGGGATGTGGCTGAAGTGATGAGATTTGATACAAATAGAGATGCTGGAGTTTTGACTCAAAAGTGTTTTTTAAATGGTTCTAATTTTTGGACACCTTCTCCAGGATAAATTCATATGTGCATCAGATATGACATTTATGATCAACTCACAGCAAATGAAATCCTTCTGTCACATTTTGTTCAGTTTGTTGAGATGCTGGAACTTGGTTAGAGCTAATTAATGTTGCCTAGTAAGACAAATCCTCCCAAATATTAAAATGTAGTAACGCCTATTCTACGATGTAGCTACCTGATAATGTTTAATATTGTTACATTAACTGACAACTGTGACAGTTTTTTAATTTCGCCAAATAACACTTTAACTTATACTACCATTTTATTACGCCATTTGGTTTAGAGCAATTTTAATAATTTCAAACAATATTTTAGTACAATCTGGCAGCTTTGATAACATTATTAGTTTCTACAGACTGAAAAGTGTCATCATCCCTCTGGCTCCAGGCCTCACACTCTGTGGCTCTATCAAAGCCATTTCTTCTCATTGATGCCATAATGCCATTCAGAGAGTTGCTTAGTCACTTATGATGTCATATTAGCAGCACTGATTGATTTTGCCATAGAGTCATAGATGCTGTAATTGGTCCCAAGAATAAATCTCCAAAGTGGCCTCATTAATTAAGTCGCAGCAGAATGACTCAGCTGGGATTTAATGACTTGGCAGATCAAGCAAAAAGAACAGTTGAATACATTTTGAATACTTGAGGAGCGTTTGATTTATCTCACCTTCATGCAGGTGACACATTTGCTGTTGAAGCAGCTTAAGGGTCTGATAAAAGAAACAAACGCACTTCAGTCATCTGAATTCTGAAGGAATATTTTATGTGAAGAGTAAGTTGTCTGCCCCAACAATGGGCCTCACGCAAAGACGTTTTCATATTCTTATCTTGTACAAGTCACCAAACTCTCTTAAAAGTATAAACTTGTCATAAATTGCAAATATTACTTTGCGGTGACAAACTGATTGTTTTCAGGATTCTGTTCAACAGTATGTTTATGTAGTGCGCTGGAGCTGCAGGGACGTGGTTGGGGTGGATGGTGAAGACACCAGAATCCAGAGTAGGCACCCAGACTCCTGTTTGTGGTTAGGTTTAGGCAACAAAACCACTTTGGTTAAGTGTACGGAAAGATTTCGACATAAAAAATCCTATGTCTCAAGTCACTGCTGACTTTTTCTGCATTATTGCCAATGCCTAAACATCAACAATAAAACACTGAATAATGCTGTAGAGTGGAATATATAAATCAGTTACGATTCCTCCCCAGATCATCAGTGTTGAAAATACCCTGATAGTCAAAGAGTACTGATTCAAGTGCACACAGTCTTTCACTCCTTTTCTAGGCCTCATATTCCCCTGGTCAGATGGCTGGCTTAACCACATGATGTGTGTTTGATGATCACAGGTGGCATCAGTTGTGCCTGGAGCATCCTGTTGGCTCAGTGTGCTGTTGTAACACGCTGTCCTCTCATGAATTCATCAGGTGAAATATCTGCTTTTGTTTTATGTTGTAATGGGATTAAACTAATGTGGCCTTTTAAGAACTGTCGCTGATGGTTTTGGACTGATATGTGATATTTGTACTGGAGTTTGGTGCATTATTTGGGTCAGAGGCAGCTGAGGCATGGACAAGTGAGTTTTAGGGAATAAAACATTTGGGTATTGTAAGTTTTTACCAAAGTTCCGTGTGTTCATGCAACAGGTAAAGGCCCAAATCTGATTTCTCATCCGTGATTCTAGTTTTGTGTTTTTACAGCTCAGGACTCTTTTACATGTGGTGGTTTACATTATGGCACTAAAACCTGAGTCTGAACAAACAGTCCTATCTGAAGCATGTTGAAAAGAGAATGTGGCTAAATAGGTCTTCTGGATAATAAAGCAACTTTGTAAATTCAAGTCTTATAACTAACTTGAAGTTTAACTTTGACCTGCAATAACACAGTTCTTGGCCAAATAGAGGCAGCGGAACACAGCAATGACATATGCATTGTCACCATTTTTAGTTGAACTTGTTAGCAAACAATTGCTTATTTACACATCCAGCAGTTCTGGAGTAACAACCTGACGAATCCAATATTCACACTCTTTTAGTGTTGTTTTTGGTTTCTACCAACTTATGAGCGATATATCTGGCTCTTTAGTGTTCACAAGCTAGTCTCTAACTGTGTTGTTCAGTGCTGAGCAGGTAGTGTACAGGGGGTTTTTAGAGTTCTTTGCAGAAAATTGGTGTTACGATGGCAGTGAGAGCTAACCAACAGTAAAGTTGTGGGCTGGACAGCTAAAACAATGTGCTGAAACTCATTGTAAGGCTCTGTAAAGCCAAGGGGAGCTGCAGATTCAAGGTTATTAGTTATTAGGTTCATCACCACAATTGACCTCTTTCACAATTTTACATTAACACATTGTTTTCATATTGTCATTTGATACATTTATAATATATAAACATCAACTAGAATCAATGCTGGGTGTGGTTGGGCGTGGCCAGAAATGTGCACCGTGGTCCAGTTCTGATTTTCACGTGTGCATTGTTGCTGCTTTCGGCGGTGGACAGGGGTCAGTGTGGGCTCTCTGACTGGAAATGTCGTATTTTTCCATTAAATATGTGTTTAACATGAGCAGTTGCAGAAGAAAATAAATAGTCCATATTACCAATAACTTTTAAACTTCTTAAGATTTTAAAACCGGATCTGATCACCAAACTCTGATGCATTGTGTGTTCTGACACCTTTCTATCAGGACCCGCATCAACTTTTTCAGCAATTTGACCTACAGTAGCTCGTTTGTTGGATTGTACCATATCGGCCAGCCTTTGCTCCCCACGTGCATCAATGAACCAACCATGACCCTGTCTCCTGTTCACTGCTTTCCTTTCCTTGGACCACTTTTGATAGGGACTGACACCCCACAAGAGCTGCAGTTTTGGAGATGCTCTGATCCAGTCATCTAGCCATCACAATTTGGCCTCATCAAAGTCACTCTAATCCTTACACTTGCTCATTTTTCCTGCTTCTATCACATCAACTTTGAGGACAAAATGTTCACTTGCTGCCTAATATATCCCACCCACTGACAGTTGCCATGGTAATGAGATAATCAGTGTTCACCTGTCAGTGGTCATAATGTTATGGCAGATTGGAGTAAGTCTGCATTGTTATTTTGTACATGTGGGACAGTTAAGTGTTATCAGATGTGAACATTGAAAAACATTTGGTTGTGAATGTAGCTCAATAGCCTAATGCTTACTGTCCGCAGAGGCAAAAGCAGCACATATCTGGAACTAAAAAGAAAGACAAAACTAAAGATCTGCTCTAACTCTCAGTTCTCTTAAATCAGGGCTTAAAAGATCAGTGTCCAACCAAGATTTAGGAGGATCTATTATCAGATTATGGCAGAAATATAATATAATATTCATAAGTAAGAATATTGCTGCTTTTGTCACCTTACAAAGGGCTGTTTATATTCTGCAGAGGGAGTGGGTCCTCTGAGTCTGTCATGTTGCACCATAATGTTTCCACAGTAGCCCCGAATGGACAAACCAAACACTGGCCTGAGATTGCGAGTCTCGCTGCCACCATAGGTTCTGCTACACGCTTGGAAGGGGAGAGTGAGGTGAGGGGTATTCATTTGGTTGCAATCTGAAACCTCACTCCTAGATGCCACTAAATCCTACACACTGCACCTTTAAAGCTTTTCTGTTTGCCATTGCATTTTAGTTAAACTTAGGACTATTTGCACTGCACTAGCTGCCCTGTCATTTTTATTCTACTGTTTGATTTGTCTCATATTTGAGTTCATTTTTATCTGCTATTTTTATTTTGCTCCTATGTGTCTTTTTATATTGCCTTGTGTTCCCTTTATATCTTTCCATAGTGCCTTTCTGTCTTTTGTAGTTCACTTTGAATTGCCTTGTTGTTGAAAGGTGCAAATGCAAATAAACTTGCATTGCCTTGCCTAATGCACAGACACTCCAAAACAAACCCTGTGCTGTTCCACTTAACATTTAAACGTGCAGTCTTATGTGGTGGTAGTATGAAATATCAGGAGTGAATGAGGAACCCACAACCAAGAATTGAAGAAACAATATTAGAAAGTACAATAACAGTTTGACTAACCAATCAGACCAAGATTCGCCATGTCTCCCCTAACTGTAACTCATCTGCAAAGTAACAGTTGGCATGAAAAACAGAGGAGTGAACTTCTGACTCATGAGTGTGTGTGTGGGCTGAGCATACTGTAGAACCAAGTATCCCCCTGGACCTGAGACTGACTGACAGAGTAAGAATACTTATGTGTTTTTAATCAGTTCAGGTATAACTGAAGGACTTACATGCAGGACATGCTGATGATTTTTGTACTATGAATATGCATTCAAAACACAACATCATATTCATCAGACCTGAGATCAGACTGAATGTGGCCATTGAGCTTGATAAATAAGTAATAGCAGGCATACTTTTCAAGGGTCTCAATAATGGTTCTCTATGTGCTGAATAAATTTCTCATTTGAGTCCTCAGATGGAAACATTTAACAACCTTTGTGTCAATACGGCCCCAGCTAGAATGAATTTGTGGTCATTTGGAAGTGAAAGAGTTTGGTCTGCTCGCTGGCAGCCTGTTGATGACTTTGTTTTGTTCTCGGTGGTTTCCAAGAGACATATGGTGAGTGTTATGGTCTAGACCTGCTTCTCCGGTCCCATCAGCAGTGCTGAGGACAGCAAGCCAAGAAGAGATCATTCTGCTGTGAAAGACCACGCTCGCTGCTCTGGTGTGTGTGTGTGTGTGTGTGTGTGTGTGTGAGGGAAAACAGATCAGTAGCTATCTGTGAAAGTCAGTCTCAACAATCAGTCAGACTCAACTGTCGGTGTCCTAAGGGACACATTCTGGGCTCAGTGTGTATAGGTGTGTGTGTTGCATGTAAAATGACTAACATGTGTTATTGCACTCAAGTGTGGGTGTGAATATGTATGACCAGTGTAATGTGAATATCAGAAAAGAAGCAGAGTGCGAGTGTATGATGTCAACATCAGAGGTATTGTGTACCCCGCTGCTGCTCTCCCGCACTGCTGTCTCTTATTAAAACTCATTCTAGAGGAAACCCACAACATCTGGAAAAGTAATCACACACACACACACACATACTCAGATCCACATCCCAGACCGCTGTAAAGTCCATAAAAACCTGACAGTGTCTTTATTCATCTCTATTCAAAGCATTTGTATGAACTGTGTTTGAGTGCGCATACATACTGTAAGTGTGGATGTATGTGTTCCTGTGTGTAAGCCCCTTCATGTGAGCAGTAGCCACCAGGTGTCACAGTGATTTAATGCTGAGGTCATTTGGGTGGGGGCAGAGTGGGTGTCGGTGTGCCCGGGTCAGAGAGGCCCAAGGATGTTGGAGGAGGAGCACATCAGAGGTTTTTTCAAAGTGTTTCGAAATCTGCAGTCAGTCAGTTTACTTACTAGACGCCAAGCAGTCATTTTATCAGTGATTCCAGAAGTTTGGCAAAATTGTCCACAGGAGCTTTTTACAGCTGGTGTTGTGGATCATGGTGTTTGCTGTAACTCTTTGACTCACACACCGATCTGTGGTAGACGATAAAACTGTTGTGAATGGGATTATTGCAGCAACAATAATGGATCCAAGTGGATGAAGCATTAAGTATAAGCAAAGTGTGAGGTGCTTTTTGCTTATACTGTTAAGTAGAATTAATAAAAAAGCACTTGTGTAAGTAATAATACTTTGCTACAGTATTTAACTAAAATTACTTTATTTGACTTATTTTTTTGTCAACTTTCACTTTTACTCCACTACATTTCCTAAATGTATAATATTTCTTTTTATTCAAAAATTTAAATTTGCTTAATGATGTTGGAACAAGCAAACAGGTTTGGCAAATCAATGGTCCTAGCTTGAAAGTCAGATCATTGCACTTTCCAATTAACAATAGCCAAACAAGTGCTCTCAAAGCCAAGGTTAAGTTTCCGTTTCCACTCAGTCACATACGAGCGACTACATGTGTAGAACTGTACTCGACGGTGAGACTGATGAAACAGCAATTGCAGAAACAGCAATGGCACCTGCTACTGCTGCTACAAAAGACAGTGGTGATGAAGACAAACACACGTGCCAATAATTGCGAGAATACAGAAATATTGGCATTTAGAAAGCTCCCTGTCCATCCTCAACACATTGAGGTGGGGCTCACAAAACATCAGCCCTGGCATTTTTGCGCCCCTATGATGACCTATCACCTATAATTTTCTATCCCGCTCGCTCCCATTGACTTTTCCTGTCCCGTCCCAGTCCCACGACGATCAGTGAAACTGACTCCCACAAAAAAAGTCAGCCTCTATTCCAATGATCAACCTGCTGACCATGAATCTGGTTTGGCCACTTGTCAGGAGACCCTGAGCTGATCGCAGCTGTGATTCTTCTTCCTAAATAAATTTTGAACAATTTGGATAAAGGATGATGCCACAGCCAGAATGGCTAAGACAACATGGCAATAGTGAAAAAAAAATGTAAGGGTGTCACAGTTTGTTCAAATTGGGAACAGGAATTTGGACCTAAATGCAGACACCAGGGCAGATCTGGTGCAGTCCACTGGTGAGAGCAAAATCAATATACTCAAAGGCTTATGGGGTAGTCAGGCAGGTACAGGTTAAAACCACATAAACAGTCGATAAGGCTAACAAATCAAAGGGGATAGGCAGGTTATCTGGAGTCCAACAAATAAGGCAAAAAGTCCAAAGATTAAACATAAGTCCAAAACACTGGGGATAGGAAACTCAATCTATAAACCTCAAAATAAACAAACAAGTTAGTACAGAAACATATGTTTGGGTCATGCAGAACTGCGAAGCTGAACACAGCTCTACCTGCCTCAGCAGCCCGTGAAAGACTGTTCAGCATCGCAAGAATTGTCTTCAGCCCGAGGAGAGACAGAGAGAAGACTGGATCCTTAAACGTTTAAAAAAACAACATCTTTTGAAGATGAAAGGCAAATTTTAATGACTGGGTTGTCACTGTAGAGAAGAAAGCGAGGAAGGAAGGACAGATGACTGAGGGTAGTGAGGTACGGATGAATGAATGTGGGGAGAGAGTGAGGGAGGAAGGAATGTGAGGGAAGGAAAAACTGGATTTTGTTCGAGAGGGGGTTGTAGCCAATTCCGTGGTTTGGTTGCTGCCACACCGACAACTGGTCGCTACCACTAGGGGCGCTAAAGATTAATCCAAAATTTATACCCTAACCCTGGGTCGTCAGTGCGCACGTGCAGGTGTAGCGTGTATGTGAATGTGCTGAAGAGACGGAGCCCCAGCTTTACTGGTGTTGTGCCACCTCGTGGGACTTTCAGGTAATTTATCACCATTGATGAACCACACAAAGAATATTTTATCGTTTTTAAATAGCCGGCTCCTTGAAATAGACCCGCGAGGAACCCCGACATGCATGCAGTTGTTGGTGTAGCTGGAAATTTACAGTGCAATTTGAATGAATAGAGACTGCAGCTCTGCAGCTCCTCAAGATTAAAACGAAGCTACCATGTGTAATAGTTTTAGCAAGTTCTGAGACAAAAATGTTTTTACATAAATTTTGTCGCTGTCCTGTGAAAACCATGTACCTCCAAAACATTTTCCTTTTTAATTAATTTACCTAAATGTACCACACTTGTAATATAATTTCTCTTGTTGGATTAGAACACAGTTGAATCAGGTTTTCCTTTTTTCCTCTTGTTGCTGGAAATGTACCCAAAAGCTCTTTCAACATGGTTTTCACACCAGCTGTGATGGTCTGCACCTGAATGCAACATCAGTTCCTGTTAGGCTTCCACTGCTGTGTGTTTATAATGGCTATAGTGATGACGTTTGATTTAAACATCGACAGTACAGCATTTCCTCAAACTCAAACCTGAAGCCAATGAGAACCAATAACTGCCTCTTCCAGTCTAGCAGCAGTTTGCTAAATTTGGGGAAATTACTCCCTTACCAACTTTTGCACTCTTATGACCAGCCAGCATGTGAGAGGTACACTACCTGCAAGCTACTGAACTGAGTGTGACACTGCTCCAGGTGTGTAACTACTCTAAACCAACTAGGTGTGAAAATACACTTAGTAACAGAGGAACTAAGACCCTGACTGCACCTGAGGGTGTCTGAGACAAAGACAAGAGGCAGGGGGGAGAGAGCAAAGGAGGAATTCTGTTTGGCTGGGATGAATGAAGGGAGGGAGAGAGAGAGGCAGTGAGGCAAGGAAATGGAAAATGTAGCAAGTGAGAGAAAATAGGGAAGAGGAAAGAGGATAAGTAGAAGGAAGGGGATGAAGGTAGAGGGGCAACATGGCAAGAGGAAAGGAGGATGAGAGGGGACAGCAAAGGAGGGGTATGTGTGGGAATGAGCGGAGTTATATGATGTGCAAAATGATGGAGATACATGAACGAAATAAATGGGGTCAAAAGCGGAGTACTGTACAGGGAAGGCAGCAGGGAGGGTGGTGATGTGTTGGGGAAACAGAATGCAAGCGAGACAGACTGTGGTGTGTGTATGTGATAGATAGTGGGAAGAGAGAGATAGAGCTGCTGCTGCATGTGTGGATGTGTGTGTTTGAAAGGGACAGAAAGCATGAGAGAGAGGTTTATCCAGAACTGTGTTTATCCTTTCTGCTCACTTGGGGAGAGAGGGGACTGCAGGCCCATACTCAACAACAGATAGGCAGCTATAAGCTCCCAGAGCACTGGCCAAGTCCAACTGACTGTGTGTACGGTATGTGTGTGTGTGTGTGCCTGGCAGTACATTCACAGTATGTGTAAAAAGTGTGTGTCTCTGACTTTGAGCTCGTTTTGGTTTATCTGACTTCTATTACCTAATACATGTATCAGACCACAGTGAATAGTTGTAGCAAGGGGTGGAAGTGATAAATTACATTTACATTTGTAACAAGGTGTTTTTTTGTACTTGTACAAAACACTTTAGGGGTCCAAGCCTGAGGAGTGTTGGTAACCTTATTGAAATCGCTCAGGGTTTTTTAATTTTATTATTCTTCTATTTGTAAAAGTCATGCTGCAGTCCAACTCATAAAAGTTACCTAAGTGAATCACATTGCATCATGTGATATAAACTGGACACATATTTAGTATCATATCAGAGTACAACAAATCTTTCTCAGTAAAAACACAGTAACAGAAACACAATTGTACAGTACATTTAAAAAAATTAATCAAAGATTGGACTACTCTATCGTCGATCTGGCTCTCATTAGCAGACAGCAGACTTCACAGGGCATCAGGCCTGCTCTTGTGTTGTGTGCGGGTATTTTTGGCACACAGTGAGCCTATGCCCAAAAACTGTGGCTCAGAAGCAGTCTCAGCCCAGACAGTCTCCCCACTTCTTTCAAATAACTGAGGAACGGAGCAGTGAAAAGGTGACTCCTATGAATAAAAATCTTCAGATCCCTTTTTGCATAAAATTTAACAAGAATTTACCTATATTCTCTAACTGTAGACTAATACATGTCTTGTGAAAAGTGAATGAACCATCTACATCTGTCAATGTCTCTGAGCTTGCCAAAGCATTGAAGAAGCATCCAAATCGTTGTTTTGTTAATTATTTAATTGGTTCATGGTTTTCGTGATGGTTTAAGTTTTCTTTCAAAAGTATTCCATGTCTGTGATAATCTTTATTCTGCTCAGAAAGAACCAGAAATAGTTATTGGTCTACAAATTTTGAGAAGGGGTAAGTGATGAAGAAGAAAGCATCTGATAATACATGTGTCAGCCTCTCATGACAATAGTGCTCCAAGTCTTAATAGCCTCATACCTCCCAGATGCTCCCGTCACACTCACCCCCCTAAACCTAACTCCCATCCGGGTCACGCCACCAATGTAACAGGCTGTTCTACTACTTCGAAAACGTACCGGGTGGTTCTGACTCGAACCGGCAACCTCGGGTACGGGAGGCGGACATGCTGACGAGGAGGCTAAAACCCACGGGCACCAGCGTCAGTCGCCACTGCGTCTCTTAAGGTGTCGAGGAGTGAGGTTTATTCACTGCACAGCCTCGCTGGCTTCCATCACACATGCAACTGTAGATAATGCAATCCAGTAAATTAGTTGGAAAAGGAGCACAGCTAGGGAAGGCCTATCTAACAGACGCCTTCAAGGTCATGCCGCTCTATCGGTTGCAGAGCCATGTTTTTGGTGTCAAATGGCGAAATAAAGTGTATTTTTCAGTCAGAATTACCTTTGGCTGTCGGAGTAGCTACTGTATTTTCAATTTCCTTTCAGAACTGCTTTGTTGGAAACTGTTGAATAACTTCAAATTGCCATTTATCCTCCACCTATACGATGGTTTTCCTGTGATAGATAATCTTCAGTCCCAACCAGATGATGCATTAGTGCGCTGAAAGGCCTCTTTAAGCATTTGGGTGTTCCTCTCTCTGCAGAGAAAAGCCAAGGTCCAATAAAAGTAATCAAATTTCTCAGTTTCAAATCACATTGGACAGTGACCTTATTCAAGCACAGTCTCTTGAAACGTTGGTTTGTAATCCAGAAGCCATGAATAAATGTTGGATGCGGTGTCTATTACTAAACGTGAATTGCTGTCCTATTAGGCCACCTTAACTTTGCCATGAGAATTATTCATATCTAGATTGCTGGGCCTCTCAAAAACAGTGGAAAAAATACACAATCTTTTTTACTCTAGATGAACGATGTAGATCTGATCTAAGATTTTGGTCATTGCTGTGTGATAATTGGAATGGCATATCTTTTACAATAATGTAGAGCATTACTGCATTCTTAGAGTTATAGCCCATTGACATTGGACTACAGACTACAATAAAAATGTGTGACTCTGCTTGGTCTCTGTTCCTGTCATCCCTTCAAATTGTGCTTTTATTGTACACTGTGTGAAATCCCGAAATATTTAACTATCTTCCATCAAAGCATTTGTATCAGGTATTCATTTTGTGATGATGTGCAGACCCTTAGCTATGTAGCCTACTCCCCCGTTTGCCTCCTGCCATTAAAAAAAGAGCATCCAGGAAGGGAACGATAAGCACCGTCCCCTCTCATCCCCCCTAGTGCACAAACTGGTGTCTAACCTAAGGTATGGGTGTTTTGGATCCTATGCAGATTTAGACCTTGAAGCTGTTTTCTTCACTGCATTTTATGGTTTCCTCAGGTGTAGCGATACACAACTAGCTCATACTCTTTCAATCCTTTGCATGATCTTGCCATTCTTCACTGTAGATGCTCACATGTTCGTCATCTGCCTTAGACATTCTAAAACAGACAGGGACTGTTACATCAAAAACTAACACTGCTTTCATCCTCCATCCTCTGTGACAGTGGTCGGCAACAGGCGGCAATAATATCTGGCCCATGGCGAGAAAAATAAATAAATAAATAAATTGATAGCGGCTGGTGAAATAGATCTCAGTCATGACAGCAGCAGGTACTCACATAATCACTTCCTCTTAAGTGATTGTGCATCAATTTGTTTAACAAGTGAGAAAAAAAAAGTCCAGAGGATGTTGGGATTGACCATACAACTCTCCTAACGAGAGTCCCACACTCTACCTACTGAGCTAAACATGCACATGAGCAACTAAGGGTTTGAAATAATTTGTCTATTTTCTGGCCCACCATGTAACAGCTTGACAAAAACTTAGCCCAATGCCAGACTTATTTGCCAGACCCCTGCTCTATGACTTAGCACCTGCAATGGCGTCCAAGGCAAAATTATACCTTGTTCTTGACCAACAAAAGGACAGGCCATGTCAATGTGTAATGGTTCACAACCCGCCTGGGTCTCCTCTGAAATCGATGTGGACTTTCCTCTCAGCTGCACCTCACACTCCTTTCGCATTGGTACAGCTACTTCCAACGCTGCCTTGGTTCCAGCATCTACTCTGAAAGCCATGGGTCGCTGGTCATCAGCAGCTTCCAAACATTACGTTAGCCCCTGAGTTAACAAGATCATATCAGCTAAAAAGGCTATGAGTGCTAATAAAGAAAGGAGACAAACAGTAGTATCTTATTTTGGGAAATAAATGGTTGGCTGGATTTCACTGCTCTGATTTAGGTAGTATGACCTCACATGGGAAGCATTATGTGATAGCTGAGGTCTGCAGCAGGCTTGCTGCTACACATAGATAGGCTAATTTACATAAATGTAATATGTATGCTTGCATGCCTATTCTTAAGATAATAATTACTGAGGTCTGCATCAGGGTCGCTGCTACTCGCATATATTTTCCACAGTCTCACTGATGCTTAGCGTGGGCATATTCTAGCTTGGTGTCATGTTCCTTTGTTAATGGGGGATTTTGCATTGCGCCCCCTGTTTTGGCTTAGCAAGCTGCTTTGTCATTCCACGTAGCGTCTAAGAGCAGTGCCATCAGTGTAACCAAACATAACAGTATTTCCGTATGTTGCAAGCTGGACATTGGAACGTTCCAAATTAACCATATATACTTACCTGTATTTAAGATTGATATTTCCACAAGTCAGTGTGGAACATGTGCACCTAATGGCACTGAAGTACTTCAGAGTACATCAAATGCTATTTTTTAGGATTTGTCTTGAATATAAGGATTGAAGCTTACTCAGACATGCAAATCTGCTCTACTCTAAACTTAACAGAACTTGAAAACTTGAAAAACAAATAATTTGGAAAAATAACATCTGACGCAATGAGACCAACTGAAACGGTAGTCAAATGGATCAATAGGCAAAGCCTATCAGCTTCATAGAAGGAAATCCAGAGCAATATCAATTAATACTTTGCATTGTATAAGTTATTTGTAATTGAGTAGTGTAATACATGTGGGATCATTCTACATATTTTCACTAACCAGAGTTTTTGTTTCATGCTGTTTCATGCCTCTCCCAAATCTTATGAATCCTTTCAGCTCAAACACAATTCTGATGACAAAACCTGACAAGTCTTCCAGGTTGATGTATTTTCAGATGCTTCCTGGTGGTCAGATAAGATGCTTTGCCGGAGCGATGTGGCGACTGCCTGTCTGTTACCAAGGCATCCCATGGCGGCAGACAGAAAGAAATGGGCATGTTCCCCACATTTCACCTTTTCAAATGCAAAGATGCTGACATACACGTATACATACTAATAGGATAACCCAGGCACACACAGTGTGTAGCACCATAGCCAGAGGGAATGGGATTTCATAACAATTAGCTGGTAGGACAAAAGATGACGGGAGTTGATTTGTGTGTGTGTGTGTGTGTGTGTGTGTGTGTGTGTGTGTGTGTGTGTGTGTGTGTGTGTGCCTACCAGCCTGCTTCAGTGTGGTTTTGAAAAGTGGCTGCTCCATAATCCACCTCAATTTCACCGAGGAGGTCCAGTCTAAAAGAGATAGAGGGAGAAAAGGGGAAGGGAAAGTAGATAAAGAGGGCGTATGACAGATTTAGATAAAGAAACAGTATTAGGTAACATTGGGTAAAGCTTGTACAAATTTTGTTAACTTACAATACATATCATTTTAAGTCATAAATAACTTATAATTGTAGAATAGTAGCAACAAACTACACAAAATTACTGATCCTCAGAGGATGACACTGGTGATCCCCTGACTTTTCCTCTTGCACCATCATCAGATACAAATTTTAATTTGTCCAATACTTTAAAGGTGCCATAGAATACTCATTTTTAGGTTTATACTGTTATTTATAGTTTCTACTATAAAATGTTTACATGCTTTAATGTTCAAAAAACACATTATTTTTGTCATACTGTTCACTGCTTCAGCACCTCTTTTCACCCTCTTGCTGAACACTCAGTTTTAGCTCCAACTTCCCCAAGCATATAAGAGGGGTCGGGCTTAGCCGCACCGTGCTGTAAGAAGGCCTGCTATGCGAGACTATAGAGCTATGTCCGAAATCATCACTCATTCACTACTTTCTATCTAGTGAAGAGGACTATATAGTGAGCTCGCCTGCAAAATGAAAACAACACTTTTGGGCACCACTCCGATCATTACCGTGGCGCCATTAATTACGGTTGGTGGACTGTTTTTTCTATCACCGCAGTGCATGATGGTATACAGGGCTTGGTTAGTGACCATCGGTTGTACGATATAATAATTCTCACTATACATTTGGACAGCACTTCAAAATGGCAAGCGCACTTTATAGTCCACTATATAGTGAATAGCAGGTGATTTCGGACACAGCCTAGGCCTCACTGATTACTGTACAAAAGCACAACTTCTCTGGTTTTACTGAAACTGGATCAGAGTTGGTGAAGAAAATTTTGTCCAGTTTTCCCTCTAATGTCCTCCAGCTGCTCTGCCTCCACTTTTGCTAATTCACAGAGTTTATATGTTACTGGTTACTTTAGCGGCTAACAGCAGCTGCTACAAAGATAGTTACTCAGTTAGCCGCATAGCTAGCCGTCCTATTGCTGATTCTGCCCGGACTGGAAGGTTGGTGCTCCAGGGGGTGTGTTAGTGTTTACACCTCCAATATTACTACAGAAGCTTCGGACCGCTGGTTCAGAGCGAGCTCATAACAGGAGCTACTGTTAGCAACAGCTAGCGGTTAGCAACCTGTAGCGTGTGCAACAAGTGAAGCTATCTGTCCATCAGGAAACTTTATAAATCACAGAGCTGAGGCAGAGCAGCCAGAGGACATCAGAGGGAAAACCAGAAAATATTTACCTTTCCTTCATAACTGTAAAAGCACAACCTCCAGCTCTAGCTCTATGAGCTCGGAGGACCACTAACTCTGGAACTTGGGTTGGTCTATGTAGCTTTGGGAGGTAAACATCCTAAATGTTACATAACATCTAGCGCTTGTTGGCATTCACCTGTTTTTCGGGGGTATTTTGGGTGCACAAGATTTACATGGACTGAACTCTTATTACTCAACTATGCTAAGGGAAATATAGTTTTCCATTCTACTGCACCTTGAATTTATGAGCAAATACCTTCAGTGTTAATGACATTGACTGTCATTGACTAAGATGGTACCATATTACAAGTAGTTCATGCTAAAATGCTTAAATCTTTGCTCACCCAACACTACATTTATCATAAAATCACCAGTGACCTCACATGTTGGTCTTTCTGCTTACATTGCTCTCACCCAAATGAAGTAGGCTCTATAATACTGCCACGCACATGTCTTTGGTGATGCTGACTGAATGGTGCAGGGCAATTTGTTGCTCATTTAGGCATGACATTTTTCTGTCATGTTAAGAGGATTATTACAGTTGCAGTTATGGCATGTTATGCGCATGAAACATATCCATATCAGATTATATTTACATAACAGACTACATAATCATACATACATAATACATAAAATTATTTTAAGTTCATACACATGAGGTTGTTTTTCAAATCTTCAGCTCAGACTCCTGTATCCACCCTACAGCCACAAAGCTCAACATGAACCCGTCTGTTACCTGAAATTATCTCTAAATCAACTCCAGACTCAACTCGACCCCTTAATAAAAGACCTGACCTAACCCATAATGAAATATGGGCTCAGAGCTGCTGTTGGGGAGTGGAGGCAAAAGTAAATAAATAAAAATTAATGAAAGCGCACTGACTGCAGGTTGCGGAAAACCCTCCAAGTTTTCAATAGATTATGTTCACTTGTTTTTTCTTCTGCTTGGAACCAACTCCATGGCAGACGATCACACACAGCTCTACCAAATCCTGCTGACTTTATGCACAGCTGGCACACTGTGGATACATTCATTAATTATTTAAATGAGACACTGAGATTTAATGATAATTGACCATGTGCATTGCTTCCATGACTATTTTATAAAGCAAATGTTTTAGTTTAGTAGTCCATATTAAGTGTTTATAAAACAGTTGCTAAATTTGCTGGTCACACCCATTGCACCTGGGGATTTTGCTTGTGTTTTGCATCTGCGCCCCATTTCAGGAAAATAGAGCCCTTAGTCTTGGTAGATGTTTATGGCTGTTTCTTTCTAATTTATGATAAAATGACACAGATGACATGCATATGGCAAAGTGCAGATAGTTCTGGGGTCAGTTTTGTCTCTAATATATTAACACTCAATTTATCTAAATAACATTTTGTCTTTTTCCCCATTGCTGGAAACTGGGAACCAATCCTCCAAAGGACTCTCTGATATAATGCTGGTTGTTTTTTCACAAGCTATCTGTCAGTTGGTCTCCTTGCTTGTAATATATCCCAAAAAGTAGTAAACAGATTAAAAGGTGACAGGCAGATCACCCTAGGATAAAAAAGTTCTATTTTAATTTATACTTTTGATCTGTAGTAAATGAGAAACATTTCATTTCATGCCATAATGAATATTAAATTCGCACCATGCAACCTGATCTGCATCATCAACATCAGCTGGGCCACTCCAATCACCTTACGCCCACAAGCATAAAAAAATTAGCACCACTTGATAAAAACTGCATCAAGAGTGTGTTTGCATACATACACTGAACAAAATTATAAACGCAACACTTTTGTTTTTGCCCCCATTCATCATGAGCTGAACTCAAAGATCTAAGACTTTCTCTATGAACACAAAAGGCCTGTTTCTCTCAAATATTGTTCACAAATCTGTCAAAATCTGTGTTAGTGAGCACTCCTCCTTCTCCTTTGCTGAGATAATCCATCCACCTCACAGGTGTGGCATATCAAGATGCTGATCAGACAGCATGGGTATTGCACAGGTGTGCCTTAGGCTGGCCGCAGTAAAAGGCCACTCGTAAAATGTGCCTTTTGTCTACATAGAGAAAGTCTGAGATCTTTGAGTTCAGCTCACGATGAATGAGGGCAAAAACAAAAGTGTTGCGTTTATAATTTTCATCAGTGTATATGTATATGATACTTACAATTGGGCACAAGTAAGCACAAGAGAAATTTAGGCAAAACTTGAATACTTGTAACTGTTATACTGAATATCGGCACAAAATATCAGTGACTTTAATACACTGGCTCCTGGCTTAAAAAACACTTATCAATGGAGCCTCAGTGTTTAGTGCAGTGCTGGAGCTGACGTATGATTTTTTTCCCGCTTCCAAATAATGTTGGAAGCTGTGAAACGTTTGACTGTTGCTTTGGTGTGAATGTGACCATGCATATCTGAGCACACTGATGCTCTCACATCCCAATGGGGAAAATACTGTATCAGAATCGGAATCAGCATCAGCTTTACTGCTAAGTAGCTTAACACATACAAGTAATTTGCTTTGGTGTTTTGGCGCTTAACAATGAACACTGAACATAGTAAGTAGAAAGATACAGCTAGACCAAGTCCTGCAGGTCAAGAATCATACATATAAAATATGAAAGTGACAATAATAATAAAAAATAATTATATAATAATATCATATCAATATGAAAAGGATATAAAGGATAGAACTATATAAAAAATGTATACAAATACTGGCATTTACACATAGAGGATAATAACAAACAAACACAACCATAAAGGGAAGACATCCTTTAGGAGGGGCTATGGGCAAAAACAACATACAGATAGGAACGATGAAAAAGATGAAAAAGAAGAGAAGAGATGGAAGAGAGAAAGGAGTAATGATACAAAAAAGAGAGAACACACACACACACATAGTAGGAACTCAGAGGGCAAGAGGACAGAGACAGAGCTAAAGGATGACACAGGCAGGGGGTAAATTAGTCATAACAGGATAGTGGAGGAGGGATGAAGAGGAAATATAGAATTAGTGTGTGTGTGTGTGTGTGTGTGTGTGTGTGTAGTAGTAGTAGGTAGAGCTAGATGAGGTGGTGCAGAGGGACGTATAGAAAATAATAAAGAATAGATCATAAAGAGATGAGACTACACACTGAAAAAAAACAGAGAGACAACAAAGAGAAATAAAACATAGACACTCCACAGAAGGTGGAGCATTGACACATACCGCACACACAGGATAAACACACATACACACATGCACAGTGCGAGCCAGTTCTGCTCTTCCCCTGGAGTCAGCTCAGTCACTGAGGGGTCAGCCATTTATCCTGTCCCATTACTGCGGACACTGCTGTGAAATTGTCCAATAAATCAGTGTCTTAGAGAAGCAGTGCTCCCCCTGCTGACTGTGTGAATGGCTGGTTGGCTGCTTGTTTCTCCGTCTGCCAGAGCTGGAATTAGGGCTCAGATACCAGAGGCCTGAACATGGACAGAAAGGAGCCAGAGGCTGAATACATATATGTCAGTGGACAGATTCCTGGTCTCATGCAGCCATTTGCAGGTAAGTGATATGGCAGTAGTTAGCGCAATGATTATCATACTTCAGCGAGCAGCGTTGATGCTCTAAGAATGATTTCTGTTGACTACATTCATTCTCTTTCCTCTAATCCTTAACCTAAACCTAATCCTAAAAACCAAACTGTATTTAGTGTAGAGCTACATGCAACGTGTTTGACAAATTACCAAAAGGCATATTTCTTCGCTATGAAAATTATTTGGGTGAGGAGGGGGACTGAACCTTGTGTTTCACCTTCTATGAAAGTAAGGCCTTTTTGATGTGTTGTTTAACAAGATTAGCCGTCTGACTGTTTGTCTTAAATAAACCAATTACACGATTCTTACTCACTTACCTGGCACCTTAGCAAGACTACATCTTTGAGTAGCAGCTAGAGACTTAGAGGTATCTGTTTCCTCCTGACAGCTGAGCCAGAGATTACACAGTCATCAAAATACACTAAGGAAAACTAGTTTTAATATAATTTTATGTGAGTCTTTCATGAATGCATGTTTTATGTTGTATGTGAGCCCCTAACCTAAGACAATTTTCTATCATTATGTGATAGACAATAACGTTTTTTTTAATTGAATTGAGTTCATCACTGTTGCAAAATGGTTCAGATCAACTGATTCACTGATGCGTGGAGAGAGTAAGACAGACGTGTGCTGTTCTTGTTTTCCGAACAACATGATTTGGTTTTAAGCACGAAGTGATATATGAAAACACAGCTTTAAGTGTCTTGATTACTGTTCGGCTGATTGTAGATGAGAGTGTGTGTGTGTGTGTGTGTGTGTGTGTTCGTTCAGATGATCGCCCATGGAGAAAACATGCATGCAGAACCTATTAGTATTGTTCCAAACTGCAAATAGCACAGTCAACCTGTTTCACTACACAGATTAGTAGTACAGGTTGACAACGTGTAAGGCTAAACATGCATCATAGAAAAACTTTATAGGACACACTTTAACACACACATTTTTTATTCAAGGTATATTTTTTTCAATTTTCAATTTACAAATACAGCAACACAGTTTATGCAGCAATCACTGGATACATAAACTTAGTAACCCCCCGTTACCCACCCATCTACCCACTGAACTTATATAAGCCCCAGGACAGCAAGGTAGTTGAAATTATGCAACTTACAGCAGGTTAAAATGAGGGCCAGATCCCAAATTTATGGCATAGACATTTCCATGTCACTCTCCCATCATTTTTTAAGAGGTACGAGAGTCACCGCATTGATTGTATTGTAAAGTTTACTGATGTATCCTTTACTAACAGGGTTAAGATTTAAAACAAGGTCTAAGTGGGTCTTTGGGGGGAGAGCAGGAAAGTGACTAAATTTAGAGCGTGTAAAGTCCTGAATTTGCAAATATCTAAAGAAATGAGTTTGAGACAAGTTGAACTTTTCGGAGAGCTGATTAATAAACAGATCCTCCGAGGTGACTAACCCCTTGAGTCTCCATGTCTCAAAGTTCTATCAGTAATGGAGCCTGATTTTTTTTTCGCAGTAAGGGAGCTAATCAGGAGCGATTCCAGTTCAAAGGCCTTTCTGAACTCTCTATCCTTTACTGCAGCTCTGCTTTATTTTATGATGTAGAACAAATGATGGTGCAGGACATATTTTTTGGAAATAATGTCACAGACATTATTATATGTATTGCTGTTGAGTTTTTCAAATATCATTTTTCAGTGATTTCAGTAGCACAAGCACATTTATCTCCATTGTAATTTGGTAGAGGCAGACATCTCAGAGATGGGTCTCTCAAAACCTGGTCAAATTAAACCTATGCGCATGGATCAATGCTCTGATGGTAGGTGTTATTTACAATTTGGGCGACACAACCTTTTAAAGTATTTTTACTACCTCCTCCCCCCATCAGATCACATGCTCGAACTTGTCACTCATCTTGACAGGCTGCCTGAAGAACTCAGTGGGATATTCTTTCATTGTTAGCTTGTTAGTAAAAAAAATCTTGCGATCTAGCCACCATCCTACAAAGCATTGTACCGCATTTCACCTTTCCTCTCCTTCAGAATGTGCAGGTGTGGAAAAAAAAAAGATCATATTCAGCGTTGCTGCTTTTTTACTTAGTGCTTTTCATGTTGTTGTTAAAATGCAACTCACTTGATGGCCACAAACAGCTCACTACTGGCTACTTCACCAGAAATATTACACACTCTAAAAAGTTACGGATATAGCATAAAATGACTGTATATAATACAATATATTCATTCTCTTCATGATATTTCAGGAGAAGCCTGTTATGTGTTTTTGCAGGAATGCTGTTGTAAACTGCCATACCTGAAACAAGACAGACAGGTTTTATTTCTGTCACTGAACATGCATACAGAGAGAGCCAAAATATTGTGATGGAGCGGCTGTGGGTGAAAAACATGCTTAGTAAGAGTGTGTGTGTCTAGACAGGAGATCAGATAGATAGAGAGACATTGTTCATGATGTACGCTCATTCTGAATGACAGCTGCATACTGAGCTGTATCGTCTCCTGATTGGTTTTCAGTGTCTTGATTCTCAAATCTCTCAAATCCTGTTGGGGATTTCTTTTAGCAAAACACACCTGCAGTTTCCTTAGCAACGCTATCAGTGACAACATCCATGCGAATTCAATTCAGCAGACAGGATGACATGACATGTTGAGCATTCAAGGTTTTAACAATGTTGTGGGAAAAATAACAGACAGTGACCAGCTCACACACTGAGTAATACCTGTCACGTATAGTATGGGAAGTATGAGTATTTTAGCAGACATGCGGTCTCTGAATGATTTCCCTCAACAAGATGTTGAGTAGAGGTGCCACTTTTTTTGGATGCACTTATTATATTTTAATTGTACTATACTAAGTGTATATTAAATGTGTTATTTTGGAACAACTTAAAGTATGTTAAGTGTATATTGTGTATATTTTAATATACTTAGTTGTGTTAAAATGGACCTATTCTAAGTACCTTTACTGTAATTTAAATATACTTTTGTGCTATACTTGAAGAACAGTTTAAATATATTTTAAATGTGTTCCCTGAACATTTTTATTACCATTTCAGCATATTAGTAATTTATTACTAGTATACTCCAAGAGCCACTATTAATATCTTGGGAAGCTGCTTTATGAAACCATTCAGTAAGAGAATAATGCATTATTAATGCATTGAAAATATCTTGCAAAATGCCCTTTTAGCATAATAAAAATCTGTAAAAATATTTATTTTACAACACACACACACATTTAATTTTGTTTACATTACAAAAATAAATTCCTGTACATTAAAAAGGTACAGCAGGATGTATCACATCTTGACCAAAACACCTTCAAAAAAATAATATCAGTAACATTATGACATAAGATCAGTATTACTGAAAAGTACACTATACACATCCCATGGGGGTCCCTCATACAGTTCGGACTCTGGGCACGGCTCAGATGACCTCACGGCAAGCCACCCCACCTCTGACACCATATGCGGCCAAAGGCGAGAGCAGTCACCCTGCTCAGATTCAAACACAGGTCTACAGGGTACCAAACATGCAACTCTGACAGCAAAGCCAAAGAGCCAGGCTCGTTGGTATGGCAGTCCAAGCGCTTACTCAGCTGTAGTGACGGTACTCCGTCACAAGCATACAGTACAAATAGTGGAACCAAACTGAAACTGAAAAATGTCACAATCCTTATCCTTGGAGTGGAGGGTCGGTTATCTTTGAGTAGGACTGCAGACTCTAGGGGATTTGGAAACTGCTTTATCACACAGCATCTGTGGAGGGAAAAGGAAAAATTTTGTCTATATCAAAGCAATCTTACCTCTAATTAATTAACAACCATTGTCAGATTTTTTATTTTGTTTAAAGCTGCTGAAACACAATGTGACAACATGTCTAACTGTTCTGATAATGCTAACAGTTTAGGTTCAGGTGAAATGATTTTCCACAAGGGACCCCTCCCAGTTAATGCTCAGGTCTTCCATTACAACATGATCAAAAACATTACATGAACACCACTGTGCATTCAGCCAAGGAGCTGGATATAATAAAATGTTATTAAACAGGTACAACAAATAACACAAACATTCAGAATTTCTTAACAACTGTCGATGTCATTTCACATCAACACAGCAGTCAATTTGTGAAGTACAAAGGTAGCCAATTACTTAATGTATAACATTTTAACTAAAATTGTTTTTTCACAAGAATATTTGTTTATTTAGTCTGACCCTGTTGACATGTAGTGAGAGCAAAAACAGTGATCGTGTGCAGGAGCCAGACATACCCTACGAGCTCATCGAGCTTGTGAGGGTCCAGCTGGTCCTTTGAGGTTTTCGTGGCTTCTAAGCCCTCTGAATGAGGCGCCGATCCCAGGAAGCTCTAAAAGAAAAAAAATGCAGTTGCAAATGAGATATAATCAATATTCAGTTAGGCCAGTACTTCCACCTAGTTCAGTTCTTCATTTGCGTATCATTATAAACACTGTAATTCTATTCTTATAGCAAATTTTTATTATTATTATTATTCTTTATTTAATTTTCTTGAGCTAAGGCAGGAAATTCCAATTCTGGGTTTAGCATTATTTGGTTAAAGATGGCAAAGGGTAGGTTCAACTTTTAAAAGTTGAATACAGGATCTATGACCATACAAATGGACATAAAGTTGAGCAGTATTTTACATAACATCACATGCTATTATATCGTGTGGTCAGGCATTGCAGTACACAAAAACATTATTTTTATTGTCTTAAACAATTCTCACATACGCGGGTACACTTTAACATTGCTGTTATAACTGAGTTATTGGTCACTGTAATGATTACCCTCTCCATGGCTGCAGTGAAGAGAAATCTCTAAAAAAAACAGTGTACCTTTAGAAGATATCCACTTTTGACTAGTCTAACACAGATGCTTAGCTCATGATTCATACTAGCTTCAGCTAAACTTTAGAATGAATTTATACAAAAATGACAGCTGTGGTGATGTCTTTAGAGACATTATGGGCAGGAATAATGATTACAGTGACCAATAACTTCCTGTAAAAAAGGACATGTGAGTATTAAGGCAGACTATAAAAATTTGAACATTTAGCACACAGACAGCAACATATTAGTTGCACGTATTACTCTGATAAAGACCTCACTGGTAATTTTAACAGTGCAAAAGCAGAATTGAGGGCTCATGCACGCACATTAACAGGCCTGCCTTGTTAAAATCTCATGCATCAAATTCCAGCAACAGGGTTACTGAGACTGTATATTACCGAAATTTTAGTAACATTAAAAACTGCCTTACAGCAAAAAGCAATACATTACTGTAACGTTAATTGTGTTTCTTTTGTAACGCGTTACTCCCAACACAAGTTGCTGTCTCGATTATGAAGCTGTTAAAATGCTAACTAACGTTAACGTTAGCTAACAAATATATTAATCCATGTGCTAGCATTAGCTAATGCACACCAGAGCTATCCACCAAGGAAAATATTTTCAAACCCAGAGTGAGCTCAACTTTAGTTAACTTACACAATTGTGTTGTCTTACTAACAATAATAAACTTGGCAAGAAAGACGCTTGCTGGCAGTATCTTCGTCTGTCCTCTCCTGCTTGTAAAGTTAACTTTAGTCACGCCTCTTTAGCTCTTTTTACATTTAACTTCTGCAAGGAGCTGACCGGAAATTCTTCTCTTCTGTGTTCTTTTCTTATTATGTCTGTGGTGTCCAACTTCGCCAAGTCCGGGTCGTTAAAGAAAAACAAAGGAAACCTGAGAAACAAAATGATTTCTGGCCAAAAGTAGCTTCCGTCTCAACGACAGTTCACATGTTAACTTTTGTGAAGCGGACTTTCACGCTGTGTGATGGGTCGTCCATTTGAAAACCTTGATTCTGATTGGACAAACTAAATGCACTGTGCTATGGAGGGAACACTTCGCCCCTGTGTACACGTGTTTACTGTTTACAAACAGAAACAAGTATAATTACATTGTGATTTGAAGTATGCTTATTTCTATATGTTGTTGTTTGTTAAGTTAACATGGGCTGCTTCCTTCTGGGCCATGTTACCTTTATGAAGGAGGTCTCTGATCTCAGCTAGCTATTTACCTGATAAAGAAAAAATTAAAAGAAAGAAAAGAAATGAAAAAAATAATAATGTGCTTTTGAAAAATACATTTTAATGTTAAAAAAATATGTTTTAAAAATAATACTTCTGGAAATCAGGCTGAAACATGTGGCAATTACATAAATAATTACAATATTTTGCAATAGCCTACACAATGAAGCATATTTGGCAATATATTTTTAACCCACTAAAAGTGTAATTGTTTAACAATGTACTTCCACAAAGTACACCTAAATAGTATTTACTAAGAGTTAAATAAATATATTTTTAATAAATAGACTAAAATTTTGTGAAAAATATACTTTTATTTAAGCATATTTATTAAAAGTTTAATTAAGTATATATTTATTACCAATTTATTCAAAGTATACTTTTGAGAAGTATGTTAAAGCTCAGGAGAATATATCTTTAATATACTTGTAGTAAGCATGTTAGGAGTATGAATGTACTATAAGCATACTATGTGAATTTCTAGTATATTTTCAGTGCCTTTAAGAGCACTTCTTTTTGGCCTGGGGGCAACCACCAATAGACCTCTTTCTGTTCGGAGGATCAACAGGGACAAATATCTCAGCATGTGTGTTGTGTGTTGACTCAAAAACAGTTGAAATGCTTATAGTGTATTTTACTGTACAGTATTTATAGTTTAGATTGGTGGTGTTTGACTAAATGTGCAAGTGACTTGCAAAGTAATCATGAACACCATTGTATCATTATGTTCCTTTGAATGGTTTCAACCAAACAAATACAAAAACGAATCTGTCATGTGGTACAACTTCTGTTATCCATAAGTTGGACATGTTAGTGTTTACAGAAAGCAATGCTTACAGCACCCTGGGGGTTACAGTGAATACAACACTACAGGGGGTTAGGACTATTGATTAAATTGTATGTTTTAAATGGGATTCACAGTTCAGTTTACTATGTACAGCATGTACAGTATAAGTGAGTTAAGAGGCTCGTTTGAGATGAGCCAGGCCTGCGCAGAATTGCTCACTGGCGATCGCCGCACAGTGCATGCTAGTTGATCCAGACGTCATGCATACATAGGCAACTATCACGAGATCAAGGATGCTGCAGGTTTTGGAGCAAGCTGCAGTTGCGCCCTACTGACTGCAAAACTTGTGGGCATGATGGGAAATGTCTGGCTCTACCCTGGTCTGAGAGCTGATTAGTTTAAATGTTGGATCAACAACGTGACGTTATGAGATTTTTGCGCTATGGAGGTTCATTCTATCCTAACAGAATAAATGTTGTGTAGTTGGTGGCAGCTTTTAGTAGTCACAGAGACTGAATACATTTGGAGCCTATATTACAGACAGATCACATAGCATGGATGCAGTCTATGATAGTTAGTCTATAATGTGAACGAGACTTAATTCTCGTGAAGCGACACAAATCTTTTGGTAACAAGTGGGATGTGAGTCTAAATATCTCACAGATCAGTACTGAAAACTATTGTTACGTATTTCTGTTTTTTCTTAACTCATGTTTAAATTTTATTTATATAGTTTGAGAGGGCAATCAAGCCTGTGCAGTGGTTTTATATACAGTGGCAAACTGAGATGATGGCTGCCTTATATGAGATTTTATACATTTTTATGAAAAATCATTGAGTAATTGGAGGTAAGCCATAAATGCTGTCATGATGATCAAAGATAGTCTATGTAGCATATTAATAGGCTAGGTGGGTAATAAGATACAGGGGGGTAAAATACAGAATATAAGAACAAGGATCACAATAGAGTATAACAAATATGTTCAGTAGGACATAAGGAAGATGAGAAAAAAAATCTGGATATGTTTTCCAGTAAAAGTAAGTTTTTAAAAGAGATTTGAAGGAAGAAGCCGACCCTGCCAGCCTAATTTCCTCAGGCAAGTCGTTCCAGAGCCTTGGGGCCCTGACAGCAAATGCTCGGTCACCTTTTGTTCTTAGTCTGGCTCCAGGAATAGACAAGAGGTCCTTGCCAGAAGATCTTAGACCATGGGAAGGCTCATAAGGAGTTAAAATATCTTAAATATAATCGGGAGCCAAGCCTTGAATAGCCTTAAAAGTAATGAGTAAAATCTTAAAATCAATCCTAAAACAAACAGGGAGCCAGTACAATGATGCTAAAACAGGGGTGATATGATCATATTTTCTTGTCCTAGTTAGGAGCAGAGCAGCTGAGTTCTTTACAGTCTGTAACCTATTTAGGATTTTTTGATTAAGACAAGTGAAGAGGCTGTTGCAATAATCAATGTTTGAGGAGATAAAGTGTAAGCAAAGTGTTTTTTATATAGGGAGTAATGAATGACTGAACGAGGGAGTGACACCCCATCTAGTAGTAACCACTGTTGGGCAAGCTACTTGGAAAATGTTGTGAGCTAAGCTACTAGCTACTCTACATGAAATGAAGCTTCACTACGCTACAGCAACGTGTCAAAAGTAGTTTACTACATCTAAGCTACTTTTACTGTTTTCAAATGTTTTATATATATATATGTATATATATGTACACACACAGGCCTAGTTTATTTTGAATCAACTTGATTCCACAGTAGCAATAGAAGAAAGACAAAAAACCTGCTCTAAACAGAGTGTGTGTGCTTGAGAGAGAGCTAAATCAGACACACAGAATCTCTCCTACTTACTGCCATATCATTGCAGTAAAATGTATTACTTGTAGCGACACTACTGCCCAACATTGGCAGTGACTGCATTGTGCAAGAGCTTGTGACGCCCATGTCCACCCAGCAGGCCTCTACAGCTCTGACCAACACAACACAATGTTAGAAAAACAATTCCTGCATTCGACTATTTCTTTATCACATGTAGCTATATCAACTAAATTTACAACAATATATATAACAACACACACACACACACACACACTTCCGTATAACAACAGCTGAGCTAACACTGCAGTTAAGTTCCACAAAAAGCAACATAAAGAAACAGTTAATGGCATCCAACCTACTACTCTTGTAATTTAGTTGGCTTTTAATGACGTTTAACGTCCACACAGTATGTCTTGACTGTCCCTTCATATTACAACATTACTCCATCACCTGGCCTGTGGGAGTACCACCCGAGCATATAGCTATTACTTTGTTGGCAAGAGCATCCACGAATAACTGCCCATGAAAAATTTCATTGCAGCAGAATGGTTCTGAACATCTCGGTGTCTGCTCTCAGTGGCTCAGGTTATACTCTTGCAGCAGCTTCGTCCTCTCTCCGCTGAATTTCTTCTCTGGCTCAAGTAAATACGGCTGCCAAAACATTGTAAAATGTTTCCGCGTCCATAATACTCTGCACACATATTTTGGGACGCTTTTTTATCTGTTGGAAACGTAGCTAGTTTGCAATACAAGCAAAGAGAGTGGCATCCAAAGCATGCCCCCTGGCTACCCAGAGGCTGAAGCTAGAAATCCAAGCTGAAGTAGCCTGTGGTTCTTCCTTTCCTCCAACTATATCAAATCAGATGATGGTGCTGGGTGCAGGAAGAAGTACTTTGCAAACTCACCTTTCTTTGTCAATATACAGGAGCATGCACTCAGGAATGTACTGACAGTACTGTACTGTACAGATTTGACATCCACATAAAATCTGCCAAATTTCCCCTTTAATGAATCCAGCATTTTCATTTTAGATCTAATGAAATTTAAGAATTTAATATATAATTAAAGTGTTATGCAATGTAATGAGGTTGTCTGGAAAAAGCATGAGACATCCTATAGTGCAAAATGATTAGGAGACATGGGCCAATGTACTCTCCCATAATTCCCAGAGAGGTGATTCAAAGAAGTCCAAACTTTCTTTTGGCTCTTTAAACTCTCACATAAACACAAGACATGGGTATTATGATCTTGATTTATCTGCCCAGTGATGTTTTCAAAATGGTTATGTATTAAACAGAAATGAGCTATCCTCGACGCAAGAGTTGTTTGACTCAACCTCCTCTTGTGTCTGTTTGACAGTGTTACATTAATCCAATTAGATGAGCTGCCTGTTGAACAGTGGCCACATATTCTGTTTTCTTTTGGTTGAGGGAGATATGTTCTTATTCTTAAGTGCTCTGATTAATAAAGGTATTCTTTGGCCTACTGTAACCTTATGATGTTGTTATTTAGCCTTTCTGGGGCAATTGCATGGTTAAATCAATGCATTTTATTTAATGAAAAAAAATTGCCCTGTCGCAATTTTTAACAGCCCCCTCAGTCACTTCATCTTGGACCACTGCAAGACTCGTTGAAAGGCGCTGTCAGGCGTATTGTAGCAAGGCTGTCATTCAAAGCTATAAAAAAAAAGTGTGTCCCGTATCAGTTCTTTTAGTTTTCAATTACCGGATGATTCTGCATTTTACGGTACAGTTGGCAACCCTACACACAGACAAACAGAGAACAGACGGAATAAAAACATAACCCCCACCAGTGTTAGCTAGCGGAGGTAATAAACCATTACCGCATTAATTTTAAAACAAGGGTATAATTACTATAAACAAACAAAACAGCCACTGAGAAGATTGGCAGCTACGACACTGCATTTTATTATGTGTGTCACCTGGTAAGATGAAGGATTGTGAAAGTAAAACAGGAACCTTTTTTGCTTTGCTGGTAATAGACAAAACGTTAGCTCAGTAAAACAAAACTTTAATACACTTCTAGCTGCATAGTTTAAACCTCATGTTAGGAACAACAAACGTTCATGGTCCCCAGAGGATGAATCCTACTGAACCTTCCCTGTAGTGCCAGTGGGATGTTCAAATGCGTGTTTTTTAATGAAATGTCTTGACAACTATTAAATTAATTGCTATTAAACTCTGTACATTCACTGATGATACAATTCATGATGAATAATCATTTTGGTAATCCCTTGACCTTTGATTAGACACTGTGTTTTTTCTTTAAATGAAAGACACTTCTTTTGCCTCTGTATTTGTTTGTCATTGTCTTTCAATCACAAGCAGAGTAAGAGCAAAGAAAGGTAAGGTAGGCAACAATCTTAGAGACAAGATACCTCTATATGATAGTAATGTTGCTTACACACAATCCTACCTTACACAATCCTACCTTACACAATCCTACCTTACACACAAAACTTACACACAATCCTACCTTACCACATCATTTGCACAGGATCAGTGAAGATCAGTAAAATGACACAAGACCGCACACACTCTTACATACAGTACCTGAAAAGGCAAGAGGATGCTCTGCTTCGGTGGCCACTACTCATCTGATCAGGTAGATACATGAAGGTGTTCATGAGGCTTGACTGAGGTCACACACTCAGTGTGAGTGGCAGCGCAGAAAAACACCACTGCTCATCAATTTCCCATCCCTCTTCCCTCCTCTTCGTTCACCTGTTAACCTCTTTTGTGAAATTCAACAGTGTCTTTCTGCCTCACTGACTACACCACCGTCTCCTGAGATGGGATCTCTGATGCGGGCCCGGTTCATATTTACAGTGCTGGATTGTGACGGGAAGGAGGGAAGGGAGCACAGCGAAGACGAGGGTGGCAGAATGCAGTTTTCTCAGTGGGAGAAGTGAATGTTGAAACTATAGTCTTAAAGAGATGTTAAGTCTATGAAGGCTGATTTGTTTGTGCTGATAGCCAATATCATACCAGTTTGCTTACCCAGAGCTTTATTCTTGTCAGTTTCTAATCAGTAGATTCTGTCACAACAGAGTGAGTTCAAGTTAAGGGCTTTACATACACAACCAGTGTATTCGTCTGCTCCGCAATGAATGAATCATCAATCAAACTGCATCATATCCATCATGAGGTCGACTTCACTGACTTGGCAAAGTCTGTTTTTTAATAAAAGTCCAATATTGACTTGATATATTGGTTTGTCGTACCCTTGATGGAAGTAGAATAAATATTAAAAACAACAGAAAAATGCCTCTCTATGTTTGCAATGCAAGATGAACAGAGAGAAAGAGAAGGAAAGAGTGGGAGACTGGCACTGTAGATGTAGACAGGAGAGTTTAAAGGGTTTTATAGAGAAAGAGTGGGAGAGAGGAAAGTGAGACAGTGGGACAGAAACAGAGAGGTGGAGAGATGAGAGGAAAAAGGCAAAATGACAAATAGCAAGAGCATGAGATAAGAATGGTGGGAGAGGGGGAGAAAGAAAGGAATGGGAAAGAGAAGGGAAAAAAGCAAGGGAGAAATTGGGAGATGGAAAGTGAAGAGGGGAGGCAGTGAATACCTAATGGGGAGAGGGGGAGTCTATTGATCTGCTCAGCAGCGCAGGCTGTTTCATTTGGTCATTCAATTATTCAGTCATTTAGTTGATGTTGTTTTCCCCTGCGTGGGTTCGGGCCATATACTCAGACCTCCCAAGCAGAGCCACACTCAAAAACATGAAAGTTACTGCTCCGTGGGAGAGTGAGAGAGCGACATGGGGCTGCAGACTGGAAAAGTGGAAGGCTTTAGCGGGTTTATATGTGTCTTTATACACTAGTCCCCAAAACGCTCCAATTTAGAGGTTGTCACATTTTCTCCTCTTCATCCATTTTTCATTTTTGTCTCCCATTTTCTGTCTCCTCGCATTCATGTTACTGGGAAAACGAGCCTGCTTTCAGATGTGAATTGAAAATCAGAAAATTCCTCTTTGCCTGGAATCCAGTTTCTAAAAGCTTTCTAATCCTGCCTCGTGAAAACTGCAGCATTAACATGAAAAAGTACCAGAAAATTGTTGGAACATTTGAACAGCTGCGAGCATCTATAAAGAACTATCTATAAAAGTAAGCTATGCCAGAAGATATAGAATATATAGCTGAAAGTAGTCTTCAACAAATGCACTTCCTGCATTTCCTCCTGTTTGAACACTACAGTGTGAAATGAAAGTAACCTGTTTTTAAAGATTTGCATCTTTAATCCACAGATAACGTTTTCAACCATTAAGGGACTATTTCTTAAGTAGAAAGAAACGATTAGTCAATGAATCGATTTGTTGATCGACAGGCTTTGGACAGATTATGTGGTTACTCTGAGTGTTATTTACAGCTCTAGTCTCAATGAAAACTGTTGACAGTGACATCTACGAATTATCATGACATTTCTGAAAAGACATTTTGCTGAGTGCTTCATTGTGATTTCCTGGATCTTAATTTTCATCAGCTGTCATTAGCATTCTGTGCAGAACCACTTTCCTAACTGTAGAACTTACCTTTCTGTATGCAGTCCCCAACTTTTTCCCCCCCCAAACTGTGCACTGACTCACTCCTCTGACCTTGAAGACGCAGGGTGTCTTACTGTTAGCTTGATCCTGTTGTCATTTGCCATTAGCTTCATATTAGTCCTGGGAGATTTGTGGACTGACCCCTCATCAAATCATTTACTGCAATGAATCAATTTAGTCTGACACATGCGGTATATTAATCAGCTGGCTTGGCTGGCTTAATGGCTCAATCGGAGGCAGAGGAAGGAGAGCGAGAATCAGAGCGACTTACGGAGGGTCACAACGGAATACTATCCTTAAGTAACCTGCTGCCTGTGCAGATCACACAAATGTACCAGAGGATTCTCCAAAATTACAACCTGAAAAGAGAGTACGTCAGAGATGACAGGGAACTTAATCTCATTTTTCCTTTTGGTTTGTGAAGTAGATAAGCAGCTATCGCTGCACAAATGACAAGGTTTCTGCATTGATATAATATTCACTATGAGTGGGTTCAGCAGGGCCATCAGAGCTTTGTCTGTTTAATCTGTCACTATGCATGAACTGGTATTAATTTTTATTGAAAGAGTTGGTTCACTCAAATTACAAAACTCTCTCTTATACACTTATGATATCTTTTACAGTAGGTGTATTTTGTTCAGTTTTTAAGATATCCTAATTTTTCTGCCATACCTATACAATGGGTGGATGGGTGAGGTGAATAGAACATCTGTTGTGGTGCTCAAAGGATTGGATCATTTGATAAAAAATGTCCAGGACATTCTATCACAAATTTAGTTTTTCAATGCAGTGAGAACAAATTAAAGCCCCCCTCCAGTGTATTTTGACATTTCTATTCATATTTTTCTGAGTCATTTCCTTACCATGTTGATTACCCGCATAGTTCGCCAAATATTTTTTGACAAATGGCTTAATTTTGTGCTCAAAGTTGCAAAAGTTGCTTAGTTGTTAAAAACGGGGTTGTGACGTATGACTATGTGGTAGAAAAAAGTGCACATGGAATAGGGATAACAGCACCCTGGAGAGGATTGTGAAACAAAACCCATTCAAAAATGTGGGGGAGATTCATAAAGAGTGGACTGCAGCTGGAGTCAGTGCTTCAAGAACCACCACGCACAGACGTATGCAAGACATGGGTTTCAGCTGTCGCATTCCTTCTGTCAGGCCACTCTTGAACAAGACACAGCGTCAGAAGCGTCTCGCCTGGGCTAAAGACAAAAAGGACTGGACTGCTGCTGAGTGGTCCAAAGTTATGTTCTCTGATGAAAGTAAATTTTGCATTTCCTTTGGAAATCAAGGTCCCAGAGTCTGGAGGAACAGAGGAGAGGCACAGAATCCACGTTGCTTGAAGTCCAGTGTAAAGTTTCCACAGTCAGTGATGGTTTGGGGTGCCATGTCATCTGCTGGTGTTGGTCCACTGTGTTTTCTGAGGTCCAAGGTCAACGCAGCCGTCTACCAGGAAGTTTTAGAACACTTCATGCTTCCTGCTGCTGACCAACTTTATGGAGATGCAGATTTCATTTTCCAACAGGACTTGGCACCTGCACACAGTGCCAAAGCTACCAGTACCTGGTTTAAGGACCATGGTATACTTGTTCTTAATTGGCCAGCAAACTCGCCTGACCTTAAACCTATAGTAAATCTATGGGGTATTGTGAAGAGGAAGATGTGATACGCCAGACCCAACAATGCAGAAGAGCTGAAGGCCACTATCAGAGCAACCTGGGCTCTCATAACACCTGAGCAGTGCCACAGACTGATCGACTCCATGCCTCGCCGCATTGCTGCAGTAATTCAGACAAAAGGAGCCCCAACTAAGTATTGAGTGCTGTACATGCTCATACTTTTCATGTTCATACTTTTCAGTTGGCCAACATTTCTAAAAATCCTTTTTTTGTATTGGTCTTTATTCTAATTTTGAGATACTGAATTTGGGATTTTCATTAGTTGTCAGTTTTAATCATCACAATTAAATGAAACACTTGAAATATATCAGTCTGTGTGTAATGAATGAATATAATATCCAAGTTTCACTTTTTGAATGGAATTACTGAAATAAATCAACTTTTTGATGATATCCTAATTATATGACCAGCACCTGTATACAGTCTGCAACATGCATTTTACTGACCGTTTTACCAATGCATCGGCGGAGGCACCCACCACACCCCCGCGGTAAAGTAAGCGCACCATAAAACGTAGTGGGAGTTATCATGTGTTATGCGTAACAGGACCATCGACTGTATGATTGATAACAGCTGATACGCGCACATTAGTTTCTGTCATGGTTAAGTAATAGCTGCCAGAGAGTGATGTGTACTAAACTTTACAGTGTAGTGATGTTAACAGCATATCGTTAGTGAACACTCCAGCCAGTCAATTTTTTGTTGTCATGGTAATGTATTACGTCCGACTATTAACCACACCCCTATTCTATGTTTGAGAAAGAACGTTCACCAAAAACGGCAGTTAAAACTGGCTGGAGGGGGGCTTGAAAATCCATTTATCTACACCGGATGACAGCAAAAAGTCTCCTTTACCTGACTAAATAAAACCAAAACTCCCTGCTGGGCTAACGCTAGATTTAAGTGACAAGATATTTTGACATGATTTGACAAAACAAATTTAAAACCTGCATTAATAGTTTTTTTTAACCATTGTGGGGCTGCACTCAACACTGACATATAAGCTAGGGTGACCCTACATCCTCTTTTTCCCGGACACATTCTCTTTTCGGGACCTAAAAAATGTGACAGGCTGGGATTCATTGTGTGTGTTCTGCATTACTTTGATCAGCACCGGCACTATTACATTTTACTCTTTACCGGGACTTTTTCTTGTATACCAGCACTGCTCACAAGCTGCCTGTAATGTTAATGTTAATCTTTCGTGTCTTCTCCATGGGCGAAGATTGAGTAGGGAGAAGATCGAGTGTTTTTTTCATCCAAGCGTGTGCATAAAATTACTCATCAATTTCATTTTTGTAAATATTTGATTATATCTTTTCATGTGACAACACTAAATAAATGACACTTTGCTACAGTGAGTGTACAGAAGAAGATACTTTATTGTCACATACATGTTGCGAAATTCATTCTCTGCATTTAACCCATCCCTCAAGGGAGTAGTGTGCATCCCGGGGACCTCCAGGGGTCTCATTTAAAAACAGTGCATACGCACCAAACAGGGCTGGAAACGTGCTTACGCCACTTCCCAAGCAAAGGTTGTGATCTATAAAAAACAAACTTGACAGGAGTAAACTCTGAACCATGCATACGCACATAAAGAGGAGAAATGAGAAACAGCAAATCACAGAAGGATGAAACGGTTTAAAATGAATAGGCCTACTATTGTGTAAAATAAATTGAAATATTACCTTTATATATAGTATAGGCTTAAAGCCTTTCTGAATAAACAAACACTCATTTGACTGACTTTCCCTGAAGTGCACAAAAAAATACACAATTTAAGATGATTTACAGCGCACAAAAAGAACCAGAATTAGGACAATAAACACAAACGGGGATATCTGTTTCTGCAGAAGAACACCTCAAATATTTTGTACAGTTTACTCCGGAATCACATTAATTATTACTTGCATGTCGTGCAATTTATTATCATAAATAAGGTGAACAGGAGGACAAATTCATTCAGACATTTGTCAAGTCGAGCAAATACAAGAGTATAGTCTACTGTTATCTCGTTCGTTGCCTTTTCGAGCCAAACGATGTGCGAGCGTGTGGATGTTACGTTATGGACAATATAACACTATTTTATTAAAGAAATCTTTCAGTGTGTGTCATATAATACAAGTCATATTTCTTTAAGTCAACGGCAGCCTCGTTAAGTGAGTGGACTATTTGTGTAGCCTAAATAAATGTTTAAACACAAGTGGAATGCATTTGGTTTACTATAATTTTAAATGGGGAAATCCAAATTAGTACCTGGGTCATCCCGTCTTGTGTGTGTGTGTGTGTCTCCCTATAGCCAGCAACATCTCAGGAGGAATGCCCCTTCCTGCCGATCGGTTATAAAGGGGTGGAGCACCGGTGCCCCCTTTCGTCCGGTGCACAAGCGCTGCATCAAAGTGCGTTTTTTACCCACCAAACACCAGGCTTCAGCTTCACCAAAAGGAATGTCAGTGTCACACTGAGTTAAATTTCATTTTGTAGCTTTTCTGTCAGATTTTGCCTCCCTTTCTTCCTATAGTCAGTCCATATTAATATTAATGAGGGGCGTTTCACTGACCATTTATAGGCAACTATGGGCGTTTGAAGGGTCGGACATGGAGCTCCCTCTCATGCGTCACATTTCAAGTTAATTGTGATTTATAAAGGGAACTTGCTTACAAGTGTGCGTATGCACGGTTTTATAAGTCTGAATATTTTTTGCCGTACGCCATTTTTGGCTTTTGGGCGCATGTACACTTTTAGTGAGGTTTCTACGCACTGTTTTATAAATGAGACCCCAGATCTTTATCAGTGTCTGGTCAATGGCACTGACTGGAGAATCTAACATGTAACATGTTCTTGATGGTGGGGCAAACCGGAGCTCCCGGAGAAAACCCATGCAGACACAGGGAGAACATGCAAACTCCACACAGAAACTTTGCTGTCCCCTCAAAATAACACATCACACAGCCATTAATGTCCCAAGTGAAAATGTGCAATTTGGGCCCAAAGTGTCTATATTTTGTGTGGCCACGATTATTTTCCAGCACTGCCTTAACCCTCTTGGGCATGGAGTTCACCAGAGCTTCACAGGTTGCCACTGGAGTCCTCTTTCACTCCTCAATGACCACATCACCGAGCTGGTGGAGGTTAGAGACCTTGCGCTCCTCCACCTTCTGTTTGAGGAATCCCCACAGATGCTCATTAGGGTTTAGGAGACATGCTTGGCCAGTCCATCACCTTTACCCTCAGCTTCTTTAGCAAGGCAGTGGTCGTCTTGGAGGTGTGTTTGGGGTTGTTATCATGTTGGAATAATGCCCTGCAGCCCAGTCTCCGTAGGGAAGGGATCATGCTCTGCTTCAGTATGTCACAGTACATGCTAGCATTCATGGTTCCCTCAATGAACTGTAGCTCCCCATAGCCGGCAGTACTCATGTAGCCCCAGACCAGGCAATAGCAATAACTTACACATCCAGCTGACACAGAGCAACATTCACATTTATTTGGAGTCATGTTTCTGGCCACCTGATGAACAGAAGTCCAGTTTTTCACTCTCCTTTTAGTTTGGTTTCCACAAACTCCACAGGAATATATCTGTCTGTTAAGCTGCTAAATACTTCAATATGTTCTCCAGCTAGTTGCTAACTTTGTCCAAACTTGGTTTGGCACTCGGCAGGTAGCGTGCAGTACAATTTTGCCGAAAACTGCTGCCAGCTGTGTTAGAAAACGAGGTTGATCTTAACCCTAACCCTCAGAGTTGACTGATAATTCAATGTGGGTTTGTCACAATTTCCACTCACTGTATTTCTTCCAGCCATTTCAGCTGTCATATACTTTTGCTCAGTTGGCATGTAGACTCTACACTTGTGATCATGTGACCAAAGTGTGCACAAATTGGCTGATAAGGTCACAAGATGTGAAGTTAAGACAGGTCAAAACATTTTTGTCAGTCAAAATATATAGTTTTGTAATTACGCTAAACAGACTCCTTAATATAAAGACTGGCTGTGCATGTAAAGGTGGCCTTTTGTTTGGTTGTTTTTTAATTTTTAAAGCTGCCTTGTGGAGTTTTTTTGTAAACAAACAAAAGTTATTTGCGTTCAGTGTTATTCACCAAAATGCACTGTGTGATAGTAATAGTAACAAAAAAAAATATCCCAACGTGACAAGTTGACAAACATACTGTTTGAATGCATGAATGAATAATGTTGTTTGATCACACGCTCCACAACTGCATGATCAAAAACTCAAATCATCTTTCCTCATATGTTATACCAATCCCAACTGACTCTGACCTAAATGAGTAGAAATACATTATGCCTTCAGTCAAACTAAACCTGAAATCTATAACGCTCTTAGATCTTTTTTTATCTCTCTGCTGTGTTGTTTTAGTCTTTCCTCCCTCTCTCTGTGCTCTCATCAGCGTCCACTCCTTGACACAAACAAACATGGCTGAGTTGATTGTTGGCAGCGGCGGCAAACAAAGTCCTGTGTTAACACGCTGGCTCGCACGTTGGCTCATCACGGACCGTTAATTCATTGACTGATGGCGTCGTTTAGTGCCGTCCATCCATCCACCAGCCATCCGTCACTGCTCTCTCCATCTGTCCTCATACTCTCTCCATCCTTCTTTACCTCCCCCTGTTCTCTGTCTTTCACTATGGAGGAGAGGAAACACTCGGGCAGTGGCAACACTGCCAATGCAACAGCACCAATATCCAATTTTTCTCCCACCTGCAACCTCCTCTACTCACCCTGCCACTATTATCCTCATCTCCATTCTGATGTATTTCTTTATCCTCCTCTGCTTCCACAGTGTGGATCATTCTTTCTATTTCTCACTTGTTACTCTTCCCTGCTGTTGGCCGGGCATCTCATAGAAGTGTAGAAAGCCACTCTGTCTGGCTGCGCTGCTGTCTTTGTGTACAACAAGCCTTCACCACGCTAATCTTTGGCTCGCACTCCATAGGGGCCTGCTAACAACACATGCCTGCTTGCATGCAACACCGCTGTGAATAGAGGAGATTACACTCACATTAACACTGCGAGCAAAGACACTGGCTGGCTGGCTGGCTGGCTGGCTTTCAGCACTTTCACCACAGCCAGCTTCTATCCCAAAGCTACAATATTCATATATGCTTTGTCACAAAAAGTGCTTACTATAGGTGAGAAGATGACAAGTGTTAAAAATGCTGAACATTCCCTTGTTGGCATTAATGTGTGGAGACGGTTGAGTCGTGTTTCACTTTTTTCTCCATTGTATATGTCAAGGAACTGAATGGAGTTAAGATGGTCGATAATGACCTTGCCAAGGGGTTTTGTTTGATTGTTTGTGAGTTACCAAGATGTCTTAAAATCAACAGATTGCTAACAGATTTGTGAAGCTGGGTGGAAAGTTAGGCCATAAATAGGGCTCATTTATTGAAGATTTTCTATTACCATAAAAAATTAGAGGCTTGCAGAGCATTAGCAGAAATATGAATGCCATCACATTTTATGTCTGGCTTGTTATATAAATATCTCCAAAATAAATCTGAACACACAAATATGTGACATGAAAATGTACTTGGTAGGCACATTTTGGACAAATGCCCTTTCAAAGATTGTAGTTTGGTCAGCACTCAATTCATTTATATTTATATGTTTATTTTCCCACTTCTGACCCAATCAGCTGACTGAAGGCTTCCACACTTCAACCAATCATATTTTGCCTCAACCTCTGTGTGCGAAGATTATGTTGTTTCTGTCAAACTTTAAACCTGTTCCTTTCACTTGCTGTCAGCTGCTACTTGGATCCCGGATCGATGCGACCCACCTCCACCCTCTTTCATCAGAACCAGCTGTCCAATGGGTTCATCAATGGGATCATCAGGAATCCCACTCCACATCGGGTCCATCTATAGCTTCTGCTAAGATGTTCTTTAATCCTCATTGGGGGATTCAGGATTACATCATGATGGGTCTAATCACCACAGAGTCCTCACATATGTTTTCAAATGTTTATATTGTGCTCACTACTGTATATCAGATATATTAATTTCATAACTCAGCACCTCTTTCAATTATTCTCTCCTGACTGAAATACAGACAAACAACCATTCACATTCACACCTGTGGGCAATCGCCATTTAAGAACTACAGCATCAGTTGTTAATTTGGAATACTTGTGTAACCTGCATGTCTTTGGACTGTGGAAGGAAACACACGTAGACTCAAGTAGAACGAATAAATTCTCCGCAAAAAAGACCCCACGACCCTCTTGCTGTATGGCAGCATTGTAAACCACACATACTGTATACTTGTAATCCAATTTAGCTTTGCACTTTCCCCAAGATTATTTATTGAAAAGCAAAAAACTAATAAAAGATTTCAATCTTAAGAGAAAGACAGCAATCCCATGGTCTTTTCATAGCCAGGGTACCACAGCAAAGACTCAGGAGCCCCCTCATACAATCGTAATCCACCCTGGCACTTCTCATAATGGTCTTAATGTTTATGTTGTTCTGCAGCAGACAGCCTCACTAACTTTGTTACGGAAGGACCATCCATTACAGGACTGAGCTAGGCGTGATTATTTATGCACACTTAAGCCCGAGTGCGTCGCTGCGTAATTCACTGTAAGCAGGCTTCATTGGAATTGCAAATCAATGCCCCAGCACGCGTTACCTCAGCTCCCTTTGGAACTATCCCTCCATCTCTGAGCCACCATCTCCCTCCTTTTATTTACCCCCTTCTCCTCCCACCATGCTTCCCCCACTCCATCTCTATCTGCTCCCAGCCTGTATTGGGTAGTTTGTCTTCCAACTCCCGTCTGGCCTGCAAAGCCAGCCAGCACTTGTTCCTGGGCACTGGGCCAAGGCCAGTCTGGACAGGATGAGGAGGAAGGATAGAGGAAAGGGAAGATGGGGAGAAGTGAGGGGAGTGCAATGGGCCACCACCCAAGCAGAGGATTCTGATCTTTGTGTTTTGTTTCTGCAACAGGTAGCGCGTAGCTACTTCTCTGATCTTTGCAGATGATGCCTGTTAGAGTCACTGCTAGTGACAGGAGGGGGTAGTGTGATATGATAAGTGGTGGGAGGGGGAGTGGAGGTTCCTTTAAGTGCTCTACTGGCATGCGGTCCCTTGTGGTTATGAATTGATGCAACATTTTTACAGTTAAAATGTCTGGACCAGAGTCTCTCTTTCTCCTCTTTGATCATTCTGTTTTATTGAAAAGACATTTTGCTTTCAAGGTCTCTTTTCCCATTTCAATGAGTGCGCAGGCTGCAGCGGAAAAAGCAAAAAATGCCAAAACTAAGGAGAAAGGGGAGAGGAGGAGGAGGATTTAAGGGCAGGACGGGGGAAGATACAAAAAGGGAAAAAGAAGAGAAAAGAGGTGTAGAAAGGGAAGATTTGCTGTGTTTTAAACAAGAGAGGAGTAGGAGGAGATGCAAAGAAGAACCTGGGGGAAACTGTCTCTCCTCCTCCCCTCTATCACTTTTTGAACTCTGGATCTCTGTCACCCTCCTCTCATCCTCTCTTCCTCTCCTCTAACAGAGTGTATCCTTCAGGCTTCTTCACTCCGATCTCCTCACCACCCACTGTATTAGAGGAACCTTTTACTGCTGCCTCGGACGAATCAGTCACACTCGCTTCCCTCGCTCTCTGCTTCTCTCTCACACACACACACACGCACACACATACATGGCCAGATTCTCCTCAGTCTTCCCCTCGTTTCTCAAACACTTTCTTCTCTCCCATTCTCCAGTTCCCATCTCTTTCTTCACACTACATTCTCTCCGATCTTTACCACAACATTCTTTTCCCGTCCTCTTTGTGACATGCCACTCTTTGGTTTACCTTACAGTTTTCCACATCTCTCTGTCTGTCCTCAGAACAAGCCGCTATCTCTCAGTTTATCCCTCCTTAACCTCTATTTACTCTTTCAATCCATCCTGGCCTGAAGACATATCCCTCATTTGTTATCACTCCCTTGCTTCCTCACTCTGTCTCTTCATACCTTCATACCTTCCACCCATCCTCTCCTCCCTTTCTGATTTTCTGCAATTTCCTGCTATTTCCGCCCATTCGTTCTCTCTCTCCTCGTGGCGCAGAGCGCCACCATATCCCTGACACTCTCTTACCCTCGTTTTCGGTTCCGTTTCTACCTCCACCGTCTTGTCTCTCTCCCCCTCCTCTCTGCTGTTATTCACTTTTTTCCTATCAGCAAGTCAGGCCTCGAGTCCCAGAGCCAAATGAGATTTTGAGGGCAAGGCCCTTGTGCCCCCCCCCCCCAGCCCCCACCCCCTCAGATTGGAGTCAGTAACTGTAGGCTGCATGCAGGTATAAACCATTTACGTTTCCCAGCACCTCTTACCAGCTGAACACTGAAAGGAGGGAGGGAAGATTCACTTTCTCTCTCATGTTTTTTTTCCCCTCACACATTCCCTCTTGCATTTTTCTTGCATGGGGTGTTTGACTCACAAATACTGAGAAAAATGTATCCTGCCTGCTATTCACACTGAACGGACATTTCGCTTCCACTTCAATATTTTCTTGAATTCCTTCTATCCAAATAAAATATACTTTCAGAACAGTATCATCATTTACTTAGTTTATGGGCTGTCCTGATAGCGGAATGGTTAAGGCCACATACCTTTCCAGCCAGGGATCTTTGTTACATGTTGTACTTCACTCTATTTCCCCTCATGTGCTGTCTACCTCTACATGTAAACTGTCTGCTTTCAAATAAAGGCAACCCCCCCCCCCCCCAAAATCTTGTACTTTATTTATTTAGTTTCCATCCATCCATCCATCCATCGTCAACTGCTCATCCTGCTTACAGGGTCGCAGGGGGGCTGGAGCCAATCCCAGTTGGTATCGGGCGAAAGGCGGGATACACCCTGGACAAGGTCGCCAGTTATTTATTTAGTTTCTAAAATATTATTATACCTTAAAGATGCATTATTTCTTCTTCCTTGGCCACATAAGGGCCGCAGAACCACACAACATTGACATTATTTTGCATTATAAAGTCTTCTGGCTAATATGTTAGCAAACAGTTACTTATTTACACATCCAGGAAATATGGATCAACACTACCTTTCATTTGAACATATTTCCAGCCTCCTGACTAATGGAAGTCTGATACTGACTTTTTCTCCTCAGCTAGCTGCTAACCTGTCTGTTGTTAAGCGCTGGCAGGCAAGTGGCTGGCACATAAACAGTGGGTTTATCAGAGCTTTTTCACTGAAAACAGCTGTCTGCTGCTGCTGGAAATAAGGTTGAAAACAGTACAGTGCAACAATGATCTTTCAGCTCGTTGTTTTAGTATTAAAAGATGCTGATAATTACCTGTGGGTTCATCACATAAGCAACTCCTTGCACATTACACATTAATGCAATCCATTGTTAACATCAACATTGATTAGCAGCTGTAAAAATCAGCTTTTTCCAATTACCATTTTTGGGATGGTGTTGTGTAGGTATACTACTACTGTAAGTGACAAAATGTGTACTTACATCCCCTACATCTTTGATGCTCAAGAAGAAAGGTGGGGGGGTAGAAAATGTACTTAATTACTTACTTAAGTACTTAATTTCCTAAAACATCAAGAGCAAACATAAAGGGTTTCAATCCCACAGGATCAAAGAGAAAGAGCTTCAGCTGCCGTTTAGGACCCATCAGTGTTGAGGCTGAGATACTAATTTCAACAACAGTCTCTGTGGATCACAATTCAAAACAGCCACTGCTTGCATGATTGTGTCATAATAATAATGAAATTATAATGTTATTGTGTTTGAACATGAAAGCATATGCCACTGTTTTCTTGAATGGAAATTACAAATACAGTACCATATTTGTATTCGCACACTGTGTTGGGTTTAATCCCTGGTCATTTGTCACTGCCACTCAGATGAGACCCAGGTCTGCTGCTATAGTTACGTGCACATCACTGCTAACCAGGGTTAAGACAATGTTATATACACTGTAGAGTTGGTCATGCAATCCTTTCTTTTGGTGACCTGATGAAAACTAATAAAAGTAAAAATGCCTGTGCCCCAAAATCTTTTTCAAGCATCTGTGTGGTGAAGAAGAACATTTACGCCTGACAGGGCTACAAGTCTTGTTCACTCTTTTCTTTCTTACAGAGTTAGAGCTGTGTAAAACCCAGTGGGGGAAGTGGGGTCACAGAGCCAGGTCAGATGGCAAACACAGGTTTTTCCAAGCCCATGCTTCTGTGCAAAAGAGGTATTTAGGTAACTTGAGGGACTGTCAGAACAACAAAAAGTGTGTGAATTGGTGTATGTCTGTGTGGGTGGCTATGTTAGTTGTAAGGGTTGCTCCCTGATTGGATCTTTTAGATCAGCATTGGTGGCGCCAGTCAAATGGTAGCTCTGGGTTCAGTGGGCTCTAAATTGGTGGAGGGGAAATAGCAGTTAGCTCCCGCCTAGCTCCATCCAGCAGGATCCTGCCTTGAGTCAATCGAGGGCTAACTGTGCGTGACAGGCCATAGCAGAGGGTCGTTCAATGGGGAAAAATGGAGTGAGTATCCATATTGGCCTATTTAGGTCAGAAGGAATTCTGGGACAAGACAGCCTTTTTTCCTCTGCTGGATATTTATTCCTCTGTTGAAAACAGCAATCCTTGCTGTGCGCACCTGTATAAGTAACTGCAAGAGGTGCATCCACAGCTATTTTTGGTGGTAATTTATCAGACTTACACACAATCATGAATGTGCACAGATGGGCAGTGACATACTTTTTAAAAAGGTATCCAGCTTTCCCCATTGTATTTGCCATCTCTAAAGCTAAGCTAAAGGCTATGATACCTTGCAGTCACTGTTCACGAGAGCTTAAACCACTGGCAGCTAGTGAAAAATATTTTAGGTGGGGCTATGCCATATCTAGTCAGTTTCAGTAACTGCCCCAACACAAATTAACACAAACTGCAGGATCCCAGTGCTTTGTGAAATAGTCAGAAATTATTTAATGCCAATATTATATTATTATATTATATTAATATACAAAAACATAAAGGCCGATGTTAACTCTGCCTAGCATGGCCAGCTTCACCATTTTATCCATATGTGTTTTAAAAAGCAATCATGTGAAGCAAAATAAGGTATTTAAATCATTGCATCCAGCTAGCCAAGGCCGAAAGCCTGTGTCAGTCTTGAGTTCCGCATTCATCTTGTCAACAACGTCACGTGTCCCTCTACCACCGACTGTCTGTTCTTGGGGCAGATCCCGGAGCGCCCTTCAGGCATCAGATTTGAGGACGCTGATTGGCTTAATTTTTGTTGCTATGGGCATATCTTGTGCCTGCTATTGGCTGCGCTGCTGTGCTGCCTGGGCGATCTCTCCAGCGCCCAAGAAGATACCAGGGAATGAGCAGGAAGCTAATTTCACACCCAAACATAATTATTTAGCCTATATCTCAACATGCAGCTCACTCACACTGCTCTTACTAAAACAATTTTAAAGTCAAGTTTGGGCTGTCAGGTTACTTTTGAAACTGAATATTTAAAACTTAAACTGCTGACGGGGTCGAAAGTAAAAATGTGCCACTTATGTTTAAAGTGAAATTATACAGCAGTCGTTCTACACTTGTGCAAAATACCACCTGGTATTGATAGACCACACCTGTGAGTTAGTGACCCCAGCAAAAATATATCTCTGAAACCTTATCCTTCAAAATCTCCCCTACATCCTCTAAAGTGCTTGTTTTTGCCACTGACAGGCTCAGATTAGTGTTGTAGTACTCGAGACCAGTCTTGGTCTTAAGACCACTTTTAGACCATTTTTTGATGGTCTTGGTCTCGTCTTGGACTCAACCGCATTTGTACTCAGTCTTGTCTCAGTCTTGGACAATGAGGACTTGGGATTTTATTTCAAGATCAGTCAAGACCATAACCCTGGGAATATCAATAAATTGCTTGTGCATTGTTTGATTTATTTGTTAACATTCTAACTTTGATTGGATGTAAATAGTTTTGTTTCAAATGCAACTAATAACCCTAATTAAAAATGTGTTGTTCCGTTAACGACTGTCAGCCCTCCCTGTGATGGTCAGCATGGAAAAGGAGTGTTGAATAAAGATGCTTACATTGATTTCAGCTCTTAGTGTTTGTGTGTGGGTGTTTTAATGGGAATGTGGATCTTTCAGATCAATTTGAGAAGTACCTATGATCTCGTTGCACATTTTATTGTGTGTCATGTAATGTGGGGAACTGGTCTTGGTCTTTACTCTGTCTCGCCCTCCTTCGGTCTTGGTCTCGACTTGGTCTAGGTTGACTACAACACTAGCTCAGATTGTTATTATAAGAGTCTGACACCATTATGGAAAGGATCCCTGCAGAGATGGACCAGAGTCAGATCCTTTTTTTTTAACCAGAAACAGTCACAATATCGCTCTCGTTAATGCTCCCAGTCTTGACTGATGCTCAGATCCAACTATTTCCTTGTGAGCTCACAGACCACCAAAGAATATGAATACTGGTAAGCAAAGTCGAGTGCAAAATTATTTGTTAATGTCATCTGAACTTTGTTTTGACTTTTCCCTGCATGAAAGGTAAAACGTGGAAAGCTGACATATCCCCATAATCCAGTTTAGTGAAGGAATTATCTATCATATGAAAACATAATGTTTTTCCTGGAAAGAAAACAAGCTGTATTTTTGCTTGTGTGCAGCTTGCTGCCAGAAGGTTTGGCCGGTTCATTGCACAGACCCGGTGTGAATGGAAGCTTTGACCGCACCCAGTATTTTCCCGGGTGGCCAACACAACCAATATATGAACAGGGGTGGATCTCTCTGACACTGAGGCAACAATGTAGATGTACTTTACCACAGCTATGAGAATTGTCATGTGACCTTTATCTTGAGAGTCACTTGAGCTGTGAACGTAGCATCAACCTGTCAGTCGCATGTTAGAGTGTATTAGCATAATCTGTCACATTTTGCAGGCAGATGTATTTCTTCCATTGAACTGACACATCTGCCACGCTCTTTCTCCTACTTTTTGTTTCTTTCGTTGTCTCTCCATCTCTCTGAAAGGAGTAGACAGTTATTTTAAACTTATAACTAGGGTCTAGACGATACAACGATATCTAGTCAGTTAGTTGTTATATTCAATACAGCAGCTTCAGATGTTTTGATGTTAATACATATTAGATGAAGGAACGGTGTACATTTATCTTGACAGATATTTCTCTATCTGTATCACATTGTTTGTCTCTCTGTGTCTTTCTGTCTGTACCTCCCCTGACTTGGCCTCACGCCGTCTCCATTTCCCACCTCTCTGTTGCTCAACAGGGGGCTGATGCACAGAGCCGGACACAGTGGGATGCCAACTTTGCCTACTGCCAGCATAACTCATGGCACAGCAGGCCGGCCCTGTGCCACCTCATGCCAGGAGAGCAGATTAGAGGCACTTCACCTCACCCTGCTGGTACGCAAGCTTTACTTCACCTCAGCCCTCTGCCCGCGGGTGAAGCGGTGCCAATCCAGCTGTGCCCAGCCCCCTTAAACACTCGGCTGGTGTGTGTGTGTGTGTGTGTGTGTGCGTGCGTGCGTGCGTGCACTTGTGTGTATAAGGCTGATGCATAGACACAGGGTTAAGACCAACTTAACCATAACCATACATTCTACACTACTAAAGAGACTTCACAAGTATGCATGCTTTGTTACAGCTGACCCTGATTTCAGTGCAGAGTGTCTCTTGATTAAGAAGATGCTATTTTAGAAGCTTTTTGAACATCAGCGCTAGATTCTGGCTTAAAAATCATCAGTCCTAAAAATCTACAGAGCACTGGCTGAGCCCTCTTCTCGTCTTTTCAGAGAAAATGTAAGAGTGGATAATCACAACATGGATCGAGAGGCACTTGCTATGATGTAAAGCACAACAACAAAGCATTTATTTAATTACTTATAATACAATGCTTAATGAAAGAGTAATCATATTACGTAAAGGGGTTATATGTAGTTTTCAGTGGCCACTAGCAGTGGAGTTTTTAGATTGCAAACAGGTGTGTGCTCGTGCGCAAGTCATGAGCAAGCAGAATCCAACACAACAGGACTCCGTGTGTGTGTGTGTGTGTGTGTGTGTGTGTGTGTGTGTGTGTGTGTACACAGAGTGGAGCAGAGTAGGTGACAGGGGAACTATTCGAGTTGAGCCAATACATTACATAACGCTGAAATTCGGGAGATGCAGTTACTTAAACCAACAGTGAGTCAGGAAAGTACAAATCAGAATTGGAAAATTTTGAGTATCAAATATTCACCGCCTGCTGGTTTAAAAGGTGGCTCTGATAAGTTTGTAGCTTGCTCCTCTGCTGAGGGCAGCAGCTGTATTCAACTTAGAGTCACAGCAGTTGCAATAGATTTCAATGGCAACAAAAAAGTGTTGGAACTTTTTTCGTCGCAATGTATCAAAATGTCCATAGAAACTTCTCAAACCACTCCAGCAGCTTACTTCACTTCTCTGTATTACTCTGCATACCAACAGTGGAGATTATGCAAAAAGTTTAAATGATCATTTTTGTGACAAAAGTTGTGTGAACATTCCAATGTAAACCTAGTATTCATGTTAAATGATGTTTTGACCTAGCAGTAGGCCCTGTAGTGGGTATCTGGCTGTCCCTTCATAAATCTATGGAGTCGTCTGGCCGGTGACACTATTCTGTAACCTTGACCTAATGTATATTTAAGGGACCTTCCAATAATATTGTCACCCAAGCAAAGAGTAGATACTCTGCTACTTAATCTACATTGTGATTAGGCTAGCCTTCCCTAGCTAGCACTGGCTTCACAGGTGACTTCATCTGAATGCCCTCAGTGGTCGAGCTGCTGGTCTTACAAACAACCACTGATTAGCAACCCCTCTGGTATCAGAAACGTTTCCATGCATGAATCATGTATTTTTAACTGTCTTATCGAAGGAAAAGAAAATGGTTTCATTGAGATCTACCCAAAACTCTGTGTATTTTAAGAAAAGACTAAAGATAAGGAAGTCAACAAAAATAGAGAAGGAGCTTGCCAGACAAATAATGGGATCATTGATTGGTCGTTAGGTACATGGTACACGTCTTTAATAAAGGAAGAAATCTGTGTGTGTGTGTCTGTCAGTCTGTTATGTCAGGAAATGTTTCTGTTTTATGTTAAGTTCTAAGGAAGTGCTGAATATCTAGCAGTATCTCCGCCATTGTCATGTTGTTTCAGTGTTATTAATGCTGTAGGTCAGGAGCTGCCAAACAAGCTTGAGGGTCTGGTTAGCTCAGTCAGTAGTGCACAGGCCTTTCAATTAGGGAGTTCACATGTGGTTCACATGCTTACAATAAAGCATGTGCTGGTGACTGATCCACATCCATCAACGTATGGAAGCTTATTTTCATTTCCCCAGCATCTCCAGGCAGAGGAAATTCCTGTGCTTCTCATTCAGGGGAATAACGTTTAGGCTTTTTTTAAGAGGTGTGTCAAGCACGACACATACTCTTTTGAATGTCTTTCAGAACCTTTCACAGTAAAAGCTCTTAATTCAACTAGGAATAAAGCATTGCTGCAAAAACTTTCTCGGGTTTTTGTTTTGTAGGAACACAGTCGCTTAAGAGGAAGTGATTATTTGAAAAACTGTTGCTGTAATGACTGAGATCTATTTCAGCACAATCAAAGTAATAATTTATTTATGTATTTATTTATTTGGCCCACTGCTGTAGGTGAAACCAATGTGAGATTCACATTTTGAACAAAAAGCGCAGGGAGGCATCACATCGGCCGCGGTGGACAGGCACTGCTGTGGTGGCGGGGGTTCTTTTAAATTGGAGGGATGTTCACAGACTGAACATTTCCCTTTTGATGGCATCAGACACATTTCACCACATTGTCAAAGCATAGGGTCAACCATGGGGGAAAAAAGTTCTTGTCCTATTTTGAAACAAAAATGTTGAATATCAGCACAAAATATTAGATTCAAACTAAAAGTGGCAATTATGTTAAAGTATACATACACATCTCCCACTCCTAATCTCTGTGATGGCTCGGTATATACTGTGTAACATGTTAAGGAAATCATGCCCCCTGGTAAATTTCACAGTTTCACAGCTCAACACTGAGATTAGGCCCTGTACTTCCTAGAGAAACGTTTGATTACTAGAGGAAAGCTGGGAAAAAAACAGGAAATTGAGTGCTTACCGTTTTCCCATCCACTGGCAGTTTGCTTAATCACACCTGGGACACTGGCTGGCCAACGGAGCAACGTTATTAACAGTCACCAAACACCCTTCGTTTATTAAGTTATCCCTTCGGAATACATTTCTGTCTCTTTATTTAGTTTTTACCCTCTCTCCATGTATTTAATGAGCTGTAGAGAGCAATAAAAGCGATGGACAGAGGGAGAGGGAGGCGACGTGAGGCGGGCAACGGAGATAGAACAGGTGAATAGAGGTGAGGAGATAAACAAATGGGAGGATGCATCGAGAAAGACAGATACAGGGAGGTAGAAGCAAAGACGACAGCAAAGCGGGGGTGTTGAGGATGAGCAGTGGAGACGGGTGGAGGGAGAGTGACTTATCCAGACTTTCTCCTTCTGTTCAATGTACCGCTGCCACTCGGCTGGAAAGAGAGGCGATGTAAAAACTAGAAAAGAAAATGAGAAATACAAAAGGAGAGGAAATGAAAGCACAGATCCAAAAAAGAAAGACAGTGACTAAATTAAGAGATAAGAGGAGATACCAGGTGACAAGTGAATTAGTGGTCGGATACAGAGGTGGTAGATGAGGAAGGAGAGAGTGATAAAGGAGACAAGAGGTGTGAGGTTTATTAGAGTGGAGGGGTGGAATTATTCCTCACCAACAAGTAATGAGAACTCTGGAGAGATGGAGGGATTGGGAAAGAAATACAAAAAGAGAGGCTGGCAAGGTTTTGAGAGTTGTCTACAAGATTATCATTTGAATCATGGTTAGAGATAAGACTAAGAAGAAGGGAGATTTATGGAAGTTGGCCATTACATTAAATTACATTTAGTCATTTGTAAATTTGTAAATGTCAGTCGCTTTTACATTACATTTGAGGAACAACACACAAGCATCAATAAAGCATCTATACAGTAAGGGCCTGATTTACCAACGGTCTGTGTGAGTAAAATCGTGTGCAAACTTGATATCACCAGCAAATTAGCACGTAAGCTGATCCACTAACGGTGTGCATGTAGAGTGATGTCTTTCAAAAGCGCAAAATAGCACCTGTTGTTCATTTAGTACTTTTGCCTTAATGAATATGCAATTTAGGGCATAACATGCAAATACATTTATTTACTACATGCAATATGATCTACCAAGCCTAAATTTCATTGTGAGTGCAACAGCCTCTGTATTTAATACGTGATGGCTTCTGTTATTGTTACCAGAAGGAGACACAGCCGTAATGAAAGAAAATGTAGAGAAATTAACATTAGATAATATTATTCTATATCCAATGTATTGAAATACAATTATTTTATTTATTCTATGAACTACATGAATAGAATTTTTTTTGTATTTTCATTTAGCATTGGCAATACTGTTGTATTAACATTCATGCCAATAAAGCAAATTTCGTTTCGACCTGACTTCTTCTCTCCGTGAGAGCGAAGAATTTAGAAAGTTGCGTGGCGCTGCAGAGAGACCCAGCTGCAGTAGTGCATGGATCACTCGTAATATTCATTCAGCCAGAGGGAATGATCACCAACTATTCACAGCACGCCGGTCGTGATATAGCGACACAACTCATTGTAGGTATCGAAGAGGGAATGGGGCGTTGGGGCGTACAGGGACAGAGAGAGGAGATTGCGGAGCGACCGGGCACGGTGCGGACGGTCGGTGATTTTTCCCTCTGGCTGGATGAAGCCCGATCGACACATAATAAATGTTTATACTAAAAGCGCTGCGTGGGTGTAAAAGATTAATTGAAAAGATAAAAATTAAACTGAAAAAAAACCTTTTTATTTTTAACAATAGTAAATACTGTAATACAGATTATCTGCATTAGAAACAAAGAACAAAGAATAAATTTTTTCGATCAGCGGAAAGGATAGGTAGAGTTGTGTATTGTCTGCGTTGCAGTGGTAAGCAGAGCCATGTGAGCACAGGATCGGCCCCAGTGAGGTGGTGTAAATTGAGAAGAGAAGGGGCCCTACAACCGAGCCTTGTGGCACCTCTGTGGAGAGGCAGTGAGAGGAGGACAATTGTATTTGCCACGACATATTGTAGGAAGCCCACAGAGGTAGGATTAGAACCATTGGAGTGCTTTACCGGAAATGCCCATCGCCGAGAGAGTGGATAGCAGTATCCTGTGGTCAAGCGGGATAAGAACTGAGGACTAGGCTGCAGCTTTAGCTGACCTTAGGGCTTCTGTCACAGATAACAGGGCCGTTTCAGTGGAGTGGCCACTTTTAAAACCATACTGATATGGATCTAGAAGGTTTTTCTATGACAGGAATTCTGAGACCTGTTAGAAGACCGCCCGTTCGAAAGCTTTGGATAGAAATGGTAGAAGTGAAATTGGCCGAGTCTCAACTTGAGTAGGGTTGAGGGAGGGCTTTTTCAGTAGGGGTGAAAAAGGTTGGGAAGGTTCCCGAACCCAGAGAAGTATTTATCACATACAAAAGTATTGGAACGGTAAGGCAAATTCCTTTGTTTTTGTTGTTCACTGAAGACATTTGGGTTTAAGATCAAAAGATGAGTATGAGACAAGAACTCAGAATTTCAGCTCTCATTTCCTGTATTCACACTATCACACACATCTAGATGTGTTAAACAACTTGGGACATATCACCGTTTGTATCAGACCACAGCATTCTTAGGTGAGCAAAAGTAAGGGAACAAATATAAAGCATAACCCTTGCTTGCAATAACTGCCTCAAGCCTGTGACCCATCAACATCACCAAACTGTTATAGTCTTCATTTGTGATGATGCATAAGTGATTGCCAGCACCACGGTAGGAGATATGGCTTGGAGGAGATTTGTAGGGCTCGGGTCCAGTGGGCATGTAGTTGGGTCGCTACAGGTCAGGAGTTCTGATACCTTGCTGTCTGTCAGGAGTAAACGAGGAGAGTGAAGTGTCATTGACAGGGGGAAGGGACAAGGGAAGACAGAGGAAAAGATGTAGTAGGACTGCTCCATGTTAGACTTGGTGTCGAGCCTTTTGCAAGCCTTTGCCATTGTCCGAGGGAGAAGGAGAGACATGTATAAGGACTGTTATGTGGTAGGTTTTTCCTGTGCTGTGCTCACATAGTGGGAGGTGACCGGAGCGGGAGAACACTGGCTAATTTTGATTGATTTAGAGAACTGGCTAGTTATAGCCACCGCTTTGCCTGTGAAGAAGGCAGCAAAGGTATCAGCAGATTTTGTGGGAGGAGGAGGATGCGAAGAAGGAGGAAGTGGAAAGTAATTTACTTGAGTCAGCGGCACTGCTAATTTTGTCATTATAGAACACAGTTTTGGCAGCACTGATGCTGGTTGGTCCCTTTTGCATGTGCTATAGACGTGAGGAATGGTATGGGCCAAAACACATGCACAAGAACATGATCATTGGTCCGTCTTTGGTTGGTTCCATCATTTGTTCCATCTTTGGTGCTTCCTATGATGTTTGTCCATTGCACTTGACTGTGAGAGTTTTCCTTCTCTCCATTGTTGAAGTTTGAATTTCTCTGTCACTGTTTACTTTTTTATTTCACTGATGGTGACTATCACTGATCATCACCTTTTCTTTGGATTCTTTTCAGGATATTCTGAATTTTCTGAACTTTTTAGCTTGTGTTACTGAATTTTTTTTTTTAATAAATCTCCTCTTTGTGTGTAGTAAGCATTTGTGTGTATGCATCATTTTCTAATGCTGCATTTTCTACACCTCGTTCTGGTGCACCAATCTGTAATGTGCTCTTTACTGCCCCCTGTGTTCAGAGAGTAGAAAACACTCACTACACTGGCCACTCAAGGCACTAATGCGGTCATTCCACACTCAAAAACAAACACAAGCCACACACAGGTGAGACTGGGGGCGGGTTCACATAGACCTTGTTACCCCCTCGGTGGGGTTCGTTTGGTTTGATGTGATCGCCGGACTTGAACTCTGGTGCAGACCAAACAGCCGCACTCTGCCACACTCTGGTCCACCTCGAAGTGGGTGGAGTGGTTCATTTCACTGTTTGTCAAATTACCTTGGTGTTTGGAACATACAATAAACACCATCCATCCATCTTCATCCGCTTATCCGGGATTGGGTCGCGGGGGGAGCAGCTCCAGCAGGGAACCCCAAACTTCTCTTTCCCGAGCCACATTAACAACCTCTGACTGGGGGATCCCGAGGCGTTCCCAGGCCAGTGTGGAGATATAATCTCTCCACCTAGTCCTGGGTCTTCCCCGAGGCCTCCTCCCAGCTGGACATGCCTGGAACACCTCCCTAGGGAGGCGTCCGGGAGGCATCCTTACCAGATGTCCAAACCACCTCAATTGGCTCCTTTCAACGCAAAGGAGCAGCGGCTCTACTCTGAGCTCCTCGCGGATGGCCGGGCTTCTCACCCTATCTCTAAGGGAGACACCAGCCACCCGCCTGAGGAAACCCATTTCGGCCGCTTGTACCCGCGATCTCGTTCTTTCGGCCATGACCCAGCCTTTATGACCATAGGTGAGGGTAGGAGCGAAAATCGACCGGTAGATCAAGAGCTTTGCCTTACGGCTCAGCTCTCTTTTCGCCACAACGGTGCGGCAAAGCAAGTGCATTACCGCCCCAGCTGCTCCAGCCAGTCTCCTGCTCCAGTCTCCCCTCACTCGTGAACAAGACACCGAGGTACTTGAACTCCTTCACTTGGGGTAAGGACTCATTCCCTACCCGGAGTTGGCACTCCCCCAGTTTCCTGCTGAGAACCATGGCCACAGATTTAGAGGTGCTAATCCTCATCCCAACCGCTTCGCACTCGGCTGCGAACCAATCCAGTGAGAGCTGAAGGTCATGGACCAATGATGCCATCAGGGCCACATCATCCGCAAAAAACAGTGACGAGATCCCAAGCCCCCCGAACCGCAGCCCCTCCTCGCCACGACTACGCCTCGATATCCTTCCCATGAATATCACAAACAGGATAGGTGACAAAGTGCAGCCCTGGCGAAGGCCAACCTTCACCTGGAAAGAGTCCGACTTACTGCCGAGTACTCGGACACAGCTCTCACTTTGGATGTACAGGGATTGGATAGCCCTGGGAAGGGCCCCCCTCACCCCATACTCCCACAGCACCTCCCACAGTATCTCCCGGGGGACCCGGTCATATGCCTTCTCCAGATCTACAAAGCACATGTAGACTGGATGGACATACTCCCAAGCCCACTCCAGGATCCTTGTGAGAGTAAAGAGCTGGTCAGTTGTTCCACGACCGGGACTAAAACCGCATTGTTCCTCTACAATCTGAGGTCCGACAATCAGCCGAACCCTCCGTTCCAGCACCCTGGAGTAGACTTTACCGGGGAGGCTGAGAAGTGTGATACCCCTGTAATTGGCACACACTCTCTGGTCCCCCTTTTTGAACAGGGGAACCACCACCCGAGTCTGCCACTCCTTGGGCACTGTACCCGACTTCCACGCAATGTTAAAGAGACATGTCATCCAAGACAGCCCCTCCACACCCAAAGCTTTTAGCATTTCTGGGCGGATCTCATCAATGGTGTCCACCACGGTGTTTGAGGGTTACCGCCCCTTGAGGCACCTAAGACCTTGAGACCACAGCTTTCCGCTGCAGCTTCAGCAATAGAGGTTTTGAACATTGCCCACTCCTGTTCAATGTCCCCAACCTCCACAGGGATGCCAGAAAAGCTCCGCTGGAGGTTTGAGTTGAAGATCTCACGGACAGGGGCCTTCTCCAGACGTTCCCAGTTCACCTGCACTACCCGTTTGAGCTTACCAGGTCTGTCCAGAGTCTTCCACCACCCCCTGACCCAACTCACCACCAGATGATGATCAGTTGACAGCTCTGCCCCTCTCTTCACCCGAGTGTCCGAAACATGCGGCCTCAGATCAGATGAAACGATTACAAAATCGATCATTGATCTCACACCTTGAGCAACTCCAGAGAAGAATAGTGTCCATCCCCTATCAAGGAGTACGGTTCCAGAACCGAGACTGTGCTTGGAGGTCAGCCCCACCAGATCTAATTGGTAGTGCTCCATGTCCCGCACAAGTTCCGGCTCCTTCCCCCACAGAGAGGTGACGTTCCACGTCCCCAGAGCCAGCCTCTGCCGCCCGGGTCTGGTCCGTCGAGGTCCCTGACCTTCACTGCCACCCATGTTGCAGCACACTCGACCCCTGCGGATCTTCTGATGGATGGTGTGTCCAAAGGATGGAGAGGGGGGTGCCACGTTGCTTCAGAGCGCTTCCTCTGGGCCTGGCTCCAGATGGGGGCCCCGGGCTTCCTCCGGGCAGGGTCTCTCCTCCTCTTCCTCGATTTGTCATCAAGGGTCTTTGTGAACCATTCTCAGTCTGGCCCCTCACCTGGAACCACTTTGCCTTGGGAGACCCTACCAGGAGCACTAGGCTCCCGACAACACAGCCTCCAGGTTCACCGGGGCACACACCCCTCTACACCACGATAAGGTGATGGTTCCCGGAGAGGACAATAAACACATTAATAGGAAATACAAACAAAGGCAAATGCTGCACCTGTCAAGAACAGAAGGTGGGGAGTTAAGATATAGAATAGAAAAATTACAATAAAAAAAAAACGATATATTATTTAAAAAAATACCATAACAATAAATACAGTATCTCACAAAAATGAGTACAGCCCTCACATTTTTGTAAATATTTGATTATATCTTTTCATGTGACAACTTTCATTGTTATGCAGATGATGAAGTTATATCTATCAATCAAGCCAGATGAAACTCATCAGTTAGCTAAACTTCAAATGTGCCTTCAGGATGTTAAAACCTGGATGAACTGTAATTTTCTAATGTTAAACTCAGATAAAACTGAAGTTATTGTTCTAGGGCCCAAGCACCTTGTGATGCATTATCTAAAGTAGACTGGATGGTCACGTGATGGCATTTACCTGGCCTCCAGCACCACTGTGAGGAATCTTGGAGTTATCTTTGATCAGGACATGTCTTTTAAGTCTCACATTAAGCAAATTTCAAGGAACGCCTTTTTTCACCTACGTAATATTGCGAAAATTAGGAACATCCTGTCTAAAAATGATGCAGAAAAACTAGTCCATGCATTTGTTGTCTGTCGCCTAGTGCTTGCTCTTGGTGGGAACTGTTGGGTTTCTGTAAATATCATCACAGATTACGGTCTAGACCTGCTCTTTTATAAAAGCAATCACAGATAACTGTTGTTGTGATTTGGCGCTATATAAATAAAACTGAATTGAACACTGAAGAAATGACATGTTGCTACAATTTAAAGTAAGGAGTGTACAGCTTGTATAACAATGTAAATTTGCTGTCCCCTCAAAATAACACATCACACAGCCTTTAAGCTGATGATACACAGAGCAACTTTTAGAGCAATCGTGCAGGGCAATGTTGCCGTCAATGGTAATGAGTAAAGATTACATTCCGTAATCTCACTCCCCCACCACTCCACCACATGCTCCGCACCGCCGCTATCCGTTCAAAACATAGTCGGACTTGCCACTAGCAACATTTCCCAGCAACATTGCTCAAAAAGTTTCCCCGTGTATCATCAGCTTTAATGTCTAACCCACTGGCAACAAAGTGAGTACACCCCTAAGTGAAAATATTCAAATTGGGCCCAAAGTGTCAATATTTTGTGTGGCCAACATTATTTTCTAGCACTGCCATAAACCTCTTGGGCATGGAGTTCACTAGAGCTTGTCAACAAAGACAGGACATACCACAAACTACATATTCAACCTAAAGCATCATCATCCAATAAAGTAAAGTAAAGAATGCAAAGAATCACACGTGCTGTTTCTGTCGGTAAAAGACATGGTACCCTGTCGGAAGTGGAGGGCTTTTAAGCAATGAACATAAATTACCCAAGATATGATCTCCCTGACTACAAACATTTCCCACTGCAGGATTTGCAGCTCATAATTCTGTGTAATTTTTCAGGTTTTGAAGCTTTTACTTCGACACTTAAGGGAATCTTTAAGCTTAACAGAAACAGTTAATTTATTAATTATTAATTTATACCACATGTCAAATATCAACTCATATGAAAACGTTTTCAAGATAATATATTTCTTTAATTATCTCCCAGTATTAGAAAATGTTGATTATTTCTAAATGCCTCAGGTTGTGATTGCTCTATTGTATTGGTTCATCACAACACAACAACAACGTCACCTTTCTTTGGTTCCCCCCCCCCTTTTTTTATCACTTTCCTTCATCACCATTTTTCCACATTGTTCCAATCTTCCCCATCATCCCTTTCCCCTACTCGGCCAGGTTTTGCTCTGCATTACGAAAAGATTTGAAGACATACACAGCAAGAGGTGAACACACACCATGCAAACACATCACACACACACACACTTCTCTCTTTCAATTACATTTACAAATTTAGAAAGAATCAGTGAGCGCACACACACACACACACACACACCACTCACGCATTGTTTAATCAGAGCAGACCTACAGGCAGAAGTCGACACTGAACCAGTATGACTAATGTTTTTTCATTACGTAGCCAGAGCTCAGTTACTTTGTTTTCAGTCAAGGTGGCTAAGCCTTGGTTTAATGATTGACCGGATGAGTGTGCAAAGTGTTTAAATGAACTTAGGGAACCCTAATTATACAGTATGTGCTGAAGAGATGCCTCTTGTTATTTTTTGCCCATGCCCAAGTCACTTTTGCATTTTCCTGTTTGTGTCTATGAAGATTCTCAGTCATCCAGGTCATAGTTATCCAACGAGGGTTAAAATGAAGGGCAACTGGACTTGGTTGAAGATACTGGAAGACGTTTCGTCCCTTATCCAAAGGACTTCTTCAGTTCTGAGCTGGTGTTGTGCTTTCTCCAGGATTATTCCGGCTCTGTGTCCTTTTACCGTGGAGCCTAAGTGTAGGCTGTTGGGAATAAGTTTGTGTTGTCAGCATCTCAGGTTGAATCGTAGGTGGTTCCTGTAGTCTGCAATTTTCCTGGCTGTCCTTTCATACTCCCGTACCAATCTGAGGGTGTTCATCCCAAAATGATTAGCAAGATGTCTATGAAGATTCTCAGTCATCCAGGTCATAGTTATCCAACGAGGGTTAAAATGAAGGGCAACTGGACTTGGTTGAAGATACTGGAAGACGTTTCGTCCCTTATCCAAAGGACTTCTTCAGTTCTGAAGAAGAAGGGTTCTTCTTCAGTTCTTCTTCAGAACTGAAGAAGTCCTTTGGATAAGGGACGAAACGTCTTCCAGTATCTTCAACCAAGTCCAGTTGCCCTTCATTTTAACCCTCGTTGGTTTCCTGTTTGTGTTTCGGCTTCATCTGAAAACTGCTACTGTTAAGTAAATTAGACTGATAACAGAAATTAGCAGCTTTTTTAAGATGCATTTTTTTCACAACTATTACTGTATTTCAATGAGATTTTGTACATTCACCTTTAAGCAACGTTTTCACTTCAGGACACATGAACGGAAGGACATCTATCGTGTTTTGTGGTTGCTGCTGCTATGTAGCAAACACAGTTTACTTTTGTTTCAGTCCCACACCTACTCCCTCTCTCTGTACTCTCTCTCTCTTTATCCTTTCTCTCTATCATCACTCTCTCACTCTCACTCTAACTCTCACTCTCTTACTATGTCTGGTTTCCTGGAAAAATTCCTGCATAGAAAAGGGTTATTACACCTGCACATTTTGCCCCTAATGACTTGCTAACTCACATATGCATACAGCACATTTACATCCAAGAGCAGTCTATATACAGTATAAAAGCCTTGCGTGTATATGTGTGTTTTCTTTAATCATTGTGTGCATTTAGTTATTGTCTGTGTGTGTGTGTGTGTGTGTGTGTGTGTGAGAGAGAGAGAGAGAGAGAGTCAGACCGCCGTTTCAAAGTGCAAATTAATGTTGTTTATTGATCTACAATGTAAATAGGAAAGTGTGTTTGTCTTGTGTGTGTGTGTGAGAGACGCAGCTTGTGTTTAACAAGCAACATAATGTGTACCTCTCTACTGTGTTGTGTTACTCAGGGGTCTTTCATCCACTTGCTTCTTTATTCTCAGTTAGCAGTCACTCCAACATGCTCACTGGGAAAATCACAAAATCCCTTTTTGCAAGGTCTAATTTGACACTAATATTTTCATATTGCTTATATTTTGTGCTAATCTTGACATGCCCATCTCAGTCAGGGGAATGAATGAAGTCTCTTTCACATCAGATAGTTTTTTCCCTTTCAGTCTCTGAGTTTAATCTGTTTGCAGTCATGCGTACACCTCATTGTCTTTAAGCGCACGGGAGCAGAATGACACAAACTTCATGGCCAGTAGACACAGAGTCGATGCCCACTCTAGAAGCTCACGTAGCTGAACACTTTTCTGTGTGTTTTCTCTCCCTTTCTCCCTCTCTCCCCCACCCACCTCCCATTCCCCTGCTCCTATTCATCTCATTTCCACGCCTCCCTCTCTTTTTGACTCCTCCGTGAACCGTGAGGAAAACACTCGCTTACTCGTTTCACGCCAGCAACGCTCCTGCCAGCCTCGCTGCTTTTTCCAAGCATTAGCTGGAACTCACTGCTTTTACAGTTGCACACACAGAAACGCAAACGGGAGCATACGCATGGATGTGGTTCACTGCACTTATTCAAACTCATTTGAAATGAAATCATTCATTGTTATTTGAATAATTGCACGATTTCTTCTTTGAAATGAATTAACTTTCATATTTTGAGGAGAGAAAGCATATAAAACGTTTACCAAAGCAGCCAGCCATCACACACACCAGCATTGTTAACCCTACCCTCAGTCAGCCCTGTTTACAGAGAAACTGGTGTAATTATCGAGTTTTACGGCTGTGATTACCACAGGCAATGACTTGAGGTTGCAATATGAGTACATCTATTCCCTTTCTCTCCTCTTGTCTCGCTCTATGGGCCTCCTCTATTCTCCTCTATCGATCTTGTTTGGGACACAGTGTGGGCCGAGGCCGGCTTTGAAGCTATATCAACTAAATGACTGGCCATTCTTACTTCTTACATTAGCCATGGAATCAAAGGCAACCCCCTGCTGTGTAAATGGGCCGACACACATACACTTCTGGACACACATGCGTGGATTGGCAGAGAGGTCCAAACAGGACTAAACACAGTGGCAGTTAATACGCCATCCCACTGGGCGAGTGATATTGGAATTGACTGGGTGTGACAGGGCAGTCGCCATTCCCTCAACAACTGTGTGTGTGTGTGTGTGTATGAGAGAGAGAGTGTTTTCTGATGGGCATTCATTGTGCACAAGTGTATCTTTTGAAGGGTTGTCAATTTGTGGAAATATATATGTGTGATACATGTCAGGGTTTGCAAATGTTCATGGGTCTGTTTGTGCATGGTCTCTGGTCAGCATGTTTGAGTGTGTGTGTGTGTGTGTGTGTGTGTGTGTGTGTGTGTGTGTGACAGGTGGGGTGCAGCGAGTGCCATTTTAATTTTAATGATGAAGTCAGTGGAGTAGAGATAGTTCTAATTTGCTTTGGCCTCCCCAGTGGCCCGGCATAATGGACTGAAAATGGACTGCGAATTAAAGTTAGGGCCGTCCAAACACAGCCAGGTGGACTGGTCTGTAAAAGCCTCACACAGTCATACACAGCACTTACTAATCTGAACAGCACTGCATGAGCTGAATCACACCATCAACAAGGATAGATGAGATACAATTGTTGATATCTTGCATTAGTTGCGGTCATAATGGGCCAGCTGTTTACCCTTGTTATGGGAGTTTGACCATCCAGTCTACATGTGCTTTGCGGATGTGGAGAAGGCTTATGACAGTGTCCTACTGGGAATCCTCTGTGGGTAATATGGGGTACCGAGGCCATTTCTACGAGCCATTTGGTCTTTGTATAATCAAAGTGAGAGCTCCATCCGTATTCTCAAGAACAAAGTAAAACATGTTTTAAGTGTGTGTTGGACTCCGATAAGGTTGCCCCTTGTCTCTAATCCTGTTTGTGATATTCATGGATAGGATCTCAAGGCGCAGCCCAGGTGAGGAGAGTGTCCGGTTTGGGAACCTCCGAATTAGGATCTCTGCATCAGCCAAGGTACAGAAAAGACCAAATTTCAGCTATGGTGTATAGGTGGCAAAAGGCTGTGCTGATCAAAAAGGGGGGGCGGGCATTTTAATTTTAAACGTCACCATGGTAGACATTGTCTACCGTCTATGGTGACGTTATTAACTGTGTGACCCCAGTTAATAACGTCACCATGGTAGACAATGTCTCCATAATGTAAGGCACACTTTAGGTTGCAGATGTAGCACCAGAATAAATCATGGAGCAAACTCTAAATTCAAATTAAAGTAAAAATATTTATTTTTTATTTCAAATTCTGGTTTTGTTATATGCTATAATTAGTTAGATTAAGTACTTTATTTTCTAGATCATTTTGTTGGTTTATTTTGGAAGGGTTTTATTAATTCTGTTATTTGTGCCCCTGTTAGGTGCTGCTGGCCAAAGGCAGGGCGAGCTGGGGCCCACAGGCGGGTGTATCCCCTCTCCTATTTGCCGTGTGTGTGGTTCTTCCCCGAGGTGCACGTGTGTGAGGGGTGACCCGAGCTGTATTTCTTTATTTGGGGGGATACCCCACTTGGCAGCCCTCTCACCCCTGTTGGTAAACCCCAGCCCTATTTTAACTATGCCGTTCTTAAAAAGACTTTTTAAAGATTGTTTGTCATTTAGTATAGGACATCTATTGTAACGTGTCAGTTTCCCATTCTTGCCACACTAGGACCAAAAATGCTTTATTGTTGAAGACTGAATAGGCTTATAACAGGTACATACATACATACATCCACTTGATCTTTAAATTGTTGGTGTATTTGTTGTACTCTACTACTTGTGTAAGTATGATGAATATGACTTCAGTTTGGATAAATCTGTTTTTTTGCGAATGCCATGAACGATTTTAAAATGTTGATAACTCATCCTGCACTTGGGGGCGTGTATTAATTTAGCGTCCAATGAAAAGCCACTGGAGTGTGATGTTTCTGGGGGCCAACGGGGCCCAGTTATTACTGTACAAAAACACATCTTTATTAACTGATTTTGGTGAAACTGGATCATACTTGTTGGAGAACAATATTTTCTGGTTCTCCCTCTGATGTCGGCTGCCCTGCCCCAACTATCTGTGATTTAGGGAATTTGCTGGTGAACAGATACCTGTACTTGTTGCTAAAGTCACAGCTAACTGCTACTAGCTGCTGTTATCTAGTTTACTCAGTTAGCTGTCATATTAACTGACTGTTCCTGGATTTGGAGCACTGGGGAAGTGTTAGTGTTTAACGTTACACTTCTAACATTACTCAAGCCATGGAGGTCTTCGTGCTTTGGGGGCTTTGTACAGTCTATAGCCGGATGCGGGGGACCAGCAGGGAGTGATGGTGGGTAGCGGCCCTCGGAATGGGCGACTGAACCAAAGCCAGGTCAGCCAGTTCTGGTTTATTTGGTTTGTTCTTTGTTGAGATGCAGCATGGTTACAGCTTGCTTGTGACCCAGATCTGGCAAACAGAAGTGGACCACCCAATTGCCATCATTCCATGCGGTATGTGGGCCGGATGAAAGTGTCAGGTATGGGCCGGATCCGGGCCACAGCAATTTTACTATCTGGGTTATGTGTCGTCTTGTGATGGCTCTCATTTTCAAGAAAATTTGTTCCTCTCAAATGAAGATCTAAACCTAGCAATGCAACTACTGTATATTGATGAGCATGAAATTGCTAACCCTCTTGGCACATCACGTAAAGTTTATAAAGATTTTTTGTTCAGAGAACCAAAGTGTTGTGGCTTTTTACAGTCATTCAGAGCGGAGTATGCCTGCAAATTCTTCATGGCCACAAGTGAACAGTTTCAAACAACTGAAGTCAGAGAAAAAGATTTTGTTCAGAGAACCAAAGTGTTGTGGCGATTTGCTTCTGGGCCACCATATGAAGCCCCACAAAACATGATCTTTTGTGTCATTGAGAAGCAGCGCGTTAGAAAATTGTCGACTGACGAAACAACTGGAATTGGACGATGGCTTCAGCTTGCAATACAAAGATCCAGACTTTGATGGTAAACTTACCTCCCTATAGTAAGGATAGTGCTGGGTGTCAGGAGATCACTGTAAATGCTGGAAAAAGAAGCCGAAGCAACCCTCACAATGAACCTTCACACTCCAACATCAAAAGACCCAAGTGTGCAAAAGTGAACTTTCTGCCCAACTTTCCCCAAGGAGAGGATCCCTCAAGTCTTAATTTGAGGCAAGCCATTGTTGAAAAAATAAAGAAGACTTAGAGAAACCTAAGTAAGATAATGCAGACCACAACAGACCGCAGTGATGACCTGCCCACCAGTTAAACAGCTTATGGACCTCTGGCCTGCTCTTCAGATGCGGTCTAAGGTAATATACTGTAGATCAACTCCTTTGCCAGACATTTACTGTATGTCACATTACATCTAGTTTTCCCTAATTTGATTGATCTTAAAATAACTAATTGATGTTACTGTATTGTCCTTTTCCTTGTCTTAAATTTAATCACTTAACCAATCAGAGCCTTCCCAGCACATTCTATGCACAGCTTGATTGCCCCACTCCTCGTTTGATGGCCTTATTTAGACAGAAGGCTACAAAAATGGAAAGACTGCAGATGCTTTGGCTGCCATTTTTAAAGTCCACAATGAACAGATGATTATATGTTTCACAGTTTAAATGTTTGTGTAATGTTGGGGTTAAGTTTAATAATTCAAATTAGCTTTTGAAATCTACTATTGGTCCACTCCTTAGCCTTGTTTTTGTCATTTCTCTTGATTGCACCAGATAAGTCAGCAGGTTATTTGTGTTTTCATGTTCAGATATCATTCTAGTGGCCATTTAATTGGTACACTCTTTACACTCTTTTAAATCTTCTTAGCAATTACATGATATCCACACAAGTCGTACCACTGTTCTTCATGCCCTTCTGTGTATCTGCTTGAGGACGTCTCTGGATTTTTCAGAACATGTGTGCTACGACCAGTAAAGAAAAATCAGGCCCATTCTACAGGCGCATCTCAGAAAATTAGAATATTGTGGAAAAGTTTATTTTTTCCCCGTAATTTAAGTGAAACTTTCATATATTGTAGATTCATTACATATAAGTGAAATATTTTAATTTCTTGTTTTAATGTTGATGATTATGGCTTACAGCACGTGGAAATCAAAAATCCATATCTCAAAATTAGAATATTAGAATAAAGAAGGTATAATACAGAAATGTTGACCTTCTGTTTACTTATGCGCATAGTACTTGGTTGGGGCTCCTTTTGCATGAATTACTACAGCAATACAGACAAGCTACTAGCTGCTATCAAAGCAACCTGGGCTTCCATAACACTCCAGCAGTGCCACAGGCTGATTGACTCCACGCCGCATTAATGCCATAATCATCAATATTTTAAAAAAAGGACTGTAATATTTCACTTTATGTGCAATGAATCAAAATGTTTGAAAGTTTCCCTTTTTTACATCAATTACAATCAAATTGTGTGAGATGCACCTCTACATTAACCTATTCATATCTTGGTCACTAGTACTGTGCTGATATTTTACTAATAACAGTCACTGCACAGGGGGCTTTCAGTCTTGTGTACACAGCGTTTTTTATGACAATCAAACGCAATTAAGATTCTTTGCTTGACACACCCTCAGTGTGATTGTGTAATGTGATTTGTGCACAATCTTTCTTTCATTCTTTCAGGAGAACTTGGATGAGTCAGATCTTAGGGATGCATTAGTGGCCCTCCTTACAACCGTCAGTCCAGTTTACATGTGTAAAACTCTAGATCTGAGAACGAATTGTGGATTCTGTTTGGTCATTTGGTTAGAGCATGGTCCACAACATGAATATTTGTCATTGTCCATGTTGACTGTTATTCAACTACTGTTCATGTTCAAGTTGCTGCTCTACTCCACAGGTTTTCAGCCAGGTGGCCCGAAGTGCCTTTGTACTTGTTAGTTTAGTAATTTTAGATTTTAATATTGTCAAATGATATGCAATGTTTGAAGAGTTTATAAGCTATTCATGAATAAAGATATTGCTTTTAAATGTGCACCATGTTGTCTCAGGAAAGAAATAAAAAAAAAAACTGTCTTCAAAGGAAAACACATTTTCATACTGTTTTATTTTGTTTATGTTTGCAGAACCTTTATATGTAGCCACCTTTCTAGCTTCAAACAGTGTTCTAGGGACATTATTTCCCTATGAGGAAAGCTTGTTAATTCAGTTATGGAAGTATATCAAATTAATATTTCTAAGTTTGTATTATTACCTCATTAGCATAGCTTCCTGAGTTTTAATTTATTTCTCAAAATTACAGAGTGCACTAAGTTTAAACCAGATGGCCAAAAGTAGGATACACACTGCTGCAATGTTAATGTACAAATTTAATATTTAAGTTAAGTTTAAAAACAAAGAAGTTCTACGCAGGTTAAATATGGCCCAAGATGTGCATTTGCCTTGTTTTTACTAAAAGTAAGTAAGTTATGTTCTTTTTTAAAGTACAGTACGATGGAGGATGATGAGCAGTGTGATACTTGCACACAAAAAAATCTGGTCAAACTTAATGTAGCTTTTTTATTTCTTAAGATGCATAGTCAGCTACACAAGAAATAGTGGACCACTTGAATCAGATCTTCTCTTTATCCCAGCCATTGATGAAGGGGTCAGTTAGTGATATATTGCAGAGAAACAGTCAAAGAAGTTATCAGTGCTGTCATCGACTTTAATGTTTTAATAAGTTTTTTGGTTTCAATTTAAATTTGTTTTCTGTATTTCAAATGTTTCAACCTGTCCTAAAAAGGAAGAGAATGGGCAAAAGTCTCTATACTGAACCGTTTAATAAAAAATATTGACTTGTACTTTGAATTTGACATGTTTTTATTTTTTAAGTTAGTAGTACTCAATGTAATTAAGTTTTCAGGTAACTTATTTGAGTTTTAATAAGTCAAAGTTTTTGAGTTATGGGTAATTAAAATATTAAACAAAGAAACTAATAAATACTGAGTTTATTGAACAAAAAAGAGTTTTGTGTTCAAAATATTGTGGCAACTGATTGCCTCAATTTTTTTGAGTTCTGCTTACTTTTTCAGGTTTAAAAAAGTAAAAAGTCTTAAAAAGTTAACTGAACTGGTAATGAATAGTTTTTAGAATTTGTTCATTACTTATGACAGTGAACGACAAAAAAACAATTGTACAATTAAGTTCAGTCAATGAATGCTAAGTAGGGCAGTCAGCATTAATGGTTAATCGCGATGACATTAAGTACTGATCGTAACGTATTTTAATTGTGTTAATCGCATGTGTTAAAAATTCTTATTTTACACCATCACTGGTGCTGTTACCAAAGAATCTTTGCAAAAAAGATCTTTGGCTGCTACTATTTTGACCCTTTGATGCACCTTTACTTGTTGTCATGCTGCCACAGACACTTCCTACCTCCTGCTGCAGCCATGGAGATGAACAGCAACACAGACCCAGACGGCTCCGTTGACAAGTCAGAAGCAGTATGCACTTTGCGTGAAATGGAATTAAAATATCATCAAAGCACTTCGAGCTTAAGCTAACGTTACCATCAACGAGCTAAGCATACAGCTAGTACAGCTAATCAGGTTGATGCTAGTGGACAGAGGCGAAGCACTATTTTGGAGAGTGAAGTTATATACATTGTCGTCGCGGGGCACAATTGTTGCACGCATACATAGCCTGTATGAAACAGAGAAAGCAGTCAAACTGAAACTCCTACTTAAAGCAAGTGCTGTCTCATTGGTTTCAACTGAATTCAAAAATAATGTAGCTATGGAGTATTTTGTTTGTTATGCACTTCATAATAATGTGTGTACATTTTGTATATGCACTTTTGATTTGAATTTTTGAAAGCAATCTTAAGGAAGACTATATTTTATTTACATTGATTGTTTTACCTCAGTCTCGTTGCACATCTTTTGATTTGAAATAATCAAATAAATGTTGAAGTCAAATTCAAAAACTTTCTTTGCATTAATTTGATTTCCAATCAAGATACACTGGCAATAATTGTTATAATTGTTAATACAGACTTAAAACAGTTAAGATATATAATAATAATAGAATTTTAATCATGTGATAAAACGTGATTAAGCGCGATTAAGAAAAAATTTATCGTTTGACCGCCCTAGTGCGAAGTTATACTGACAAGAGCTGCTAGTTAAGCTTGAATTCCAAAATACTTTTATTTGTAAACCAGTTTGAAGTCTGATCTCTCAAGCATTCAGGATCAGTAATGATCCTGGTTTTAATGTGATCAAGCAGAGATGTGTTACCAGGAGCAGTGATTTCAAACAGATAGAAGCTCATCATGGCACACAGCTACAACTTCGTTTTCAGTGTACTCCTTGAAGTTTGATGCTTTGATTCATTACTTGCAACTTGACTTTAAATCCCCTGTTTCCCTTAAGAAATAACTATTTACTGTTATTTTGGCAATTGTGTTACTGTATTTTAATTTTCATACCAGCACTGATAGACGGGAAGAATATGCATTTTGATTTGCAAGTCACGTCTCAGAGACTTGGACAAGCCCTCTAAAGACTTGAGCCTTAGACTTGGTTCAAAACTCTGGTTACTAGTAACTACAACTATCAAATAAATGTAGTGGAGTGAAAAGTAAAATATTACCCTCTTAAATGTAGTGGTATAGAAAGTATCAGAAAATGTGATGTCTAAATGTAAGTACCTCAGAATTGTACTTGTACTGTACTACTCTACTGAGTTTGTCACGATGAGTTTGCAGGTAAACTACACCTTTGTGACACTATATAAAACACACTGAAGCTCTGAAGTTATTGTTTCCAAAATATTTTTTGTCACTTAGTAATTTGAAATTATTTCTGCATCACAAATAACAAAATGACTTTTCCCAATGTGAAGTGAGAGAAGCGCCGATCCCCCCACCACCACTGGAGTTTGGGTGGTAAACAGCAGGATGTTCTCTTTGTTCCTCTCATCATGGTGTGTTTGTTTGCATAATTTGACCACATTTGCAGGTCCAGCACACAATCACTTCAGACACAGATAGACAGAGAGATATCTAGTGTGAGTGTGCACTTTGCATTCATACCAGCTCTCCCTGAATCTCTCTCACAACACACACCCACAGTCACCAATCTACATTTTGGTCATTTAGCCGGTGATTTTTCCCAGAGCAGCTTATTTGCTCAAGGACACACACTCTCAGTTTGCCGATGAGATTTTGACCCAACCTGTGGGAATCTCACTGCTGAGTATTGAGATTTGCAAAATTACTCTGAGTGGATTAAATAAGGAGATGAAATCACAGGTTATAACAACACATTTGCTGCTGATTGGCCCAGGGAGGATATGCATCATTAGAGGGGATGGAATGAGCATTAAACATTGCCAGAAAGTTACTGCATTTAGAAGACATCTTAGAGCATGAGTATTTTCTCAAAGATTAACAGTGTAGTAAACTGTCTTTAGTTTCAGTCCTTTCAGCCTGTCGTTGTTTTCTTGTTGTCAGTGGTCTAGAGTGTCTTGCAATGGGTGTATCTGTGCGCTCTCTCTGTAATTGCAGGGCTGGATGAGTAGGTGGAAAGAAAAGTGACTCATGATTACAGCCCTAGAGTTAGGTTAGCATTGAGATACAATGTATGAAAGATAAATGACTGTAGACATTTTATGATTTACACCTACGCTGGGGTGTGTGTAACTATTTAGTTGTTACTTAGAATTATATTGTTACTTAACTCTGTCAGGCAAATGCTTTTATTTTAGAAATGCATAAATCTCAACTTAATAATTTACGTTATAACTAGGCTTTGTTTGTACTTACACACAGGCTGGTGCAACAGGCTGTGTAGATGCAGACGCAAAGAGAACATTTCACCACTGACTCAAAGAAATAAGACTTTGTTTTATATGATATAAGCTGTACACTGAAAGATCTACTTAATAAACAGTGTTTTTACAAGCAACGCATCACATCCACACGCTGGTGCAATGCGTTTGGGTCGGTTGCCTGGGCATGGTGCAATGGACATGTGATAACAATATGAAACTTGTGTTTGCTCCATTGAGGCATCGAAAATGGCATCAGTTTAAACGGAATTTTTCCATTTGTGTTGTGTTCACCTATTTATGAGAATACAGTTCATACCATTTGTGTTTATTTTCCTACATCATGGTTCTTTTTGTATGTGCTCCAGGGAGTAGCAATCAAACATGTGTTGGGTTCTTCTGATAAGGTATTTAATTTTTTTAATAGCAGTTTGTAATTATCTTAAATCATGTTTTATGGCACACTTCAGGGAATATTAAACAGGTGTTTGTTTATGTAAGAATGACTTATATCTGGTTTTGCAAATTAACTCATTTAACATTATATGAAGTTTTCTATGGCACTCTGTTATACACGGGTCAGAGATAACGTTGAAGACCGCACATTCTCCCATCAAGTTTTTTTTTTTTATAAAGTTTGCTTAGAAAGTGGTGTACGCCAACAATGTTGTCCCATTTTGTCCCCAAAAGGTTTTAGTGACCAGAAAAATAATAAAATTTTAGCAATTTTACTTTCTTCCAACCATTTTAACCCACCACAGACTACCAAACATTTCACAATTAACACAATCAGTCACTACACTGAATATTAGAATAATAATAATCTGGGTGATTTGTCCACAGTACTTTTCCTCCGTCACCGAACAGTTGTATTTGTGTGTGTGAGCCAGGAGGAGCGGCTGTTGTGAGACTCCTCTGTGTTCCAAACAGACTATGGGCCAAAAAGTCTGCAAGCCAGAAATTTCAGCCTGTGGCCAAGTAATCATTGAGCTATTTGTATTGATCATCAGCCCCTACAGATATGTTGATTTCCTGTTAGGAATAGATAAATAGGGATAAACGTGCTGGCTTAAAGGAAAGGGGTGAAAGAATGATAGTACTGCAGCTCAGCTGTACTTATTTAATCTTGATTGTTCTGCAGTAACTCTAATTCAGTTTGTCAGGTTGACATTCAGGACATGAAATACACAGATACAAGAAGACATGTGGTTAGAACACACCGCGACAGACAGCTTCATGGGGTGACTACAGGAACATGGAAACTTGTCTAAAAAATGCAATCCAAGAGGCATGCAACAAATTCAATATTTGTAAACCTTAAAGGTGTGATTTAGGATTGAACTTTAATAAAGTTTGGCGAGAGACAGATTACGTGAATAATGGTTAAAAAGAAATTTGATACAACAGAGGCTAAGATATCTACCAGAAAAAATAAAAATAAATTGATAGGTGCTGAAATAAATCTCATTCATGACAGCAACAGTTACTTACATAATCACTTCCTCTTAAGTATTGAGCCTACAAAATAAAAGCACGAGAATGTTTGCAGCAATGCTTCATGTTGAGTTTATTGAGAGCTTTTACGTTGAAAAGTTCTGAAGGACATTCAAGAGTCTATGACTTGCTTGACCCACCTCTGAAAAAGCCGTCCCGTGAGCGTACATGAATATGGATCAAATGGCAGGATGCGCAGACACACTTTTGCACATGCTTTATTGTGAGCATGTGCAAAAGTGTCCTTATAATCAGTTTGTTTAACAAAGGAGATAGCCTGCTGGATATTGGAATCGATCATACAACTGTCCCAACGGGAGTTCTGCACTCTACCAACTGAGCTAAACGTTTGAAAAAATTTGACAATGTTCTGGCCAGCCATGTAACAGCTTGAAAAAAACATGGCCCGATGGCAGACTTATTTGCTGACCCCTGATTTAGACCATTTCTATTGCACAAGGATTTACAGTATTTCTCGATTGCTTAAACACATTTCTTGAAATGATGCCTTTTTTCCCAAAACTCCAAACACAAATCCAACAACCAATTCTCCAAACGTCCCAAAATGAAGCTCTCCACTCAAAACCACTCAATCTCGCTGAAAAACCAAAGTTTGCCCTCAGACATGAAACACAAGCCCTCAAAAACACACACACACACACACAACAATACAGTCTTATACTGGTGAGAGAAACTCAAAACAATACTACAAAAACTGGTTATTAGTAATGTTGCTTGTGGTTCTCCCCCTTCAGAAACAGTTTCACATGATGAACACAAAAGAAATATATTAGCACATTTTTCATTCCTTAGTGTGCGATACGGTACAACACACCAAACAACTAATTATTCTGCCCCAGCATCCTGTCTTTGGTCTGGGACAGGCCAGAGATTCTTGTTCTCCACCTCCTTCTTCACCTCCTGCTCTGCCTCCTCCACCTCCTCATCTTCCACCTATTCCATCTCCTCCAACTCCTCCCGTTCCTCTTCCTTCACCTCTTCTTCCTCCTCCTCCTCCTCTCAGGTGTCCTGTATGTCTTCCTTCAGATCTGGATCCGTTGTTCCAAAACTGAATGAACTGACTCTGGTCCTTTTTATTTATCTATTGAAGCTTTTGATTGGTGTGTTTTCAATTTTGACTATTTGTGTTTCCACCTGGGTAGCTGTGTGCTCATTGAGCTCAAGTTTTGATGACTTGAGTGAACAATATTGAATGTCAGTGTTTTCTCAACGACCACATGGTGAAGACAATGAGAAATAAAGGGATTTGTGTGTAGAGTTTAGGGAAATGGGTGTGCTTTTTGAAAAATGGAGGTATGGTTTGGAAATTGGTTTTGATTTCTTTTCAATAGACTGGTTATAGTGTTTAAGCAACTGAGAAAAACTGTAACAGTTGAGCACATCAAAATAACCCTCTAAAGGCTCAAAATAATGAAAACAATGTAGAAAACCTGATGGAAATATGGCATTTATTGTGTGAGTGTGACGAGACACTTAACCCACGAGACGAGCTTCGAGATTGGGTTCACAAGATTGAGACAAGATTGTAACACTATTTTTAAGAAATCTTGAATTCTGAATTATATGAAAATTTTGAGCATCATTATTTCCTGCATTTTGATGATTTTTTTCTGCACCAGTTTATGGTGTTTTTTTTTATTTATGTAAAGAGAAAAAAAATTCAGGTGGCTGGTGACAACTGAAAATCTATAGCCTAACTAGCCTAACAGAATCTAAGTCAATGCAGCTCAGTCATACTGTGCTGCTTTCAGATCTGTTTGTCCTGTGGATCAACTTTTCTCATGTAATATCATCCCTGCTGAGTCATGATTTAGTCTTCTCTCCTCTTTGTGTCTTTGTTTGGGGAAGTAACTTCTTTAAATGTGATTGTGGCACCTTATCTGCACACCACATATCTGCGTTCTTTGACAGTCTGCTGTGCATTACGTTATTGATCCTGTGGTAATAACATTATCCCCTTCAGACCATTTGACCAACCCAGTTTGAGACTGCATGTTGCACGTGAAACCGAAAGTAAATTAAACACTTCTGATCAGATAGAAAACTCACCAAAAATACACACACACACGTGACTTATCAGTTATACATTTGTATTTCACTGTGTGAGAAAATGAACGTGTGAATCTCACAAGACAGCTTTAGTGGGCTTTTTAAGTCGCATGCTTCATGTACTAATTCACTAAGTCTGTTACCATTGCACTTTGTCACATTTTTCTTTTATCATTATATCAACTTTTCCACCTCAGTTAAGCGTAAGATTTTTTCTCTGATTGCCACTCAAGTTTTTTAAAAGCAACACTTGTTCAAAACAGCTTGTTCTGCTGCCCCCATGTAGCCAAATAATTTACGCAGCTTCAGATAAAACTCAATAAAATAAAATGTGTTACCTGGTAGGACCAAATAACCTGTCTCACCTACTTTCAAAAACAAATTTACCATAGATTGACATTATAAGCTTCTCAAAAGTAGTTTTGTTATTATTGTATAGTTATTAACAGTGTGCGACACTGGATTATATTCAATCAATAGGGGCGGCTGTGTCCTTGGGCAAGATACTGAACCCCGAATTGCCTCTGGTGGCTGTTCCGCCACTGTATGAATGTGGGTGAATGGTGAATGCAGATGTAGTATAAAAGCACTTTGAGTGGTTGAAAAGACTAGAAAGGGACTATACAAATACGGAGCATTTACATGCATTTAATCAAAGAATAAGTCCAGAAAAAAACACAAGCAAACAAAATAGTGCCTTTTCAATTGCTTTTGGAAGTAGGAAAAGCACAGGTGTCTGGTGTATTATTATGTATTAGTGAAGCTGAGGGAAAACAGGGAGAGATCATGTACAGAATAGTCAGAGAGAAATGTTAAGCAACAATGTTCAGAATGAGATTAGAAACAGACAGTATGCAATAAAGTCATCAACTTTTCTACAGTCTGTTTCACTCTGTTATGTGCTGGATCAGCTCTTTTTGGTCCTCAGTCTGCCACAGTGTCCCAATAAAGTAGAGTGGCTGCCTCACCCGCACTGATCTGACAACACACGGACAAAATCAATCAACACTTCCAATCAAGCCTAATGGAAAACAGTGATCAGTTTAAACACAACACAGGGGTGTGGTTTCTGAGTGTAAGTGTGCATTTTTGCAAAAAAACAAACAAAACACAAACAGCGAATGACCTCCCACATCATGCTAAGGCTAACAAACACATTCTAACTACATCACTTCTGAATTGTGCACTTCTTTTTTTTCCAAATCCATTACCCTACACTTATTCTTTGTCAAACCTTCAAACATTTTTGGCTAATCAGGGGCAATCTTGAAACATTGGGGGCTCAGCCCAGCCCATAAAACTTCATATCTTCACATAATAATGTGTCTAATTAAAATAATATAAGAACAAAGCTACAGGAATATGAATCGGGGTGTTTTAATTTCCTGCATTCTGGTGTTTTTTGCATCTGCCTTTTCTGCATCAGTTCATGGTGGAAATGTATTTATTTAAATAAAGGGACATACACAATTCAGGTAGCAGGCAGGTGGCTGAATCTTTGTTTCACTTTAATGGTTGCTTTTAAATGACTTGAAGGCTGACAATTCTGCCTTCAGATGTTATGACTGATTACTCGTTTGATCGTCCTTGTTGCTGAATTGTGGTGAATATTTAAGAAAATTTTATGACCTTGTAACTGATTATTTGTTCCCATATTAAATGCCTTAGCCATGACACTCTTGGAAAAAGATTTTTTCTGGTTTAATAATGGTATACTAAAACAATTCAAGAGCAGCTCTCAGGCATTCTGGGTTACTATCAGATATCTTTCCTCTGTATATATCTACTTTTAATACCATCACTGCGGAATCAACAAACATGTAGGCGTAACTGATTGACATGCACATTTAAAGAGTTATCTCTTTAAATGTGCATGTGGCACCTTTTTACGTCATCAAAAACAGATTTTATCATTTTAATTCAGTTAGAAACTCCTAGACTTTAATAGGTCCTGTGTTTAAGCAGGCTTTCTGCTCTTGTTCAAAGTTCTGCACATTCAGAATCTAACTGGGTTCTCTGACATTTCCAGAATTAAGGAATATTTTGAGAAAAGAAAGTCGTAATATTTGAATAAAATGTATTCTGCAGTCAAAGTGATCAATTCTGCTTCGCTAGAGATAGAAGGAATCACAAAACTCATGGTTCGGTTCAATCCATGGTTTAGGGTAAATTTTAATTTTAAAATGTGCTATTTTATTGGCTCTGATGTAGCTGCCTCTTTTTGTCTGTAATCACTGTGTAGTCTCTGTAGTCTTGCTCAGTGTCTGATTGGTTACACATTACGAATAATAATCATAGTAATCAAAACTTGCAAGGTGGAAAGTAACAAATTACAATTACTCACATTACTGTAATTAAATAGTTTTTTTGTGTTCTTGTAGCCTACTTTTAAAGTAGTTTTTACAATCTGTAATTTTAGTTTTACTTAAGTAGCCTTGTTTGAAGATTGTACTTCACTACATTTTAAATCACATCCATTACCAGGGCAAATTACTTCCAAAATGTAATACATTATAGATTACCAGTTACTGTCATTCAAGAGTAGGCTAGTTATATTACAAAATTTCTGTCTTTTCTGTCTTCTGTCTTTTCTGAATTGTAATGCTTTACACTACTGCGTTCCTTTTGAGTTACTTTCACTGATATTTATTCTGCGAATTCTTCTGATAGGCTAGTATCTGCCTGCATAGGTAGGTTCTAGTGATGTGCAGGGTAGCGGTGGGTCTGTTATAAAAATAAAATTTCTGATTAGTAGCGGGAGGGGGTGGGGGGGTGAAATAGAATTAATAGAAAGACGCTGCGCCCATATACGCATAAGTTACAGCAGCATAACGTCACTGATTATTTGAATCTCCCGACACACCGACAGGATCGTTCAGGGTGACTCTTTTACTCATAGATTTGTTTTCTGTTGCCGAAATGGTTCGCAGTGTTGGTGAATTATTATTAATTATTATTAATTATTAATAATAATTATTATTATTATTAAAAAACCCACGTAAGAAAGGCAACTGTTTTATTACGCAGTGTAAGCTGCGCTTCTCATAACATAAAAGGTCTCTAACATTGTTTTGCACCATTGCTTGGCAAAGTATCTGTCATACGAACTGTCAAACGCCATATGGCTTCCTGTCCTTATCAAACTGCAAAAGTTTTAATTTAATAAGTATAAGTAGGCTCTAAATAAGATATTAAATCAGTATAAATATTTTTTTTTTAGGAGGTTAAAAAACAAAAACATTGCTAGCTAGCTAGTTTGCGATCACCCCGGGGCGTCACATACACACGTACCTAGGGGCGTCAACTATACAAACAAAATTGCCGTTTTGCGTACAATACGGCTTTTCCAAAGCGTGTATGTGACGCCTGAGCATGAGGTGATCAACCTCACCACAAATCCACACACGTTAGCCTAATTTGATGATGTTAGATGTTAAAAATTGTAGCACTTTGAGATTTGCATTATAAATAAAATTTATTATTATTATCATTATTATTATTATTAATTTCAGCGCCTTTGATAAAGTGCAGCTGGCAGCCGCTTCAGGTGGAGAAGAGAAGACAGACACAGAGCTACAGCTGTATCATCTTATTCTCTAGCTAAATTGCGGTGAACTGTTAACCAATTTTGTAGCAAATAAACTGACTAGACACTGACGGACAAAAGTGGTGATATTATGGTTTGATCAAAATTATTGCTTGGGACAATTCAGTATTCGCCCTAAAGCCTCTCTCTCACTCTCGCCCGCATAATGTTAGTTAAGCAGAGTGAAGTTCTATTTATATAAACCTATTAGCTGAAAAACTGTAAACAGAGGGAGCCTTTTTAGTTACCTTACTACAGAAAAACGTCTGATTCTTCTACTAGGAGTAATACTACGCATTTAAGTAAATCAAGTACATATACGCTATGTTTTATAACAACAATCTTAAGAAAAATTTAACAAGGGCATAGATGTTAAAATAGTATAGTGCTGGGGGGCCAAAGGCAGGGGTGAGCTGGTGCCCACCGGTGGGTGTATCCCTGCTCCTATTTGCCGTGTGTGTGTTGTATAAATAAACATTTTTGTAAGCTGAATGTGAACCACATATCTGCCGCCTCCTATTCCTCCTTACAGTTAAACGAACCTGTGTGCTTTCATTGTTAATGGTGTTAATTTAGTGTATAGTTCTCTGGGAGCAATTCCCAGGGTGGTGTAGTTGGTTACTCATTTAGTATAGGACATCTATTGTAAGGTGACAAGGTTTCCCATTCTTGCCACAGATGCACAATACTGCACTACATTTTTATTACTACTACATTTTAGACATAGCCTATAGTAGTAATAAAAAGTATAGTGTTCCTTACGTGGGTAATATTGCGCTTGTGTGTTGGGAATCCAATTTGGAAAAGTTCTAGTCAGGAAGTACAGGCTGAGTTGTTAAAATAAACAACAATAAAAAACAGAAGAATGGGGCTCTACAAGAGAAGTATCATGAGTCACAGAGAGAGGGAGTCAGTAACATTTGCTAATGAAAACCATGTAGGTCTGAATCAATTCAACGATTAAATCGATAAAATTGATTCATTAAATGCTTCGACACAAATTCTTTGCATCGATGCTTCGTTTAATCCATGTAACTATACAGCACAGTGTTTCGTAGGAACATTTACTACTGTCGCACTTTGTGTTTACGCTGTGAACACGACTTCATTATGATGCCGCTGTTTGCAAAGTGGGGGAAGAGAGAGAAAACCGCGAGGGACAAAAAACTAAAGTGTCCAAAGTATGGGATTATTTTAAGCTAAAGAAAACAACAACTCTGTAATGTTACCGTCCGACCACCGTAAAACGAAACTTTTGTCGCCTCGGCAGCAGCACAAAGGCGCCTTATCAGAAAGCAGCCGGTGTTCTGCCAGCGGACCACAGACAAGGTAACAGTAACAGCAATTTTAGCATTTAGCTAAAATCATGATTGATTGTTGAGTTGAAGGCTAGCCAAAGTAAGCCGCAGTTAACTGGGTGTCAACGCTGAAAGTTGTGTAGTCTGCACGAGCCTGTAGTATAACTTGTATAGCACTCGGGTGATGTTTGTGTTTGTAAAGCAGCTGTCTGGTTGTTGGTCTGATGTTTGCTGTATGACACACTATGAATTTCCGAAAGGACTAATAAATATCTATCACCTATAAACGTGCACAGCTGATCCCGTTACTGGGGGGGCGCTGCCACTGCCAAGCAAAAGTACTTCTTAAAGGAAGCATCGATGTATCGTTGAAATAATCTATAGAAGCTTCGAATACTAAAATCATCGTTAGCTGCAGTGTGATTAAAAAATACTAAAAGAAATAAGACAGTCATTAGCCAAGTTTCCATCTAATTGTTATGCAAATTTTAAGCAGACTTTTTAAATGTCGCAAAAAGGGGAAAAAAGTAAATGCAAAATATGTGCATTTCCATCAGCTGGTTTGGAGCGAATAAACCAGGCTACGGTAAGCGTAGTGACGTCAGTAGTTGAAATTATACATGGCTGTAATAAACAAGATGTATGAGTTCCAAACCAGAAACAAAACCAGTCACATGAACCTTCAGGCCATTGATCTTAGAAAAATGGAGAGAGGTCCTCAGGAATGTGTTTCAAGCGGGCAAAATCCTTTTTGTAACCAGATTGCGGCAAAAATGACTATTTGTATGGTTTTGCTTTCAGCCAAACACGCAAGCAACACACAGAAAGAAAGAGAAGCGCACGCCTTGTTTTCTTATATGCCTGCACCATACTGTATGAGAAAAGGCCTGCACGTGCCGAGCCCATGCTAGCTCCGTTCCATCACATCAGCAGCGATCAGCTGATTTTACTGACGGAGCCTCCGGCTGCAGCTGCGGCTGCTTCAGGTGTAGTTAGTTTGATCGGCTGGATGTGCAGACTCTCTTTTCCTCTGGCTCCTTACTCGTTTTATAGCTGTGACTGTTGTTCTTAGAGGTTTGCGACTCACCTCTGTGTGATAGTAACCATTTGCACTGCTGATAATGCTGCTGCTGTCAAACTGGAAGCCTATTTGATTCTGACAAAGCTGACATTTAACTGTCTCGTGTGTTTAGTGGGTTCATTTCTGAATGTTCATTGAACTTCCGTCACTACAGGGCTAACCTGATCTCTTACCAAAAGTCTAATTGTATCCGCTGAAGCGAAGACATGGATAAGCTTTCAGCTTCTCCTCATCTTCCTATCTTTGAAGGTCATGTGGTCTTTGTTAGGACATAAATGTTGAAGCACACACAAAATCTCTCTCTCTCTCTGCACTATCTTCATGGTGACCCATCATTTAAATAATGCAATGCCTAGCACCTTATCCTAACCTCAACCTACTTCTAACCTGAACCCTAAAGCCAAGCCCTTTAAGTCTTTTAAACTTGTGGGGTCCAGCATTTTGGTCCCCACAAACCTGTCAGACCCCACAAGTATAGTAGAATCCCAATTTTTTGACCCCATGATTATAGTAAAACAAGTCCACATTCACACACACACAGACAAACACACACACACAGTATGACAGGTATGCAGCCTTTCCCAGGGCAGTTGTTCAGCCCCGCAATCAATATGTGTCTGAGAACCTCAGCACTGGCCAGAGGGGCCTCATTCATTTTCACTCACATCCACACATCCTCACAGGCTGTCTTTCTGTCTCCCTAAAAATCTATTGTAAGGTTGCTTTAAGACAGGTATTCTCATATTAATTCAGCTTGCACACCAATATTACATTAAGCATTTTACATACAACGACTGATAATGATGAAACCTATGGATCAGCTGATTTGTCAAGAGCTGCTAATTATGTGAGCGTAAAATCTGCCTCTGTGTTTAGTGTTAGACACCATTGTCCAATATTCTGCTACAATGTATTTTTCCAGATTTATTATCCTAGGTCAAAAAAATCTGTTTTTTTTACTTGAGATTTTGTAGTATTATTGACACAAAGACTAAAAGCCCTGAGATGAACTCGAATGAACACGTCTTGGTTTGCACCGCCTCAGTTGAATTTACACTTGATTGCACCGTCTCTAAAATTTGCCTTGTGTTGTCTGCACTCACCTTAAGACTCTCCAGCCACACTGGAGCCTCATTGATCCTGTAGATAGGCACAGCATGCCAACACTCACACTTGTTTAAGAGATATAATGTTTCAGCATGCTTAATTTACTTTTGAACCATGAATGTTTGGACAAACTGTTGCCAATCCATCTTGTAGATGTTGAGGTATTTCACTGGATAAGTGAAAACTTTGACCTCTTGGTGACACTAGATGAAACAACAGTAGATTTATCCTCTGGGCACCATTAATGTCTTCCTAGTTATTTTCTAGTTTTACCTTGAATGCACTGTTTGAGTTCCCCTTTAGGCTTCTGGTTGCTATGTAGTGGCAATAGATTCAATAACCCGAGATATTTTGAGTCACACCATAATCTGGATGTCAATATGTATTGACTTTTTGATGACACTGAAGGCACTTTGTGCTTTACTCCCTTCATTAACAGCTAAATAAAATATTCAGTTGGAAGAGATCTGCCCTGGTGCACTGTTTGAGTTGTTCCGTGGGTGAAACAACTTCTTTCTATGACATCTGGACCTTTGGAATATTAATATTTCAGGTTTTTTTAGGTTAATGTTCAGGGCACAAGTTTTGTAGGTAACAGGCAGGTTTTGCTGTAGCCCTTCTGCAGGAGGGAGCATATAAAGGTCATTGTGACTCAGGAATGAGACTGGCTGAAGACAATCCAATGTTTTTCTTTGGCTTGGGTTACATGACAGATATCCATATCCTGCAGTTTACATACATGTCTTGTTGTATATTAATAATAACAAAGCTTCGTTTTAGGTTGAGGGTCTATTAATAAATGACTCAGTGACTCCACTCAATATGGTGAAAGCATGTTTGGGGTATATTTGAGCATATTAGTCTCTTAATCTCTTCGATTATTTGTTTTATGTCTAACCTTTTATTTCTAATACATAGTTAATGTATTTTTAACCATTTATTAGTTTGTTACAACTTCTTCCATTCTCTTTTGATCATTTACCTGTACATTTGAGTGAAAAATAAGCAGTATGACCAAAATTGCCCCACATGTAAACAAACAGCAGCTGTCAACAATTACTATTGTTACTATTACAAATACTCAAAATGCAACGTGACATTATGTACCCCTGTAGGCTACAGCATACATAAGTGTGCTGTGGAGATGAATCATTTCATTCTAATTTACTTTAATGTCAGCACAGTATTTATTTACCACAAGTAGTTTGGATGCTGCACATCAAACTGCAGCTGACTGACTAACAATATTACTAATGTTAAGCTAAGTGTTACAAACACAATTATCTACCGAGTTACAATAACTTAAGCAGAGTTTGGGGTTTTAAGCTTTTCCCAAACCAAAACCACAAGAACAAAAGTGTGAGGGATAGATTGATCAGTTTGTCTGCTCTGATGGCAGCTGCAAACATAACATAAATTGAACCTCTGTCTTGCTTATTCAAATTTAAACATGGTTATGCTAGAATGAAACAGTCTAATCTTACTTTTTTTTTTCCTATTACACATAGACTTAACACTAACTAGTTCTACATCACAATATAAGAGCACTGCTGTTTCTGAATTTCTTCTACATGTATCATCAAGTTGTGAGGATGCTGATTTTTGCCGGTGACATGCAGTTTTAGCCTTTCATTAGGCACAATGGGCCTTCAAGTGCTTATTTAAAACTTATTTTACAGGGTTTTTGTTTTACAGTCAGCCGAAAATATTCATAATGTCAGCCAGAGAAAGTATTTTCAATTTGCTTTTAAAAATACCTGAGTTGAAACTGAGACTGTAACATTTCTCACATTGATAAATTGAGTAAATATAATAAAGGTCATATTTCCATCACATTTCCCACATGGTTTTCCATCATATGAGGTTTGGCTGTCGTTCTTTTAATGTTGCTCTCCCTCTTGTCCCGCAGTGGTTAAATGGCACAAGACTGATGAGTTCTCAGCTCAAACATGCAACAGTGCTGTTTTAAGAGACTAAAGGTAAAGCGACCTCATCCTCCAACTGATAATGCATTATACCTGAAGAAAAGAACCTGACTGCCATGTTTGCTCAGGTTTTGAAAATGATGTAATATTCTGGCCGTGGCCCCAGCAAGGTAACTCTGCCAAAACTGTAAAGATGTCTGGGAAGGACATATCTGCGCATCCTTTGCCAGAGGAGACTTCAAGAAGTTTCTTTTCCCTCCTCCACCATTTGGAGAATTTTCAGCACAGTGACACCAACATTAATTTTCAGATCACAGAAAAGAAAGAGTGGATTCAGCAGGTTTGGATCCACATCAAGTCCAAGTAAATGTCATGATATACTGGATCCAAGTTTGACTGTAGAAACCAGCTAAAGAAAATGTTCTTTTCAATGTAAGGTATTAACTAAAAGCATATTGATCTTATTTCATATTATCTAGATCTGCCTAGAAAGCACATACGTATACTGTATAATATTACATAGCGTATGTTTTGTGTTCCTTTCTGCAGGTCAGTTTGTTCCTCAGGGACAATAAAGCCTTAAACATTGAAAGCCTGTTTTGTTGCTTTGTTATTAGGGCACCTAGGCAACAACTCATAACACATATTTGCAAAGACACTATGCTTCCATGTACTCTTAAAAAATAGCCCTAATTTTGTCTGGATCTGCAGTGGTGATTTCATAAGTGCTAAACCATTTACAGACGTCACATGCAAAGAACAAAAGCAGCAGCTCAGCTAACAAAGTATCGTGTTGCAGGCATCCATTGTATGCACCACAAAATCGTGAAAAAGATTGTATTAATGTTTTTTCAAAGGCGCCAAAACCAAAAGGTTTTTATGGTGATTTAAAAGGATAGGTTCAGTTTGACAGCAGCATGTTTGCAGTGGTGAAAACCGCAAAAGTACACTGCTCAAACAAAAAAGGGAACACTAAATCATCACAGTATAACTTCATGTTAACTTTATGTAACTTCATGTCTAAGCGACTGTAATTCAATGTCACTTGTTTTGGTGCAAATGAAAGTTAACCGGTGCACTGGAGAGGCAACAGCAAGACAACCCCCAAAAAGGGAATGGTTTGGCAGGTGGTGGCTACAGACAATTTCCATTGTCACTAGTGGTAGCATGAGGCGGTTCCTGCAGCCCATTCAGGTTGCACAGGTAGTCCAGCTCCTCCAAAATGGCACATCCACACATGCCGTCACAAGAAGGTTTGCTGTGTCTCCTAGCACAGTATGAAGAGCATGGAGGAGATGACAGGAGATGGGCTGTTACATAAGGAGAGGTGGACAGGGGCATCAACGCAGCAGCAGGACCGTTGTCTGCTCTTTTGTGTGAGGAGAAACAGGAGGAGCACTGCCAGAGCCTTGAACAAACTGACCTCCAGTGGGCTATACTGGTGTGCATGTTTCTGACCAAACTCAGAAATAGACTCCATAAGGGTGGCATGAGGGTCTGACGTCTGGTTGGATCTGTGCTCACAGCCCAGCACCGTGCAGCTTGATTGGCATTCGCCAGACAACACCAAAATTAGCAGGTCCACTATTGGCGTCCCGTTCTCTTCACAGATGAGAGCAGGTTAACACTGAAAACATGTGACAGATGTAAAAGAGTCTGGAGATGCTGTGGCGAACGTTATGCAGTGTGCTCAGGTGTGTTGGCAGTTCCTGGATGACTAAGGCAATAATGCCATTGACTGACCCTCATGTTCCCCAGAACCTTTGGGACATTATGTATTGGTGCACCCATCAGGAGTGATTTTGAATCCAATCATTGTAATTTAACATCTATATTGTTGAAGTATGGTATTGTTGTCTTTTTGGAACTACTGTTGGGTCATATGTTTTGTTTATTATGCTATTTCCTCTTTTTGAAGTCCATTGATGTATAAGGTATCAGCAAGATTTGAGAGCATGTCTGGTCATGAATGCACTTTATTATATTGTTTTGATGCACATTCACTACACAGGAATCCATATCCATTAACCACATGGAAATATGAATGAATGTTTGTAATGGTTGCCTTATTTTATGAAGTAGGTGATTGGTGTAGACAATCAAGTCACCTCCTACAAAAGATGGCTTCTCACTACGTAACACCATTTGCGTGATGAAGGTGTAGCACTGAAACATTGTGTCAATACATATATATTTTTTGCAAGCTAGACAGTGTGCGGGAGTTTTCTTTGCTTTTCAGCAACTAACATTACTATTTGTGTGTCTTTCACCATAAGCTCAGCAATGTGAGCACAGCTAAATGTATTGGATGATGATGATGATGATTAATGAGCTAGACTGAAAATTATTAATGAGATTGTTGCCACACTTTATAATGGTTAGACAGCAGTAAATAACATTACTGTAGTGGATGGATCTTCCTCTGTGTTTTTGTCCGGCACCGTTATGTTGAAGTATTGCATGTTATGTGGATCACGTAAGTTACAGTGACTGAGTAAAAGAGAAGCTGTCTGCCTGAGTATCAGTAAAACAATATTTGAACGATACGAAGCAAAGAGCAGCAGATCCGTTCTAAAGTATGTTAGCTGGCTCCTCCTGCCTTGCCTCAAGGCTAGAAACAAAACCCTCCACATTTGCTTTGTAGCATTACATCATTTCTTGCAGGCTAAATCAACACTTTGACATAATACTGGTGGTACACAGGATAGTAATGTGGATCGCATTAGCTGGTGAAGTAATGTGGGAAGACATTATGTTACATATTATATATTGCACCAGATAACGTTAGCAACTGCTTGGCATTAGCCAGCGAGCTAACACAACTCTCTCGTGAGCCTTTCTGATATTCACTGTTTTCAGAAGACGACATCTGGTTCTTGTTTGTCCTGACAGGCCTCATCTCATAAACCTTTATTGTTGTTTTGTATCCTTACGTGGAGTTTATGTTGGAGTCGGTGTTGTGCTGGGAGCCGCTTGTTTTGTGGTGTTAGTGGACTGCATTACGTTAGCTGCAGTGTTGTCACTAGTTGAAGAGAGGTTCTGGAGCGCGCATTGGGCTACATCCCGACTCAGTGCCTTCACATTAAAAGCAGTAGTGGCTGTTCAAAGCTGATTTCTAAGTGAGGCTACAGCCCATTGACCATAAGGAAGTGAAAATTTGATTTATTAATTAGTGATTTAATTGAAAAACTACATATAGCCCCTTTAATATAAATATTGGTGCCACTTAATCCTAATCTCCAACAGTATATAAAACACAATATTTTTTGCCTTGTTGAAAAAGTATTTAGTTGGGGGGTCCTTGTCATGTTTCAAATGTCAAGAGATGTGTTAGTAGTTCTGAGTTATTTTCCCTCTAAACTTCTCAGATGGTTTCATTTTAATAATTCTTTGATTAGGTAAAATTATCCAATATTTTACAATAAGCAAGCAAACAGAGAAAAGCCCAACGGAGAAATTTACATTTGTGATGCAGAACTTTTTCTCTGCTTTCCTCTCCCATTAAATCATCTCATGACCCCCAGAAGCCACCAAACTCCCTTGACAAAAACAGTAATTTTACCATGCTGAACACCAGAGTTGCTGGTCTACCACTGCCTTGATTGATTTGTTTGTGTTATTGTATGACTTTGGTGTTTATAAGGGTTAAAAACTCAGAGCAATATAGCCACTGTTTTTGGTTAAACAAGGGTCTTACTCTTTAAAGACAGTTCTATCTCTGTAGGGATCCTTTCCATAATGTTGTCAGATACTTAAAATAATCTGAACATGTCAGTTGCAAAAACAAGCACTTTAGTGGCCCTTTGATGAAGCCCAATTTCCTGCAAGGATTAAGTTGTGGCCCTGTTTCACTGCTGCCAACGGCATTAAGCTCGCTTAAAACTGGACCAATTTCAATAAATGTTGTCCTTATTAGTCACTTAGACATAAAAACATGGGAAAATAGGTTCCAAGTTGAAAAATACACAAGTTACCCTTTAATACATTTTGCGGTACTAATGTACTAATGTACTATACTATTTATAAATTGTTTTTATAAGCAATAGCCTTTCAACATACTTACATTTTCACAATTACCTCAATTTACTCAAAAACGTTACTTCAGTACAAGTAACGGAGTAAATGTACCTCGTTACTACCCACCTCTGCAGTCGTGGTAAATGTTTTGCACAGGTAACCCACCTATTTTGCCCCAGTATGGACCCAATGCTTCATTCAGGACTTGCATGGGGGGGACACAGGAAATGGGGCATTCTGTTGTATTTTTGACAGAGAAACTCTTCAAGGGGTGAATCCTAAGTCTCTTAATTGCATATATATTTCCCTCACTAACATTTTTCCTTGCATCTTAGATGGATGGAGAGATGCAAGAAAACATGCGAGGAAAGAAGGAATGAGGAAATGTGTTTTTAGAGAAATGAGATGTCCTTTCCTCCAAAGCGTGAAGCAATGTCCTTTTTCTAATGACAGCAATAGCTGATCACAGCTGGATCAGCTGATCAAAGCTGTCATTCGGCTATAACTGCTGGAGACTTTTGATGGAGGTTGTGTTTGCACACATGTGCGCTGTGCTGATACTAATAAAGGCTCACAGTCATCTCTGCCAGAGCAGCATGATGTCTCTCTGTAGCTTTTACCTGACACGTACAGAGGGGGGTGTGCTGGGTGCTTGAGCACCTGCCCTTTTGCCCTTTGATGCCCAAAGTGCATTTTTCAACGCAAAATTTCCTTTATTTATTTATTTTTAAATTTGTAAAGGCCCTTTTGTAAAGGCCTGCCCAATCAAACTATTAGTAAAATTAATGAATAATAATTTCGCAGTAAATAAAATGACCCACATGATGACCTTTCATCTAATGACCTCATCCATGACGAGCCCTCCTGTTAGTGATTCAGCAGCCCTGCCTACAGGACACCTTCAATTCCGCCGGTATGAGGGGTTTGCCACAATGTGCTTGTTGGGTTGTTGGATGTATTTTACAAGAAAGACGCAAAGAGAGCATGCACAGTTGTTGTGTAGGCCATTATTGCTGTATGTGGTCTGTAGAAGTAACGTTAGCTCCCGGCTAACTATGCCGACAGCTAACGTTACTTCTACACAGATAAATAAAGCTGCTCTGTTCACTTCGCTCTTGCTGTTTGAGGGAGAAAAGTTTCACGGGCGTCAAGAGGTGTGGTCTTTATGTATTTTGACTAAAAACTTTTCACTTGAACTAAGATTATTACAGCAAATTAATAAAAGCCTTGTACATTCAAATAATTATAACAACATTGGTAAAACAGTCTTATACTGATACTTAACTCCTCTGACTTATAGCCTACTTATCAGCCCTGTTTAAAAATTATCTTTAAATTCCGAACAGTATTGGAATAGATTTACATTAACAGTAACAGTAGTGTTTACAACAGCACAACTACAATAAAAACACAATAACTGGAAATACAGATAAAAATGCCAGTGCCAATGTAAAATAAATAATATTCCTGACATCAAAGTAAAGAGTGAAGAAGAAAGGGCCCTATTAGATTTCAGGAAAACGTATGAAATGTTAAAGATTAATGCTAGTTTATTTAGATTTATGATAAGACATATAGTCAATAAAAATCCAAATATATCTCAGATTCACAATGCAATATACAAAATCATTATCACAACATTGCATACCTTAGACACACAAGCAAACAACACAAAGACACACACACACCTCTGTCTATAGATTTGTTTGTCTCACTCCCTGTCTCACTCTTACCCCTGCCACCCTCACCCTTTCCCCCTTTAATATTTCCTTCTCAGATTATTTCCCACACTTTTTTTGATTCTGGTATCTTATTTCTTCTACCTGCAGCTCTTGGTGGCAGAAGTCCCTGTGAGCATCTCCCTAGCAGTCATCCTTGGCAGCGGCTGCAGAACTACAGCAGGTACAGTCAAATACTGTCTGCAATCTTTACATCTTTTCATGGTCCCATAATTGTTTAATCAGCTAATATATATCCTATGTTTGTTTTAATATCTCTAGTCACAGATCACCTCCAGTAGTATCAGCAGCAACGACAGTAGCAGCAGCTGCATCCCTAGCAACCCCCTTAACAGGAACTGTTCCCTGTAAATTATGTCAGCTAGAGCTGGGTATTCCCTGTTTGTTTTTGCGTCACAGCATTTGCTGATGTATTGATACAGAAGCATCTGTATACGCGCATCAGCAAGGAATACACAACGATATATTTATGTATCGATATTTTGAGAACAGGCCTATTTAAATCCTTGTTCCATGTGCCCCTTTTATACTTTGAGCACCTGCCCTTACAGTGGTCTCTGCACGGCCCTGTACCTAGGACAACTTGTATTCTGCTCAGACACACAGGATCATTTCTAATGGCAGAATGTGTTTATAATATTTATTCATTATCTGCATCACCATCTTTTGAATCATGATGCTAAATGTTTCAGGGAAATTGAAATGATGTAACTGATATTAAAGCACCGCTTAGTTTTGGTCTTTCCATTTATTTCATTTTCTGATACCCTTAACACTACTCCATTTTGTTTGCAAGTCACATCACTCGTCACAGTTCGATCACTGTGTTGCATCATATCAATCCAATTCTTTTGTAGAGCAGTTGCAACTTCATTCATACATTTCATCAGCTGATTTTACTCAAGCAGTGGCTGGCTGCTTTCATCAGATGCAGTCGATTAGATCGACTGGATGTGCAGGCCATGTTCAGGGTCTTAGTGCAATTTAATGACTTGTGTAGTCCGACTCATTTACTACATTTTCTTGTCATCTATTTACAGTAAACACTCAGGAATGAGCAGTCTCACATGTGACTGAATAGAAATGACAATAAATGATGTAAAACGTTTTTTTTGATGACTGACACACTCTATAACTCTCTTTGAATTTCTCTTGATAATAAAAGTTAATGGAAGAAATAACAGAAAAGAATAATCTTTCTGATAAATTGAAAAAGTTGGTTTTGGTGCTTTTGTTGTTCAGACTTGCAGTCACTGACTTTTAACTACATGGTGAATCATAAAACAAATCAAATATAAAAACTTGGCAGTGACTTGAGTTTAATGTTTTATCTGTCTTTGTCCCACTGCCTGTCTGATCGGCCCGGTTTGGTTTGGGTCTCTGTGAGTTTTGTTTATTGGTCTGTTCAGTATCTGCTATTTGGTATGTGTTTTGAGTTCCAATTAGATTTTTACCTTGTGTTTTGAAACTTGTTAGTATCTGTCTGTTTTCCCCTGCTGTTTCTCTGCCTGTCTGCTGTCTTTATTAGTATCACCTGTTTGTGCTCCCTCCCTCCTCGTTAGCCAGTGCTTAAATGTGTGTGACTTCTGTTCAGCTGTTGCTGGTTCGTTGTATGTTCGTCCACTGCCGTGGCTTGCTTGCTTGCTTGCTTGCTTGCCTGCCTGCCTGCCTGCCTGCCTGCCTGCCTGCCTGCCTGCCTGTTTCTGCCTTGTTTTTGGATTATCCTTTGTTGAACTCTAGACTCTGCCGTAAATTCTGTGGGCTTAAATAAATACCCAGAAACTGTACCTGTTCTGCCTCTGTTTGCTGCGTTTGGGTCCTAAAACCTGTTCCTGCCAGCACACACAACAAATCCTGACAGTCTTCAGCTGCAGCGTCCAATCAATAACGGATATCCAATAAGGGGGTGTGTCATCAGTAATAGACTAAAAGTGCATTCAAAGTCAAGAAAATCAGTTTGATGTAAAACTGTTGCGTTACAAGAATGTGAAAATACATAATTACAAAGACCACAAACCCAAATTTCACGTAGCCTATGTGACGTTGTAACTTTTTCTCTCAATGATCAAAGCTAATGTTACTCAAGCTAATGTCAAAGATCTTTCATGTGCAGATGATGTGAGAAAAGGGCCAGGAGTCGTTGGGTTAAACACTTCAGGTGAGATGTACTTCTGCGTGGAACATAGCTGAGTTACCTAGCTAGCAGCAACCAGGCAATGACTGTTAGCTAGCATTACCGCATTAGCATGTGCTTCATTGAATGGTTTTCACACAAAACTAAATGTAACTTTACTGTTTTACGACAAACTACTACTTTCGTGACGAACAAAATTGTCTTTTAGATTGACAAAATCATTCAGTTCAAACAAGATTAAAAAATAAGTTGTCTCGCGCCACCGACTACAGTACATATTTTTTACTAAATAAGGTCCCATGGGCCTGCAACGGAAGTGTCGGCCCAAGTAACTTAGGCTCTCTATAAGAGCTTTGGGACAGTCTGCAAGATGCCGGAGCAGAACAACTTCTGGTTCAAGTGAGGATCGAAAATTAGTGTGGATCGATACAGTATCGATATTTCAGATTCCAACGTTTCCTGCTCTAGGATCGATCGACTCCTATAAAAAGATCGATATCTAAACTCAGTAATTTGGAGTGAGCGTGTGTTTTATCATAAGTATCTTACTGTCAGGATGATCTAATTATACCCGTTGATAGGAACTACTTCTCCTTCTGCCTGTCAAAGTCATGCTTGCGCTACCTCTCTGTGAGAGAGCTTTAAAGTGAGCCGCTGCAGCCCTATTCATTTTCCGCTATGGCTTGACTCAGGGTACCCGCAGGGTCTTAAAAGTTTTAAAAAATTCTTAAATTTCATTTTCCAAAAATAAGGCCTTTTTTCATTACCAAAGTATTAAATTTAGTTTACCAAGGTCTTCAATTTGTCACTTCACGGTGAACTGGAAGAAGAGTGCTCCTCTCCCCTCCCAGAGACTCACCTACCTTACCTACGTTACTGTTTACGTAAGTATTTAGCTTTACGCTCTGGAATGTGGAGTGTTCGCAGTGCCCGAGCTCCGGCATCCAAGCTCTGGGCGAATCAGTCAGTTAGGAAAGAAAACAAAACGTCTCTGACCGGCTACTAACAAGCTAACGCTAGCTTGTCGCCTGAGAATGGGAAAGTATCTGAAATTCAGAAAGCCAGAGACATGGACAAGTGGCGGTTGAGGCCGAGGACAGTGACGCTCACACTATGGTGAGCACTAATGAAACAGCGGAGCTTACAACAGCAATGGAGAGACAGTATGAGGACTGTGTCTGTGCGTCGGCGTTGTGTAACGTTATGTGAATAGAAACATCCGAAATGCTAACGCACATTAAACTTAGATCACCCAGATGCCCTGATCACCGGGACGAGGGAAAAACTATTCGGAGCCCAACTCCTTATCCCTGCTGCTTTCAAGCCAATACTATATAACAACTATATTCAAACAGCCTAAATTAAATTATATTACCTTATCTAGCCAAGGTGTAACTAATTGTAACAACTCATACTGCACAATTTGTTAGTATTTTTGATTTCACCCCTTAAGAGTTCTTAGTGCACAAATATTGTATTCATTTCATTGGTGTAATTTATGTAATGGGGATACTGGGGACCATTACTTTTTTGAAGCATTTGTTAAATATTTTCTGAAAAATGGCTTGCAACAAGAAATGTTTAAAAACAAACAAATGGAAATACTTGAGAAAGGTTTATTTGCACAGTAAGAAAATATGCAATGCCATTTAAATATAGAAGAAACATATGTGCATTGTCCAAAAAAAGTTTAAGCTAAAAAAAAAGCTGTTTGAATTGTCATCTGAATCACTTTATATAAATAAGACAATTCTACCATAAATTGGTGCAGAAAATGTCTCCAGAATGCAAGAAATTAAGTGTTTAGTGCTCAAAATTTTCTATGAGCCATTTATATATTTCAGCATTTAATATTTCATCAAAATAGTGTTAAAATATCTTCTTGTCTTGTTCTCGTGAACCCAATATTGTAAATCGTGCAGGTGAGCTAAGTGTATCGTCACACCCCTAATTTGAACCCCTATGTCCCCACCACTTTTCAACACAAAGTGACATCCTTGATTCATCTCAAAGTACAAACACACCCCAAAAAGCTATAGTGTGTTAAATATTAATGTATTATAATAGAATATTTTATTAAATTCATGTAACTTTGTAAATCATTTTCTAGGGCTTAAAATTCATACAGATTTTTCATTATACGGCAGTGAAGTTGGTATTAAATTTCATCGTAGGTGGTATTAAAAAAGGTCGTAAAAAGACTTTGAGAATCCTGGGGATACCCTGTGACTCACGTCACGTCTGGCTGTATTTTAGCTGTGAAGGTAATAATAATGCTGTGTGTGAAGACAGTGAAATACTGTGGCAACACCACAAACCTCGCTAAACATCTGAGATTAAGTCACAGTAATACAATCATATAATAATTACAAAGTGGCAGTGCTGGGCAGGAGATTTTTATTATAATTAAAGAACGTGACAGTAGTTGGATGTCTTATCATTATGCATCTATTTTTTGGAATTGGTAAGCCTACAGCCTACTCTTTATTTCCCTCATAAATACAGAAGGGGGAGGGGGTCACATTAAACTAGAAATAAAATATGTAAAAAGTATTGGTATACGGTATTACTTGGTGTGGATCGTAAAGGAAGTAAGTGGTATCACACATCGCTACTACAAATAAGAGACTTTAGATGCACCTAAGGAGTGTTTTATGCCCAAAGAAATCTGGGCCCTGTAGTATTAAACCACACTTACTGTTATACCCAGTAACCACAGGTGTCACAAAATCAGCCAGGACATAAATCAAAAATCGTTAGGATTATAACTTTTAAATAGGATATTGACCACCACTGCATATTTGTGTTTCAAACTGAGCTGAATCTTATGTGCCACATTTACTTTGAATTACAGATCTCACTTCACACTGCATCTGCTGCATCATGAGATCAATTCTGATTCTTCCAAAAGGTGAATCAGCAAAGAAGAAATACAATTCCTGGATTTACTGTGCTTTTTTCAGTAACATAAATTCCTACTCTTTAAAGTAGACAGAATATTTGAAACACCTAGGAGTGTTAAATGACCCAAACGTACACAGAACAAGCAAAACGCCTATCCTGCACCATTCCTTGCCCCATCATTTCACCTCAGCTCACCCACACACAAATGTATAGACACAATAAAACCTCCACACAATATTCATCATTCAAATTCCCTTTAAATGAAAAAACACACAGACTTGTCAGCAATTGACTCACATATAGACAAAAATACTTCATTTCACTATCAAAATGTAAGCACTCACATACCACTGGCAGTGCTTCACCATAAAAAACACGCGCGCACACACATACACATACTCTGGGCAGCTGTTCAGTCAGTCAGTGGGTTTGCTGGTCCGTGGTAATAACAGTGGGGCTGATGGGAAGGCAGCTGAATGTTTAGCGGCTGCAGCAGAGGGCAATCCCAGCATGGCTGCTGCTGCCAGTAGCCCTCCACACATACACACACACACACACACACACACACACATATTCACTGCCACCCTTTTAGCCAACCCCTCAGTCCACCCACCCCTCACAGTCTGCAGCGACTGGAACATGACTGTCAATTCTCATCAGGGAGGGGGGAAGAGGGGTGAGGACGGAGGAGATGAGGAGAGACAACAGCTTGATATTCCCAGAGGGAACATTCAATAGCAAGATGGAGGAACAAGAGGAAATTGAAGACGTTGCTGGAAGAAAACAGGAAATATGATACAGTATGAGACTTCATTCATACATCTGGGATTAATATTGTATTAGAGCAATTCATTCTTCATGAGGTCAGTACAAGCAATAGACTAACTAAAAGATACACAAAACACAATAAGAGTCCACACACAATAAGACAATGGAACTGTGCACAATACAAAAGCACCAGCAAACAATTAAGTTATATAAAAGGTATATAAGATTATAACGTTTTTTAAATAAAGGTACAGTTAATGATATTTATTTGGCCAGTGATGAAACTTGAATGGATATGAAGCAGGCAGTCCAAGGAACAAACAATCCAATGATCTATAAACTAACAATGAATAAACAGACAATTCAAGGAGCATGGGAAGGGGACACCTCCCCGCATCACGTCTTCCCTGCCACCCGAGATGCAAGCAGGGGAGTTGAGGAGAGTCGAGGAGGCACAAAACAGAGAAATGAAAAAGGCCTAGAGACTTAAGAACACAAGAGGGAGGTGACAAAACGAGGCACAGGTAAAAAAACCAATCAGCAACAACACGGACATTAATAAACAAAGCTAGGCAAAATGCAAGAGACAGGATGTAAAGCACAAGGACGGAATAAACAAAATTAAACAGAGAGTGACAAACATAGACACATGATCGTGGAATATTCAAAATAAAACCAGAAATACAACATAACAAAACCATATCAGTCCCGCCCTAACAGGTGCCACCTAACTAACTGGAGAGTGACGGAGTTGTCAAAAGAACAATGCGTACAGGTCCACAGAGTCCTGAGAAGAGCTGAGGCAAAGTGAAAACACCTGGCGTATAGTGATTTTAATAATGTTACTGTAAGGTGTTGCCTTGTTCTTTAGGTATTTTTGAAGTCTGAAGTATAATAACACTTTTACCTTGAACTTTACAGACATCATCACTTGCAGAATATTAGGTGTAGTACTAAACCATCAGTCTGCTGACACAAATCACACAAATGAATAATTAAATCATTAAACTGAGGGGACTGCCAGGTTCTATACAGACCCTGTCTGGAAATAGCATTTTGGAGGCTCTGGAAAAAAATCGAAGCACTTGTTCACAGTAATCTTGCTGATTGCAATGTCAAATAAGAAAACACTTATATGTGTTGTTCTAAAGGGCAGTTCTATACAACATATTCTGTCTTTTAACCTGGAGTACTTGTTGACTAAACCACCTATTGCACCTAACACACAGAAGCACATTTTTCCTCCTCACTGCTTGATTGAACAGGAAATAGGCCAATTTGTCAAACACTTAAATTAACAACACCATGAGTAGGCCTACCTACAATTTTTAGAAAGAAGCAGTACTGAGGACTCAGATCGACAGGAATCTCACATGCTGGTACTCAGTATGGATGAGTGAACGAAGTCAACGAAGCACTGATTAGGCCTACATCATATGCATTGTGATGAATGGTTAAATTAATGAACAGAAATGTTACTAATGTTGACCACAATGCTGGCATAGTTTAAATTCCTCCTGTTTCAGTAGGGTTTTGGGGTTTTGACTAAATGAATGACAATTTTTGTTTAACTGTCAAAAAAGTGTTATGAAATCGATCCAGCCTGGATGGGCTTAAAGAGGCTGTCCTCACCAGACGTTACAGCACTTGTCATCCATTCAAAGTCTGAAGTCGTGTGATGTTGTCATACTGCCAAATAGAGTCTTAGAGAGAAGATCAGGGTGGATTGTTGGGCATACAAAGCACTTGACATGTTTTTCATCTCCTACCTGGTTTGTGTTAGTCTGTTTGTTACCCAACCTTGATAGCTTGCCGGATAGGAAGTAGAAGGTGAAATACCAATTGGCCACAATATTATTATTATTATACTATATACGTTAACATAACATCAGGGCAACTAGATACCTTCAGACAAAAGTGAGCTACTACTCTTGTTAAATTTTACACAAATTTGCCTGGGAAATTCTAATTTCCCAGACTTGGGTTTGTTCACGTTGACTCTTGAATACTTAAACAACTTATATAAGCTTTTCAAGCCTGAGACTGAAAATGGAAGTGGTGACAATGTTTTACAGTCACAAGTCTCTGTATCAAAAGTTCAGACCGAAGAAATGTTTTTAGTATCATAAACCAGTGTAATCAAATCCAAAAATAAGAGTTTATCCAGCGAGTATCAGAGATTAATACAGCCTGAAAGAAACAGTAACCTGACTATGGAAATAAGGATCTCCTTCAAAGCAGGGAAATGTGGATGAGATTTTTTTTTTTAAAGGCATAAAGTAAAATGAGTTTAAATAAAGGAGAAGGAAGAGGAAAGAAAAAAAGTATATAGAGAGTATGGAATAATTTAGAGTAATAAATGAAACCACTGAGTAACCGTGTGTATGTGTGCGTATGGATGTGTGGGCAAGAGTGTAGATGTGCGTGTGTGGGTGTGTAATGAATGGCCATGCAACATCAACTGCATCCTTCAGGCAAAAGTTGTATTGACAGGTGTCGTCAACAGGGGGCCTAATCTTGTTTGGGTTTTTTGCCTGTGGGGTTTGTACCTGTGTGTTTGCGTGGCAAGACAGCTGAGTTTATGGATGAATTCATGTACGTGTGTTGTACATGTGTGGCTGTGCAGATGTTTGTGTGTGAAGTTGCCTGTGGCGTTTCTCCCTGGCTGTGCTGGCCCACCGAGCGCTGTATCTGGATCCGTCTGCGTGCAGCACCAGAGCCCCGCACTTCAGGTAATTCCCCATCCCCCTTTCCAAATAACAGGAACGCTTCAACATCGAAACACTCTTTATAACATGTCTTTTTCAACTTTTACTTTTCATTTTGATTAAACACCTAATTAGTCATCAAGAACATTCAAACAATACCTGATCTGAATTATTGACAAGAGGATGATCAGACAATTAAAACACAATAGGGGAGCAAAGTTATTAATTATTGGTATTTTGGGATTAATTAAAGTCTGTGAGGGAGATTTTCATCAGCTCTGAGAGTTTGGGTGCTGTGCATTCCCGCCTACTGATGCCCAGCATGAAGCCATGGAGGAAAGACGGCAGCTTTGATCGCCTCTTTTCATTTGATCGCACTGAACTGAGCTGATATAAATGACAGACACAGAGGAGCTGACAACACAGGGAAAACACTGTCTGATTGAGGCGAATTTTAATGAGATGGGGATTTATTTTTATGAAATTGGTACCAACTCTTATACTTAGATTATATGTTGTTGAAGATAAATTGTGTATGGATTGTGTTTGTACACCTTCAAAGGATTGCATGGGCATAGTACAATTGGCTTTGGTTAAGTTTAGGAAACAACTCCAATCTACTTTTTGCTCTATTGGAGCCTGTTATGGGTTTGGCCTTCTAACAACATCTGACATGAGGACTGGCTACAGAATCATCTGTGTGCCTGCAATAAATAGCTCTGTCTGATGTGCATATTCAGTATTCTTCAAACAAACTGCTCGTCAGTGACTGGACATCTTTCTGACTACCAAATTGGGAGAGATCTGACAATTTTTGGAACTGTCTGAGACCGACAATCTGAAAAGCATGGTCACTTTTTTTCAGACTATCAGGCATATGCAGTATTACTCCCCAACACCTGTAAACAGACTTGACGTGTTCCCCTTTAAGTAGGCTTGATGGAAAAATAAATGTAATATATTTATTCATCTAAACCTTCACCACTTGTATTCAGATTGGGAAAATATCTTTACCAGTAGAGGTGAGACGTTACTCACAAATATTCTCTATGAGAAATGTACTGTATAATATCCCGCTGAGTGTCCCTATGAATTGGGTCCCTATTGGTCAATTTCAGAATTACACAGTTTAAGTCAACCTTAACCAAATGTTTTATTTGCCTAACCATCCTTAAAACCTCTTTAACCTTGGCCCTATCCCCAGGACAAAATGCCTAAAATAACATACCCAAAATGAATCAGGTATAACTCCTCAACCATTAGCCCTAGATGCATATTTCTGGTCTTGTTTGATAGGCCAGAAGTTAAGGAAAATATATATTTTCATCCTCACCTAGTATAAAATCTAAATTTCAAAGGCAATATCACCTTTATAACCCGGATGCTGTAGATAATAATGCAACTGGATGTGCTCTCCTACTTCCTGACTACAACTGTAAAGTTGATGAAAAGGCACAAAGAAAACACTCAGATGGTCTCCAGTTTTGACCATGTTTACTATTTACATGTTGACCGGAGTTTTGCTTCAAAACATAAATACATTTCCATTTAGCCATGTTACAAATAACATAAATCTCCCCCAAACATTTAAATAATAAAAACAATGAATGTTGATCAGTATTCCTGTGACAGAAGAAATCCATGCTATACAGGCAGATAAATGCAGAATAAATGGCCCCCCAAGAGTCATCGGTGTCAGTACTACGAGTCAGCAACAAAATGACGACAAATACCATGTAACTGGAACATTGGGGTAATGCCTACTGTAGTCCCTTCCTGATGTAATGCAAATTTAAAAAGCCAGTGGAAATTATTCCAAGATGTTTTGTTTAGGTAAAATAGTTAGAATGAGCTTTAGCTGAGCTTTGTTCTCTTTTGTAGGTGTGCAGCATGAAGAAGTTGCACTCCTACTAAACACGACAGCACCCGGCACCAGGGGCGCTTGGGCTCAAGAGGCCACAGTTTATTTTCCATAACCACGATCTTTCCTTAGTCATACTGTAGTTGCCATGAGAATTTTAAAACTCTGGAATTTGAGATTTTAAAAAAGAAAACTGCCACTTCAACAATCGGCCCATAAAACATGGACAGCAGCCCAGTGGGTAATTTGCCATACTGACACTGGGCCAGCCCAATCACATCTCTAAGGCTACGTTTCGACTGCAGGCCTCAATGCTCACTCCCGATCTTTTTCCCAGATCCGTTTTTTTTTGTTTGACAGTTCACATTGTTGTTTTAATGTGGCCCATATCAGACTCCAGTGTGAACTGTCCGCGACCTGAAAGTGACCCGCATGCGCAGAAGAATAACACAATGTCACACGCAGAAGTAAACAAGGAGCAACAGAGGTTAGCTCCGGTTAGCTCACGGGAGACTCCCGTTTTTTATTGTCCACGGGTCAAGTGTTCACAACTTTCTGTTCTTTTCTTTACGGTTTCTGGCGCTGTACAACGCATCTGCCCCACAACTCACTCCCTCCGTCTCTCTCTTTCTCCCCACGGTGTCTGCTCGACATATAGTATGCACATATCTCAGAAGAGAGCTCACGGTCCGGTGGATTTTAGGTGTCAGAAAGGGAATTTGTAAGCAGATGATAGCAAGGTAGAGGAGGAACATGTATAATAATGTATACAAGTATAATACTGGCTTTTGTGGAGCTTTTTCGTTCACCGCTGCTCCATCTACAGCAGGACTGTGACAACAGCTGCTCAAGAGTGACGTCCAAGTCGCACCAATTTCCGACCTGAGTGTCCAGACTGAGGTCGTATTTAAAAATATCTGTATCGGATTTCGACCACATATGGAAGTTGCCCAATTCCGAACTGGAAAAGATCAGATTCCATGTGACTTGGCCTGTTCACACTGTCATAAAAAGATCAGATCTGAGTCACATATGAGCCAAAAAATCGGAATTGAGTCACATTGGCCTGCAGTCTGAACGTAGCCTTACTAACCCCCACCCCCTCTGCTCTGTTTCTTGCGTTATACCCCTCCCCAAAAAAATCTTCAGACGGCTGCCGCCAAACTGGGCTGCAGTAGCTTCAACATCAGCTGTAGTAACCGACACAGAGCAGGCACAGGCACTTGAAGGAGTAAAGGAGAGCCGTGGCCCCTTCCAGGCAGAGGAGGAGGCGTGTGTTAAGCGAGTGACAAAGTGACAGGGCCGAGGGAGAGAGCAGGAGGAGAGTGTAGGTGAAAAGGGAAGCATGAGTAGCTCAACCTGTAGGGAAGGAGCAGGGAGGGAGGGTCATTTACAGTGGGACGCTGGGGACATGTAGGCTACCTACCACTTTTTGAAAGCATTTGTTAAAAATGTTCTGAAAAATAGCTTGCACCAAGAAATGTTAATTAACAAATAAAAATGCTATGAAAAAGGTTTATTTGCTCAATAAGCCTGCATTGCAATGTAAATATAGAAGAAAACAAAAAAGTAAATTAGGCTAAAAACAATAATAAGCTACTGATTACTGCATAATATTCGATTATATTTTTATATTCTGAATTGTCACCTGCCACGTGAATTTTGTGCTTCCCTGGTGCTGAAAATGTCTCCAGAATGCAAGAAATTAAGTGTTTAATGTTCATCTTGTGCAACGTTACGTCTCGTGTTTCATCACACCCCTAATCTGAGCCCTTAAATGGAATGATTGTGTATTGGTGAGGGGTGTCTGACCGATTTTGGTGGGCTGCCTGGGCCAAAAATGCCAGGGCCAGTTTTTTGTCCCAGTCCAGCCCTGACCATGGTAATCATTTAAGATTACTTATGCACATGTTCATTCATTTTCATGCATCCTTTAATTCATTTTCATACATGCTTTATAGGAAATACACGATGTCGGAGTCCCTTGCCACACTCATGTCATGCTGGCAGGGGGAGGTGTTATTGCAGGTGATGGGGAATTAGAGAAGCGAGAAAATTGAATATGAGACTTGAAGGCGGCTCCTCATTATCGAAAAGGCAATTCCAATCCAACATAATTAAGGCACAACAATGTAATAACTGTCAGCTCATTATGGAGAATAATAAAATTCACATCACAGTGTCACTCTCACAAATGCCAACTTCAGGCGCCAACTGTGATCACGCAGCTAATCCTTTCCTCTTTAACGGAGAAATTACAACGGAGCTTTGGGTGGAGGCCCATCTGCTTCATTTCTTATCACCCAGTCCTCAGTCACTGTGCGAAGATTAGGTTAGATGAGAGGATGAGGAGGCGTTAAGTTGGTATCCTGATGGTAATTAAAAGCATCCACCAAAATATGGATACAGGTGGGAAACTTGGAAATGTTAACAATGTATGCATCTCTTTGTGAGACAATGTCAGCTGTAAAAGACCTTATAAAAAGATGTGGCAGCCTGTGTGACTTTTGGATGTATCATCGCACTGTTTATGTGTCTATCTTAAACCTGAGTTTCTGTGTGTGCTCAATCATACAGCACACAAATACACTTAAAGCTGATAATTTTTGCCAATTTTAATTACCCAAAACTATTTAACATATACTATAAAATTGACATGTTCCTCCACTGTGAAGAATATACACACACGTTTATTTTCCTGGTCCTGTAAATACTCAGAGCACCAAATGTGTATTCATCTGCAGCTGAAAATAGTCCTCAACAAATACTGTATTTACTCCTGTTTTGGCAATGTTTGGTAAACACTACAGTGTCCAGCTGTTTTAGGAAATTACTGAGGTTTTTTTTTAAAGTATGTAAAGTACATGTTTGCAACCTGTTTTTAAAGTTTTACATCTTCAGCAGGAACAAATGGGCTTAAGGTTGAGTGGCACAGACAGAGTGGGGTAGTTGGAAAGTAGTGAGAAATGGACTGACACATTATTAGTTATGGTTTTTTCATGTGATTTGTTCAAAATAAGAAAATAGAACAGATTTAAGATTCTGGTCCACAACAAGGTCTTCTTGCAGTGAGCACAGCTTTAAATAAGCATCTAGTAAGAGAAAGTGTTTAGAAAATCAATAAATTGTTAAATGGTAAGAGATTGAAAGCTTGTTTGTGCAAATGGTATTGCTATAATTCAATGTTCAACTAGATTTGTGATTTAGTTTTTTTATTGAATTTTCTTTTTTAAATTAAAACTGAAATGATCCCTAATTATTCTGTTTGTAAATGACACCATGTAGCACAACTTAGAGGCTACAGTAGAGTCAAAATGAGTCTGTGGGGGCAAAGAGAAGAAATCTGCACTCTTAAAGGCAATATGGCCATCTCCTAATTAACGTAAAGAGAGAGAGAGAGGTAGAATGAGGGGTGGAGAGAGAGAGACATGGTCTCTAGGGGCACATACAATTTAATTATAGCTGCAATCAATCTGATTTACACACACACAAACACACACATGCAACCAAGTCTTTTTTTTAACATATGATTAGGCTTTCTCACTTTGCCTTTTGTCTCTTTGGAGTCTGTGCACACAAAAAGACAGCAGAATGTTTTCCTCTGATTTCATATAATAAAAGCAGACTGAAGATATACACTCACACACACACACACACACACACACACACTTCCCAAGGGATGAAAAGCAAATAAAATTTGTTGGATTGATTGACTGACACATACACACACAACACACACACACACAAAAGTATTGTTCTCAGCAGTAATGTAATCTTGCCTCAGCTGCTAGCTTCATCAGACTGATGTAATAGGAAACTGGTATTTATGTTTTTCTGAAAAGATGGATTGAGTGGCGGGAGAGAGGAGGGTGTGAGGAGGTTACAGCCCTGAACTGGCTCCACTCAACCTATCAGGCCCGAGGAGGCAGTAGAGATGGGGAGATTGGATCAGAAAGTGGAGGATGGGTGAAGAGTTGGCGAATGGATGGGAGGAGAGGGGGAGAAGATGGAAAAGGGAGATTGGGGGAGGTATAGATTAAACATATCTGAGAGCAAAGGATTGTGTTTTCTTTTCGTTTCATGTTGGTTTTACTTGTCGAGAGTGAGAGAGAGTGTGAGGTGTTTGTGTGTGGTGTGTGCGGCCATGAGTGCAGTGTAGCATCGTAGTGTAGTGTGATATGGAGCAAGGCTATTACATGCAGGAAATCCCGCCCGCAGGGAATTGTAATGTGTAAAGGAATGTAATACTATGTCAATAGGAGGAGAGTGAATGGGACTTTGTGCTGCAAACACATAATAATGATAATTAATACAGGCAGTGTATACTGTCATGATGGTCCAGCTGTGTGTGTAAGTTCATGCTTGTGTAAAACTATGCATCAGGGGGTTGATGAAGGGTTCTTGGGTTTAGGTGGCTGGCCAGTGCACAGATGGGATGATTCCAAGAGATCTTTAATTTGTTCCAATAAAATAATCTGGCAAAGCATGATGAAATTAGTGTAGTTAGTAAGTTATTTTATTACTGCTGATTTGGACCACATGGTACTGCATTAAATGGTCATTATTACAGTGTAAAACAATCTAAGGGTTCTTTGTTGCATTAAAGGATAGCTGTGGATGCTTTGATGTCTAACTTAATGTAATACTCACATGCCAAATGTACTTTTAAAGAGTTGTTGGTCATTGTAATAAGTACCCCTGTCCATGGAGAGATATGTCTTAGATGTCACTGGACTTGAAACGAACGTATCGTCCAACCACATCTGAAGGCAAAAGTGATAAGTGATATACCTTTGCCAAACAGCCGCACTCCAAGGTGGAGTGAAAAGACATTTGCTAAGCTGAATGTTTGTGTGTTTTGATTTTGTCGTTTTGTAGTATTTGCATGCATTTTGAGTTATCTTTCGCACTTATGATTTGCTTTGCATGTTAGTCTGCTTTGCATTTTTCCTGCATGTTCAAGTTCAGATTAACCACACCTGTGCACTTGTGATTAAACTTGAAAGGACCAATCCCTGCAGAGCCAGGGAAGCAGCAGGCCAATGAGGCAACCAGCCAGCCCACACCAAAGCTTGAGTTGTGGATATTTTCAGTATTTGCACACATGTGCATGAGTACTGTGGCCTCAACTGGCTCAAGCAAACATGTTTTACAAGCAGTGCATTTGTTTTAATAATTATATGATTGAAGACAATTACAATGGGCGGTACAGTGGTTATCACTGTTGCCTCACTGCAAGAAGGTAATGGGTTCAAACCCTGGTTGCCCCGGCCTTTCTGTGTGGAGTTTGCATGATCTCCCTGTGTCTGCATGGAGGGTTCTCTCTGGGTGCTCCGGCTTTCTCCCACCGTCGTGGTTGTGGCCCTGCAATGGACTGGCGACCTGTCCTGGGAGGACCCCACCATTCGCCTGATGTCAGCTGGGATTGGTTCCAGCTCCCCACGACCCTATACGCAGGATAAGTGGTTGACGATGGATGGATGTTAAAGCATTTTTTGTCCTGTTCAACATTTAATCAAATACAACATAAAGGCAAATGTGTTCATTTACACATTTAACAAAACAGTTCAAAAGTTTAAAATCAAATGAAATAAAACATTCATAGCTATTGTTTTCATTTATAGCTCTTTCAGTGAAGTTGATGTAAATTCCTGGATATTAAGTGTTCATCTGCAATCTTCTGTTGTGGTCCCAGTAATACATACTGAATATTCTGCTCGCAAAATATTATTTACACAGATGTGGATCTCCTCATGTTTTTTAAGTATTTGTATTTTAAGTAATCCCCTCACACTTTTAGAAGACACCTTATCATTTTTAATAACTTTTTACCTAATGTAAATGATTTGTTTTTATCAGTATATGTGACAGTCATGCTCTCAGATGGGGGTATTGTAATGAACTAATATGTTCTACAGATGTCTGTTTGTATTTGATAAAGTGGGAAAAAAGTTTATTAAAAATATGCAACAGATTTTTTAAATGCCTGCTGGCCATATAAAACTATATAAACATCGAACGGCAGGGAAAAGCAGTTTTGTTTTCTTTAGTGATTATTTTTTCTTTGTGGCAAAGATGTTACCAGCGGAAACACTGTCGCCTGTTCAGTTTGAAAGAGCAGCAGCCCCCACCCTGCAGGCCAGCCAAACAGACGGCTCTTTTCTTTCTTCCCCTCTGGAAGTTTTGGTAGCGTCTTTCCTGGTGCACTGTGCTAATTAGGATACATCATCACCACATCATGCCGCAACTGCAGTTACAAATGACAGAAATCTACAGATTGCAATGCTTGGTAGAAAATAGTATTTACCATGAAGACACTCGTAAACAACCCCGGGCATTGTCGAGAGCTGGAGGCAGAAAGACAGTTGATGGAGGTGGCCGCCTCGTAATTCTCTGTGGAGTTAAAAGCCTGAATGGTGAAGCAGGTAAGGGTCAAAACCAGAGAATGGAGTCCAAACAGGCATCATAACATAGGCTTACAACAAGATGAAAAAGAGTGAGTGGAAAAGGGCTAGGTAAAGCAACATTATGGAAGATTTGGTGTGATTAGAGTGAAACTCATCACTGTTGTAAATAAGGAAAGCTGAACACGTGCATTTGTTATAACTACATTACTTGTGATCAAAAACTAGCAAGTCAACAACTTTACGAACACAGCTGAACATCAAGCAAGTGCGACAACACAAGACATAGCAATATTACTTATAGTGCAACAGAAAGAAGGCCAGCTCGTCTATTTCAAAAAGCCCTCGCAAACGTGCGGCAGCCTCTTCCATGGTCACTCTTTTTTTCTCTCTTCACCTCTGCCATTAGCTAACGTTCTGTCCTGGTTATGTTTCCCGCTCTCCACAAGCTGTTATATTTTGGTAGAAAAGTTACATAATGTGGTCCAGTCACTCGCCACTTGCTATAAATCTTGAGTTGATGTTAGCAAACTTACTGGATAACACACTTGGATATTTGTTAAGTCACATGCTCTTGCGAAGTTCCTGTTTAGCTTCGTTGGCTAGCTTGCTACCCATCTTGCTCACTCTTTCATTCTCTTCCTCGATATCGATATTTCTGATACCAACGTTTCCTGCTCTAGGATCGATACTCATATAAAAGGATTGATATCTTACCCCAGTAATTTGGAGTGAGCATGTGTTTTATCATAAGTATCTTACTGTCACCAGGATGGTCTAATTATAGGCTGCTTGGTTGATAGAAACTACTTTTCCTTCCGCCTGTCAAAGTCATGCTTTAGCTAAGGCTCTGTGAGCTTCTTTGAAGTGAGCCACTGTAGCCCTTTCCATTTCCCGCGATTGAATACTGACTAAGACTGACTGTAAAAGCAGTTACGTCTGGCTGTATTTTAGCTGTGAAGGTAATGAGGCTGTGTGTGATGTGAGTGCAAACACAGCAAAATACTTTGGCAACACTGCAAACTTCGCTAAACATCTGAGACTAAGTCAAAATAATATGATGATGTTATGAAGTAGCAGTTCTGAGCAGGATATTTTCATTATAATTAAAGAATATAATTGTTAAAACATTTTGTCATATTTTAGTAGTTTGATGTCTTGTCATTATGCAGCTATTATTTTGAATTGGAAAGGCTACATCCTACTCCTTATTTCTCTCATAAATACAGAAAGGTCACATTAAACTATAAATAAAATATGTAAAAAGTATTGGTATTGGTATTGGTATCGGCAATACCAGCCTGGGTATTACTTGGTATTGGATTAAGTGGTATCGCACATCACTACCCGGAATGGCAATGAAAGATAAGAAACCATTGATTCTATTACAAGTCAGTGTTCCATAAAAAAATATTTTTGAAGTTGTTATTTTAAGAAAAAAATACTACATAATGTTACTTTAAGTACTGCAGGGCTGAACAGGTAAAGTGGAGACAGGTGAGCAGGGAAGGTCAGGTAACTGCAGGGCTGATAAGAGACGTGGGAATAGGTGTGTAAATGGGTTGGGAAGTCAAGTGATGTAGATAGGAGGGAAGTCAGAGGGAACTACAGATGGAAGATGGTAATGAAAGGGCCTTGGAAACCAGGAAAGTGGCTGAAGAGGAGGGACAGAGAGATAGACTGTGACATAATCTGTGTTTAAGAAAAATCCTGGAGATTCTAGACTAACTACTTAAATATGGTGGCACAGTCAGTTAGTTTATCTGGTTTTAAATCTACTCAGTATTTTTTTATTTTAATCCATTCTCCTGTCCCTCGCCACAAGAGATAATCATTCAACTGGGGAGCATACTTTTGGCCCAAAATTTAGCTCTTTTGGTTCACTCTCACATCGTTTCCAGTCATAGCAGGCAGTGGTGTTCACTTTTTAAAAAAAGGATCATTTCCCTCAGGAGTTGGTCAAGACCAAAAAACAGAGCTAAAAGAGAGTGATTACTGGACTTGCATTCCCAGGTGGACACAAACATGACTACAAATTAATGATAATGTCTCCGTAGCTGCTGAATGTGTAGAGGCAAATGTTTGCTAACAGGCTTGCCATATCAAATTAAAAGGTGACTTATTCAAAATCTTGTTTCCGCTGCCCAAAAATGGTACAAATCTAAAGTTAGGGAAAGATTGTGGGCTCAGTTAAATTTGTTCCATGAGACACGGGCTGTGTTCACAACAGGCTAAACTGCTGTCTCAAAAGGTGTCTAACAGGATATTAAGGCATCAAGTGCTGTTCCAAACGGCTTAAGATGATAGGTGTCATTTACACTGGGGACGCTTGGGACATGTCCCCACCACTTTTTGAAATAGATGATCACTTTTTGAAAGCATTTGTAAAAAATGTTCTGATAACCACGACGGCGGCAGTGGCAGCTTACGAAAAATGGCAAGTTGGCAGACAACCAGAAGAGACGTAAGACGGCGTACGGACATCACACGTTGCCAAAGTGTATAGGTAGCCTGTCAAAGTCTTGCAATTTGCGTGGTGAAAATTTATTCTGACTGCCTCCTTATGACTACATCAGATGAACGTAATCCAGATGGCTATTCCATTTCCTCTCAAAAAATGCATTTGGCAAATCAAATTAGTTAAATATAATTTTAACTTCAAGAAGACATGGTTCAGGTATGGACAGGATCAATGATTTCCAATAACTCGTTCACTTTACACAAGACACATGGGTATTGTATTAAGACAGACTTTAAAAAATCAGACACAATCCTTTAAAACAGGTTCTGCTGTGCTGGCAATAGCCGATCTTCCTCCCAGTGGCATCCACATTCTCCCTTTCCCTTTTCACCATCAGTATTTTCCCTTAAATAAATCAAAGTAATGCTGAACAGAGCCAGTTGGGTTAATTTGCTTCTCTTTCTCATTGCTTCCTTCTCAGCAGCTGGGCTCCAGGGCTATTTCCGCTTTAAATAGTTGTATCTTTGTTCAACACAGTCAGCATTTTCTCCTTTCATGCCTTTATCTTTGGAGTGGCGTCGCCCCTGGTCTTGTTTCATACAGTCTGTTCATTACACCATGTACTGCTATCGACTGGCTGCCTAACACGCCACTGGCAGGAGGAAACCCATTCAGCAAAACGTGGCAGCAAAAGCCAGGTAGGTTGCCATGGACACTGCAGCATCCACACTTAGTTGCGCTTGTGCTAAAATAATAAAAGTAATTTTCCAGACACTTTTTTGGAAGCGGGGCTGGTGCTAAATCTGTTTTTTGAGATAAAGAGTCTTTAGGGTTTTACAAACGCATTATCTCATTTTCAATGTTTGTTGTTTGACCAGCTTCACTCCCCCTCCCCCACCCCTCCCTCTGCTACAGTCACGAGAAACAAAAATTACATGTCGAAACTGTGATTTATAACACTGAGGACACGAGATGCTTTTGTGTGCCTACAAGATAGATTTTTTACTGAGGTTTTAATTGAAACAACAACTGACACGACTGCAATGTGTTGTTTTGTTAGGTTGAATCAGGCTTCAAATAAATTAAGTTTTACCTGCAGTAAAAACTCAGTGGATGAGTTATCTTCAGTACAAGTCATTACTGTAACAAAGGAGAATATAAGTAGGCTTCCATGCTGTATTTATTACATAAAAGCAAAGAGAATATAATGGAATATCACAAAAAGGTAGGAAAAAAGGGAACTATTAATTCTTTTCTTTTTCTTTTTTTGTTGCTGAGGTCATAAAGCGAAGATACGGTAAATCAATCTTACTGGACACATTTTTTTGTGTCGGGAGGAAAACCAGGGTTGTGCAAAAGAAAAGGCCACTTGAACACACAGATGGAATACACTCTTTTTAATGTTATTAGTTACACCTGTGTTTAACAAGTCAAACTGTCTGCAGTGAGAAAGGTCAGACAAGACTGATGGAACGTTTATTATTATTTAATTTTTTTAATTAGCATAAATGCCATATTAGATGGGAAGCAGCAATAAAATGCCATTACACTCTTTTAACTCTGAGAATATTCACAGAAGAGTAGGTAAAAGAGACACACACACAATGATTTAGCAATAGCCTTTGTCAACTTTTTGGAAATTAGCTTACAAATCGTGCACCATTTAGATATAAAGGACATTAAATGGGTTCCACTGGTGTCCAGATCGATCAAATTACTATGTAATGTGAAGTAACAAACCTGTTGGTTAGGTTAGGTAAACTTTATTGACCCCAAATTCTGCTTGGGCGCAGTGGTTGAGTTTTTTCAGTCAGCCAAAAAGCTCTATGGCTTTTATTGCTCTTCGTTTTATTTTTAGGCCCGTAAACCCAGCTCTCGTCAACCTCATTTCCAGCAGCAGCAGGCAGCTGTAACAAAGCTCTGATAAACCCTCTGTATACTACCTGCTCAGCACCAAAAAAAAAAGTTAGAAACTAGCTGGTAAACATGGTGGAACATTTAGCAGCCAAAGAGCCAGATATTTTTCTGAGGAGCTCAAAGTAGAATGAATATTGAACATTTGTCAGGTGGCCCAAACCATGACTCCAACTGCCTGTACTGCTGCTCCAGCTTGATAACTAGAATAAATTGCCATTTTGTTGCACTTTAATACTTGTCTGACGTTCTGTTCATATTATCCATTTTCTCATTGGGGGTTGTTGCTGCTAAGCAGCAATGACTAAATTATCCATCCTAAATAGTAATGTTCATCCAACAAGGAAGGTTGCTAGGAGCACAGACATTTTTTTTGTTGCTGTTTTTCAGGGACGTAGCTAGGCAGCTAGCAGGTTTTTGAAGAAGTTGACATCCTCATTGTTTATCCTTCATACAAAGCTTGGTGAATTTTCTCTCTAACCAAGGGAAACAGTCGTCACTGAGCACAACAGCAGATCTAATATAATCACTGAACAAATCAAAGATGTGGATGACTGGACCCCGCTAGCGCTGCCCCAAAGTGGCCAAAAAATCAGTTAGTGCAGCTTTAAAGTTTTCCTCTGAAGCGTTGTGATAGATAGATAAGGTTTTTACACAGGTGTACTGAGTCTGTGCTGTATATGAACTCATAATAAACACACTGTTATGCCACTTACGGCCACTTTCTTCCTACTAAGCTACAGATGTGTGACTGTGGCGCAGAGTGGAGGTGGAGTCGGGGGGAGCAGAGCAGGCTAAGCCCTCGCTCCAGTTCCTCTACTTGTCCCACCGGACTCTTTAAGAAGCTCAAGGCTTACACAGCCACGAGCCAGAGAGGAAAACTCACACACACACTCGCACAAATGCGCACATGTACACACACAGTCAAGGTGGTGATAAGGAGCTACTTAAGGGTACTTGAGCTTTCCCACTCGAACACTTGTTTATAGGCTGTAAGCACACCTAGTCCTGCAGCTGGGCTCACTGTGTACTCTTCAGTGCAAACAAAACCAACATGGGAGGAAACATAGAGGTGTAAATAAATACACATGTGACTGATTCTTATATACACATATGCTTACAGGGATTTTCTTATAGAGAGAAATTCCCTTCCTGGCAGACCTTCTACCTCTTCATTGTCTTCGTCCCTTAATGAGGCTGTGAGCAGCGATCTGGTTGGGCTTTTGTCAGCGGGTGGCGGGAGCTCTGCCGACAAATTAAAACTCAATTATGTTTTCATTTCACGCTCTTTTATTGGGCCTGATAGTAAAAAAAAAAATTTGGAATTGCAACTCAAGAGGGAGAGGGAATGAAAAGGACAGAGGACCGATGGAGGAGGCCGAAGGGAGGAGAATACAGAAAAAGCAGTAACTGTTAACTCCTCCCTCAGAATTTTCTACTATATGTGTGTCTCTATCTGTGTGTTTCTGTGTGTGTGTGTGTGTGTGTTTTTTTCATGTTCTTATATCTCAGTGGGAACTGCACACAAACCCTGTGGGGACAAAATTTGAGGTCCCCACCATTAGACTGTTTTTGAAGGTTACGAGTTGGTTTTAGGGTTGAGGTTACCGTTAGGTTAAGGTTAGGCATTGTGATGGTTAAGGTTAGTGTAAGGGGCTAGGGAATGCATCATGTCAATGACGTCCCCGCAGGGATAGCGGAACAAACGTGTGTGTTTGTGTGTGTGTGCATGTGAAAAATAGCCATAATGCCAGTAAGGACATTAAAATGAGATATTAAGGCCATACAGTCCTACACGCCTATAATAAAAATAATGCATAGTTGTAGTTTTATGTGGCCTGCATTGAATGTTATCATTCATATACAGTATATACTCTGCAACCTCTGTCTGAAATACCCCCACAGCCCTATAAGATGAAGTACTCCTACACCACCTGTCACAATTTAAAATGTGTTCATTTGCATTGATTTAAACTAAATTTAACACTGCTGATCAATTAAAAGTGTACAATAATTTTTCACACAATTGAACAGTCAGTGCAGTTGGTAGGTTTCTGTTATTGATCAGTTCAAACAGTGTTTATGCTAGTCTGGTCCAGTCTGCATTTGTAGTTCCGCACATACTCTCTGGCCAAATACCCCAGGTGGTCAGTGATACATAAGAATGAATATATACAGAAACACACCCACTGTATAACACATACTGTACTTCCATTGTCATGCATTGTTATGGATTGGTGTCCCATGATATCTGATGATGATGATCTCATGATGATAGTTTACATGTTATAGCACGAGCGAATACACAACATGTTGGTGATGCTTCCTGGTCAGCTTTACCTCATTGGCTGTTGGCATCTTGATATTTACAGTTCAAAATCTTGGACGCTCTGATCCAGTCGGAGACCTTGAGATTATGTCTGGAACCCCCCTCATACTACAGGATCATATTATCTATTCCAACAAGCCTCGGATCGGGAATGCACCCGCGATTGTCGGGAGAGGCAAATTGCTCCAAAAAGTGGCCCAATAATCCTGTGTGGCCAGCATTGTGAGATATAGCCGTCACAGACACACACACATGCTCCTGTTGCCCTACAGTACACAGTAGTCTGTGGTAATTGATTGATCGTACAAGAGAACACAACAGACACAATTAGTTCACCCTGGTCATCTCATTAGTAATGCCCTGGGGACCCTGTTGACATGTTAGACACCCACTTGTTCACACACGCGCACACACACACACAATTTCCTTCCTTTGCCCTGCTGTTGGCCCATTTTTATCCTCCTCTTCATTCCTCTTTCCAATCAAACTCAAGGCTCTGACTTCTGCCCTTCCCCTGCTTTCGTCACACGCACTCTCCACCCCCAACCTCACCCCACCCCACCTTCGCCCTTTCCGTCAATCAATCATCCTACACCTTCTTCATCCAACACCTACCCATCCTCACCTCCCTCCCACTGCTGTAACACTTTTAATTACGGCGAGTTAAAAATTACGATCCCGGAACACCGAGTCACTGGCAGGTTGGCTTTAATTGCCTTGTGTTGTAATTCCGGACAGAGGAGAGGGGATGGCGGGGAGGGCTGGGGGTGGGTCATACTTGGGTGGCAGAGAGAGAGAGAGAGAGAGAGAAAGAGAGAGATTGACTTTCAGATGACCTCCTTAATCAATCGACAGCCAGTAGTGAAGTAGAGCGCTGCGGCTGTTTCCTCCCTCTCACTCAGTCTTCCCCACCCTTTGTCCACTAATATCCCCCAACACACACTCCTTCTGACACACACACTCACACACACATCTGAATATTGGCAATATGAGGCCTGCATAGATTCTGGTTGATTTTTTTTCTCCTGCTGATGTGAATAACTGTCACAGATTTCCCCAGGTAAGCTCCTACCCCCGTCTCGTTGTTGGTTGACGGTGCCTCACAGCTTGAACCTAGTATTATTAAAAAATCTTTTCAGTATTTGCTTATTGGCACCTCTTTTGGTGGCCTGCTCTGTAATTAAAATGAAATCTCGATGGCACCTTCCCTTTTTGATTCAAAACACAGACAAGCAACACACACACACACACACACACACACACACAGCAGCCTCTACTCCCAACCATGAATTCATAATGATTTAAAATGATTTATGGCTCCATCCTCCCTTATGTGGACAGACAACAGTGGAACCACTCTGATATATTAAAATGGAGCACACCCCTCCACCATGGCCTTAAGTGGCGTGGTTAGCCAACCTAAACAAGCCATAAAGCTCTTCTAGCTTCAGTAGATCTCAGACCATGGACTATCTGCAGCTGGGTGACCACTCCACTCTGGCCTGTCCTCTGCTGACTCAACCTATCTAATGATACAGATATATTTGTGTCCTTTGCACCAAATGTGCATTAAGATGTAGGTCACTGCGGGGGCTAAGTGAATGTGTGTGTGCAGATGGTGACAGTGACAGAGATGTAAGCAGCAGTGGCATCTGACCAAAAGATCCATATAGGGATGACATCACCCTCGGAAGAAAAAAGAGGAGGAGGAGGTTTTTTTTTAGCAAACTATGAGCTCAGAATATCAATGTAGGAGGACAGCTCTAAGCATTCCTGGCACTGAAGCTCCTCCCCTCTCCTCCCTACACCTCCCTAC